>NC_065581.1:98718018-99031480 GCF_024542745.1 Macaca thibetana thibetana
TTTTTTCTTTTCTTTTTTTTTTTTTTTTTTTTTTGAGACGGAGTCTCGCTCTGTCGCCCAGGCTGCAGTGCAGTGGCCGGATCTCAGCTCACTGCAAGCTCCGCCTCCCGGGTTCACGCTATTCTCCTGCCTCAGCCTCCCGAGTAGCTGGGACTACAGGCGCCCGCCACCATGCCCGCCTGATTTTTTGTATTTTTAGTACAGACGGGGTTTCACCGTGTTAGCCAGGATGGTCTCGATATCCTGACCTCGTGATCTGCCTGCCTCGGGAACATTTCTTTCATGTGTTTGTTGGCTACATGTACATCTTTTGAGAAGTATCTGTTCATGTCCTTTGCTCACTTTTTAGTGGGGTTATTTGTTGCTTGTTTATTTCAGTTTCATATAGATTCTGGGTATTAGACCTTTGCTTGATGCATAGTTTGTGAATATTTGCAAGGTATAGTTTTAATGATAGAATTCAGCAAAGAGAATTTGTAAATTTCTCAAAAGAGCAAGATGACTATTGGATGATGCGATAGGAAATCTGATTATCGCTTGGACTGTGAACTGAAATGGGAAAAACTCCACCTCATACACAATAAGATAAACATTACTGTCTTTATGATGGACTTATGTATCTGCTTTTACTGCAGGACACACAGGTGCCATTTTATTAACATGTTTCCTTTTTCCTTTCCATATGTATTTATTATGTATGCTATTCCTCCCATTTGTATTCATTTCTGTTTTGTTGTGTTGTCCAGTTTGATACATGATAATTATACTTTCATCCAGTCTTTGTTCCCACCCCCAAAACAGATGGGATGATAAATGAAATATAGTGCTGGAATAGGAGAAATTCTTAAAATGATGTTAACAGGAGCCATTTATTTTTTATGATAATTAGCATTTGTTGTTGTCATGGATGAATGCTTTTAAACACCCTGAAAGTCTGTTATAGCTCTGAATGATGTCCAAAAATGATGGAAAAGAATTGGCTTCAGAAACAAAGCTGTGTTTCTGTCAGTCATTTTGGAACATATGATTCATTTTAAATATAAACTAAAAATAAGTTGGCTAGATGACAGCTTGTAAGCAATTCCAGAATAAGTTGTTCATATTTGCTTTAAAATCCCTGTGTTTCATCTTTGTTTATAGATCAGCAGTCCATTAACAAAAAAACTCTGGACTGGTAAACAGAAGCTTGGGATTCTATTCCCAGTTTTACTACTAAATTACTGGTACAACTTCAGAAAAGACAAGAAGGGAATGGAAATGACTGCAGAAATGAGTTATAATGCACTATGAATTGACATTGTGGTAGTTGCTGTCATATAAACTATTTCACTTAATCTTCAAAACAATTTTATGTGTCCCAAGAGAAACAGGTGATCATGACATCATACCTGTTATCTCCAGTGACTGGCTCTCCTGCCCACCAGAGCCTAAACCAGAAATATGAACGTCTTCCTTGATTCTTTTCTTTTTTTGACTCCACAACAATTGGTTGTCAATTCTATACTTGTATTATCTCTCAAATCTTTTATTTTTTTCCTACCCCCTACCACTTCTTAGGTTGAAATCATCTCCCTCTCTCAGCTGGATTATTAACAGCCTTCCAACTGGTCTCCCGTTTTCTAGTTTCTCCATTGCAGTTAGTGTAATTTTTTTAAAATGCAAATCTGAGTCATTGCCCTCTTAATATCTTCTCATTCCTCCAAGGCATTTTTCAGAAGACCTATAATGCTTGATGTGATCTAGCCCCTGTACTTGTCCAGTGATATTTGTGTCCAAATCCCCCACCAATTTATTTCAAATTGATCCGGTAGACACCTTTTAGTTGTTGAAAATAATATTCTATTCATCTGGAAAGCTCTCTTTCTGATCCTGTTCCTCATAGCCACCAAGTGCACACACACGCATGTGCACATTTGCACAAACACACTCATGCATACCATCTGGCTTGGGTGTCACAAAGAAAGGCTGCCCTGACCCCTGCTTTCAAGTCTGGAATAGGTCTCTCCAAACACATCCCAAAGGACTATGGAAACTCCCATGACCATCCCCACCCACATGAGAACTCTCATCACACTCTGAATGGCTTTTGTTGGATGGATCTTCTACTGGATCAACCACACATCTGAGCAGGGTGAACCCTAAGGCTGCTCACTGTTTTATCACCAGCATCTAGAATGTTGCCTGGGTTGTGAAAGTACCTTAATACTTCTTAATAATAGGACAATGTGTTATATCCATTTTTAAGCAAGATAATTCCAATGAGTTAAGTATTCTGCCCAAAGTCAAATTGGGTTAAGTAGCCTTTAACTACTTGCCATGGAATAAATAGATTCAACCATAATTTTCAGATATATGGACATGACTTTTTATGATTTCAAAAATTTTATAAGAAAGTTAGAGTGGATTGTGTTTGTTTCATTTCAACTGCAATTAAACATATATAAATGTGTGTGTGTGTATGTATGTATGTATATTTATTTGAGCAATTATTTATTAAATTTCTGTATACCAGTTGCTATCTTAGGCAGAGGGGACAAGAATTATAGATAAAACTTTGACCTTCTCCATAGGCTCAGAGTAGAGTAAATTGGGAGAGAATAACACTATATTCTAGTGTAACAGGTGCAGGTGCATAGAGAGGCAAGAAAACAATATCATGGGATCTCAGGAGAAGAAGCTGCCTGGAAAGGATGGAGAAGAGTTTTAGAGAAAGTGACATTATTATAAAATTATCATGAAGGGTAAGTAAAAATGCTGCCACTGGAGAAGAGTCTACATGTGTAGACATGTGTAAATGTGAGGTACAACATGTGTAAATGTGAGGATGCCTGAGGGAGACAGTTTGTCAGGAAATTGTAAGCACTTCATTATGACTAACAGAAACAAGGAAGATGAGGAATGATCAATGGATTTTATAAAAAGCTAGCATAGGTAATATCACAAATAGTTTTTTACTACCAAGTCCACCTTTTCTTGTCCATCCTGCCCTGGAATCTGCCTGGTTATAGCAATATCAGTGATGTTTGTGTGATGTAAGCCTGCTTTCAAACCACCATGGAATGCCTCAAAAATTGGCATATATCCATTCATCATTTTCTTGGAAACTCAGAAAAGGACATAGAGGGCCATCTGTCACTCTGGGCTATTGTGGTTACTATGGTCTTTGGTGTCAGAACATTCTAGATTGAAATCCTGACCTCATTGTGTAGTTTTTAGCAAGGGATTTGACCATTAAAACTCTGAGAATTGATGCATGTATGAGGTGAGGATAATATGTATCATACTTCACAGGATTGTTGTCATGTAAAGTGACTCATAGAGGAAACATACCAGGAATTTAAAACTTTCAACAATATAAATGCTATGGGCCATGTGCCACTTTTTCTTCACTAAACTCTATGATAAAGAAAATATTATTAATCTCACAATTTTTGAAATTGATACATGATTATTATAGGAAATTCAGGAACCACAATAAAGTTTAATAAAAAGATACAACAATCAAAATTTTTACCATCAAGTTAATCATTTTAGATTTCTTTCCATTCTATTTCTCTACAAACACACACACATACACACGAAGAGCATATCATTTAGAGTTCTGCGAAAAAAAACAGAAGCAGCATGTAGCTTGTAATCCCACTGTTTTGATATGAGAAAATTCAGATGCAGTGAGTTGAAGTAATTTGCCCAAGATTACACAACACATAAGTTATAGATCTGGGTTTCGAAACTAGGCAGTCAACTTTAGAATCCACTCTGTTAAATACTGTGACATGATGTTAGTTATTTCATTTTGTGGGTTTTTTTTTTCTCTTGGCTCTTTTTAAAAATCATTATTTTAAGCAAGATAATGGCATGATTAGAACTATTTTTGGTAATGGCTTTCTGACTGCACTGTGGGGAATGTGTTGGGGATATGAGATATGGAGAACAATAGGGCAACACTGGAAGCAGGAGAATTCCTGAATTAGCCAAGTTGAAAAGAGATGACAGTTTCAATTAAGAAGGTTTTGATGGAATAATGTTGATGTGAAGAATTCTAAGAGGACTTAGGAGATACAGATTGTAGAATTTAGTAAGTGGATGCCGGGAAAGAGTGATGAAGACAGGAGATAAGCATTACTCTATGTTTCTAGTTGGGGATACCGATCAGTGGCACATTTACCTAGAAGGGGAAAACAAGAAAAAGAGCTTCGAGAGAGAAGATGGTGTCTGCTTTTTAACATATGAAGTTTGAAACATCTATGAAATATTCACTTGCTATCATTCAGTGGTATTGGATGTATCATAAATACATCTTAAAAATAGGAACTCGGTCTTGGCAGACATATAATGCTTCCATTGGCATTTTGCTTTGCCCTTCATTTGAACTTCTTTGTAGTATTAGGAAATGAAGAAAATCAGCAAAAAACAATGAAACAAAAATAGGGTGATAGTACAAAAGAAAGGGGTTAGTTGGTGGGCAGCCATGGAGATAAATATAGACATGAGAAGAGCTTATGGACAGAATGTACATTCTTTTAATTAGTGAAGGAAAAGCAGAAATATTTTTAGAAATTGTAATATTTACCAACTTGAGCCTTCACTAATTTCTATGATATGATCACAAGAAAAAAAAAAAAAGCCAAAGCTTTTATCTTAAGCAAAAACAAAAACACTTTCTTAAAACACTAACTTTATTCATTTGGATGAAGTATATTTATAGACTGCTTTAGATACATTTTTGTGTGCTTTTGGAGTTAGCATAGTATAATGGAAAGTCAATTAATAGTGAAAACTCATTTTATTTTATCTTGCACATATATTTAAATAGGATAAAATAAAATTAAAGTTAATATAAAAATACATATTCCTGGAAGACACTAATTTTTGAATAAGATAATTTTTATATTATCAAGCATACAATCAAATAATTCCAATTTTATTTTAAGGAGTGGGGTAATTTGGATCTCAGGTGATTATATGTTGCACATTTTAAATACAAGCTTCAAGTGCTGTGTTCTCTAATTCCAAGTGCAAATACAATTAGCAATTATGAGTTAAACTTAATTATTTGGATATAGTTGATTACATAGCTTGGTGTAGTAGTATTTCCACACAGCTGGTTATGCTTGAACTTATTTTTTATTCCTATTTAAGCAATCATAAAAAAATATTTTAGAAAAAAATTAACTCAAGATGGATTAAAGACTTAAACATAAGACCAAAAACCCTAAAAACCCTAGAAGAAAACCTAGGCAATACCATTTGGGACATAGGCATTGGCAAAGATTTCATGACTAAAACGATGGCAACAAAAGCCAAGATTGACTAATGGGGTCTAATTAAACTAAACAGCTTCTGCACTGCAAAAGAAACTATCATCAGAGTGAACAGGCCACCTACAGAATGGGAGAAAATTTTTGCAATCTATCCATCTGACAAAGGGCTAATATCCAGAATCTACAAGGAACTTAACCAAATTTACAAGAAAAAACAACTCCATCAAAAAGTGGGTGAAGGATATGAACAGATACTTCTCAAAAGACATTTTTGTGGCCAACAAACATATGAAAGAAAGCTCATCATTGCTGGTCATTAGAGAAATGCAAATCAAAACCACAATGAGATACCATGTCATACCAATTAGAATAGCAATCACTAAAAAGTCAGGAAACAACAGATGTTGGAGAGAATGTGTCGAAATAGCAATGCTTTTACACTGTTGGTGGGAGTGTAAATTAGTTCAACCATTGTGGAAGACAGTGTGGTGATTCCTCAAGGATCTAGAACCAGAAATACCATTTGACCCAGTAATCCCATTACTGGGTATATACCCCAAGGATTATAAATCATTCTACTATAAAGGCACATGCACACATATGTTTATTGCAGCACTGTTCACAATAGCAAAGACTTGGAATCAACTCAAATGCCCATCAATGATAGACTGGATAAAGAAAATGTGGCACATATACACCATGGAATGCTATGCAGCCATAAAAAACGATGAGTTCACATTCTTTGTAGTGTCATAGATGAAGCTTGAAACCATCATTCTCAACAAACTAACATAGGAACAGAAAACAAAGCACAGGATGTTCTCACTCATAAGTGGGAGATGAACAATGAGAACACATGGACACAGAGGGGGCACATCACACACTGGGGCCTGTCAGGGGGTAGGGGATTATTAGAGGGATAGCATTGGAGAAATACCTAAGGTAGATGACGGGTTGATGGGTGCAGCAAACTACCGTGGCACGTGTATACCTATGTAACATACCTGCATGTTCTGCACCCGTATCCCAGAACTTAAAGTATAATGAAAAAATAAAAAATAAAATAAAATAAAATTATTTCTTGGGTTCTGATTAAATGATAGTGAATATTTACAAATATGTTCATAGGACTAATTCTCTAAGTTTTAAAACCTTTAAAATATATGCCAGCACTGAAAGACAAAAGTAAAAGTTTGAATCCATGGCAATAACACAATTCATGTTTCTGTAGATAGTGAAGTAAATACATACCAGATCTAAAGATGTAGAAGGAGCAGGTCTTGTATCAAACCTCAATAATATTTGCATTTTGTGGGGGAAAAATAAGAAGGAAGAATAATTCTGGTGATAGTCAAACACTGCCATTTTTTAATTTACATTTTTCTAAATTTAAGCATATTGGCATGTGCATTTTTGGTAGGTACTGCCCTCCTGCCCACTACAGCCTTACCTTGTTCTTGGCTATCTTCCTTTCTGTGTGGTGAAGTGGGAAGGATAGTTCTTGTATCATCTCTCTGAAACACTTGAAAATGTTGACTACCCGTTTTTTCAGAGCAAAAATAAAATTCTTTTGCTTTGGCTTCTTCATTGTCATTCTATCTGTGTTACCTCCTTCTTTTTGGCCATTTATTCCCATTCTCATACTCTTAAACTCCTTTTTCTTTTCCTATTTCTTAACTCAAGATGTTGTTCAACATTTTATTCCCAGTCTTCTTGTCTCCTCATTGTTTACCTCGTTCCCCCTAAAACCTTTCACCTGACTCATGTGTTCCTGCACCTGTATGCTGTAGACTCACCAATCTACATCTTCAGTTGTTTGTACTGACCTCCCATACTCACAGTTCCAGCCATCACTGATCATCTTTATCTGAATGCCTCATAGGTACATATAACGCAACATAACAAGACCCAAACTCAGTATCTTTGCACCAAATTTGCTTTTTTCTCCTGAATTTCCCTCTTTATTGGATTGTCCACATCAGATCCCTAGGGATCATTCTAGATTCTTTCCTCTCTCTCACCCTCTATTTTCAATTGATCACTTAGACTTCTCATTTTTATCTCACATTTCTCAAATTTACTCCTCGTTTCTATCCCTGTCTTAGTTAATATCATTTAGTGCCTGAACCATGTCCTGCCTGCTGCTCTATTTAAATGCATCTGTCTGACATAGAGAAAAGGGTCTTTTTTTGAAATGATAGTCTCATGAGGTCATTCCCAAGCTTAAAGCTGTTCATTGCCTCCCCAATTAGGAGAAAAATGAATTGTTCCTCAGCATGACACATACAGTGTCCATCACTGACACTCTCATACCTCTCTGATTTTAAATTTCTGGTATTCCTCCTCTTAATATTGTGCTACAGATTTCCTTGAATAATTATAGCTCTCTCTTACCAAGCATGGTATGCTGTCTCAGTCTCTTTGCTGTGCACAAGTTGTCCTCTCTGCCTGATGTGTCTTTCCCATTTGGTGGCCTATTCATCACCTTTAAGATGTACCTTAAAATAGTCTTGTTAAGTAACCTTCTCTGACTCCTGTCCATGTGTGAATGGATAACTCTATTCCTTTGTGTAACTATTTTATCTACTAAAGTAACTCTTGCATCATGCAAGAATATTATTTCTAAATATTTAGAAATATTCTAATATTTAGAATATTATTTCTAAATATTTATAAATTATTTCTTAATATTCTAAATATGCTAGAATACTTCTAAGTATTAGAATTTCTAAGTATTTCTAATGCTAGAATACTTCTAAATATTAGAATTTCTAAGTATTGCTAATACTTAGAAATAGTCTAGCATATTTAGAATATTATTTCTTGATTCAAGAGTTACCTTAGTAGATAAAATAGTTCATCTTCATTTCTGTAGTAAGTCTTATTTTTAGCATCCTCACATAAGTAATTTAGCAGGGGTGATGCTGTCCTGGTCATGGAAGCTCTAAATCTCTTACAATTTATTTATCTATTTATTCATTTACTCATTTGTTTTATTTTTATTACTTTATTTACTCCACAAATAATTATCAAGTATCTAGTATGTGTCAGCACTGTTCTAGGTACTGGAGATATATAAGGAAACAAAACAGACAAAAATTATTTGCCTTATGGAGCTTACATTCTAATGTAAGGTGATAAACAATAATAAATATGTTTATGCTATAGTATCAAATGTGATAGGTGTTATGAAGAGAAATAAAGCAGGAGAGATGTGTAAGGAGTATATTGGAAGAAATATTGCAGTATTAAGTAGAGTTGTCAGAAAATACCTTACTTAGAAAATGACATTTGAACTAAGACTTGAATAAACTAAGTTATTATGCCATATCAAAAAGAAAAGTGTTTCAGAAAAAGCAAGGAGGAAAAATATAACCAAGGGGGAAAACAGATTAAGAATTTTGAGCCAAAGGAGCCATGTTTTAGTTTTGATGATGAGTTTTGGGAAAATCTAAAAACCAAAGGAGACTATTATGACATCTGTCATTTGTTTTATGTGTGTATGTGTGTGTGTGTGCGCGTGTGTGTGTATGTAGCTCTGTAGATATACGATTACATATGTATATGTTTCGTTACTATTTTAGTAATAATAATGTCATTTCTTTTAAAATAGCTTTGTGTAAGCCTGGGCAACATAGTGAAACCTGGTCTCTAGAGAAAAAAAATAATAATAATTAGCTAAGTGTGGTTGCACTCACCTGTAACCCCAGATACTCAGGAGGCTGAGGTGAGAAGATTGCTTGATCCCAGGAAGTTGAGGCTACAGTGAACCATGATTGCACCACCCTACTCTAGCCTGAGCAACAAAGTGAGATTCTGTCTCAAATACACAAACAAAAAATAGTTCAGCATAAGGACTTGTCCACATAAAAGTTCACTTTTGTTGTTGTTGTTGAGAGGGAGTCTTGCTCTGTCACCAGGCTGGAGTGCAGTGGTGCTACCTTGGCTCACTGCAACCACCCACCTTCCAGATTCAGGCTATTCTCCTGCCTCAGCCTCCTGAGTGGCTGAGACTACAGGCGTGTGCCACCATGCCCGGCTAATTTTTGCATTTTTAGTGGAGATGGGATTTCACCATGCTGGCCAGGATGGTCTCGATCTCCTGACCTCGTGATCCACCCACTTCGACCTCCCAAAGTGCTGGGGTTACAGGCGTGAGCCACCGCATCCGGCCAGAAGTTCATTTTTATATATTAGTTGCATAGTAATGATTGTAGTCCATAACACTGGCCCCTAATAATTGACAGTATTGATTTTTAATTGCAACAAGATTTCAGATAAAGAGGAGAAATAATTCTAACATGGTCATTTATTTAATAGTTAATTAAAAATAAGTGATTCTGTATCAGAAATACCTCTAAAAAATTCTAGATCCTATCTGGATTAAATTTAAACCTATGTTTGATACATGTGATTCACTAGGTCTACATAACTGTCTTTTAAAATCAGTTTTCTGGCTGGGCATGGTGGCTCACGCCTGTAATCCCAGCACTTTGGGAGGCCGAGGAGGGCAGATCACTTGACGTCAGAAGTTGGAGACCCAGCCAACATGGTGAAACCCTGTCTCTACTAAAAAATACTAAAATTAGCCGGGCATGGTGGTGCGTGCCTGTAATCCCAGCCACTCGGGAGGCTGAGGCATGATAATCACTTGAACCCAGGAGGCAGAGGTTTCAGTGATTGTAGATTGTGCCACTGCACACCAGTCTGGGCGAGAGAGCGAGACTCCATCTCAGTAAATAAATACTCACATACCTACCTACCTACATACATATATATAGTTTTGTTTTCTGGGACCTAATATTTGCTACTCAGCTTTCTATAAACTTTTACCTTGTTTTAAATATATGGTACATATGGCATATTCAGAGATAACATTATCTAAGAATCTAACTTTTTCAGAATGCAAGAAAATAATTAAAACTCAAATTCTAGACAGGCTAATTGTCCAATCCAAGTTCTTCCAAGTTAGAGGTGGAACAGTGTCCACTAGGATAATATTTCAGTGACTCAAAAAGGAACCAAAGAAATAACTTTTGCATGAATGCATTAAATGCATACTAATAATACCTTGTTACAAACAGAATTCTAACCAACCGTAATGAAAATACAAAGCCTAACATGCACCTCTTCTTATCCCCAAAGGAATTATTTTACTATTCGTAAATACTTATATTTTTGTAAGCCCAGTAATCTTTCTTTTGAGAAAACAAAACTTACTGTGTAACATATATTACAGTTATAACTCAAAGCACTGGTTTTTAAATGTAATTCATAATAGGGAATAAAATATCTGGGCTACTGTTAAAACTAAAGATTCCTAGGCAAATCTCTATGATTCAGTAACTCTAGAGTTATATTCAGGTGATTGCATTTGGAAACATAGCTAATTGTAGTAGGCATTCCTCATATTTACCAATATCTCTGGTTACCTTCACTTCTAAACCTCAAAGAGTTGCAGTTTCCAAATCCTTGGTGTGGCCAAGTGGATTGCTTTAGCTGATGAAATGTGATAAGCGGTGTTGTTCACTTCCAGGTGGACTCATTTAATTGCCTTGCTCTGCCTCTCCAACTCATTCTTTCCCCAACATAGCAATTGTGCTCAAGTTCAAAGCATTCTAAAATACTGCCAAAATATCAAAGATTGCTACCCTAGAGAATTATCTGGACCTACAGCAGACCTCGCTTTTATGACACATGAAATCTTGTTCTGTTAAATCACTGTGATTTGGGTGGGGGGATGATTTTTACTATAGTATAACCTAGTCAAGTGGTTGTTGAATTTCAATGTGTATTAAAAACGTTAGGAAGGCTTGATAAAGCACTGCTTGCTAGACTGACTCCCAGTTTCTGATTTCATAGGTATAGTTGTGGCCTAATAATTTCTTTTTCTAATAAGTTTCTGGGCAATCATGATGCCGTTAGTTTATCAACCCCACTTGAGAACAACTGATCTAGCCAATCTCGACTAATATACAAATTTTCATATTTTGAAACAAATTGACATTCAGTCGAACTGATCCATATGATAAACAACGGCCTCATTTTGTATGTAAAACAAATTTAAAATGTTTAAACAAGCATAATTTTTTAGTAATTTAACTCTGACAAAATTATCAATCACTTCTTAAAAACACTTGTCTGAACTTCAACATTGAGTAGCAATTATTCTGCTAAATATTCTTGTCCTTAAGAGTATTCAAAATGGCTTTAAATTAGCTTTAATATGAAGGAAGAACATTCTCCTGTAAATACAGTATAAATTGTGAAGTATACATTGAGATTTAAAACAATCTGATATGCTAGAATGTTTTATAATATCCTTTTCATATAAATTTATAGTTTTACTTTTCAATTTAACTTTTAAAAAATGTACAAAAAGTACTAATTAATTACATGTGTAATGATTCTGACTTGTCATTTAAGTATATTTTTTAAATCCCCCATTCCACTTTCACAATGAACTTTTTATCCAATTGAAATAATTGAGTTGACATTAAAGAAAGAAAATTAAGTCAGCCCTTAAAATCTTAACACTCACTTGTTAATTACCCTATTAATAACACAATGAAAAATGACAAGCTATAATTCCTTTTCCAAAAATATGGCTGAAGGTCAGAGAGCTGTCTGGCTGGCATATTGAGAGACCAAAAATTACAAATGATGAGCTTTTTTTTTCTTTTAAATATCATCAGATGCCATTAGAAATTCAGCAAAGAGACTAGATCAATATTTTAAATATAATTTTAAACATAATTTTTCCTATTATTAAAGAAAACAACTACTATATATTAGGAAATAACCTAGCAAAGATATTTGTATTTGTGTGTTAAGAAGACAAATCTAAAGGGTTTCCAAACATTGTCCAGGTCTGAGCTTTTACACTATTGAAAAAGGATTCCATGTGCTTATAGCCTCCAGCAAAGATCAAAGAGCATTCACAGAGCCTACTGGAAAACCAGAGATAAATAGAATGGTTTTCTCTGCCATTAAACAATAATTCTTTCAAATGCCTTTTTTCTTTTATGTGGAGTAGAGTAAATCCAAATTATGCAGGACAAAATTTATATGCACAGTGAGTGATCTATTGTGGTATTGTTTACATATTTATATATGCATTTTTCTTGGTACAGTTTAATTTTTTGTTGTAGCTGCTTCACTATTTAGGAGAATAGAATTGGTTACCAAAGACTTTGTAAAACAGTTCTATAATACTATAATACTCATTTAATATACATATATAAATAGTTTTACTTTTTAAATTAACTTTTAAAGAATTTTGCAAAATAAAACAAAATTCTGTCTCAGAGTAAAGACACTTAAACATTTGTAGTTTTCTTAGAACATTTATAACAATACCATAATCTTGTATTCAGATTTTTAAAATTTGTAATTGTGGTAAAATACACATACAATTTGACGTCTTAACCATTTTTAAATATACAATTCAGTAGTGTTAAAAAATTCATTGTAGTGCAAGCAATCTCCAGAGCATTTTCATCTTGCAAAACTAAACTTCTGTATGCATTAAACAACCATTCTCCATTTCTCTTTCAATGGTCTCCAGAAACCACCATTCTGCTTTGTGTTTCTATGAAATTAACTACTCTAGATACCTCATATAAATCGAATTATACAGTGTTTGTCTTTATGTACTGGTTTATTTCACTTAAAATAGCATTTTCAAGGTTCATCGATGTTGCTATGTTGTAACGTGTTAAAATTTTCTGCCTTTTTAAGGCTGAATAATATTCCATTGTATATAAGTGTCACATTCTTTATCCATTCATTCATCAAATACTTGGGTTGCTTCCACCTTTTAGCTATTATAAATAATGCTGCTATGAACACGGGTAAACAAATATCTCTCTGAGGCCCTGTTCTCAATTCTTTTCATTATATACCCAGATGTGGAATTGCTGGATCATATATTAATTCTATGTTTAACTTTCTGCAGAACCATCATACTGTTTTCCATAATGGATATAACATAATTCCTACCAACAGTGCACAAGAGTTCTAATTTATCCATATCCTCACTAACATAGATAGATAGATAGATAGATAGATAGATAGATAGATAGATAGATAGATAGATAGTATTCATGTTGATGGGTGTAAAGTGATATCTAACTGTGGTTTTGGTTTGCATTTCCCTCATGATTAATGATGTTAAATGCATTTCTATATTCTTATTGATCATTTGAACATTTTCTTTGGGGAAATGTTTAAGTTGTATGCTGATTTTTTAATTTTAGCTGTTTGATTCATTTGTTGTGGAGTTTCAGTAATTCTTTCTATATTCTGGATATTAACCTACTATCAGATATATTATTTGCAAATATCTTCTTCCATTCCGTGTGTTGCCTTTTCACTTTGTTGGTTGTGTCCTTTGATGCAAATTTTTAAATTCATAATCCAGTTTATTTTTACTTTTTTTAACCTATGCTTTTGCTGTCATATTTAAGGAATCATTGTCAAATCCAATGTCATGAAGATTTTCTCCAATGTTTTTTTCCTAAGGGTTATATAGTTTTAGATCGTACGTTTAGCTTTTTTATGTTTTTTTTTGAATTAATTTTTTTTCTATCTTGAAGAGTAAGAGTCCAACTTTATTCTTTTGTATGTGGATATACAGTTTCCCTAACTCTGTTTATTGAAAGACTATTCTTTTGTCATTTATTGACCACACAAGTTAGAGTTTATTGTTGAAAATTATTTGTTGAAAATGAAAATTATTTTACCACATATGTGAGAGTTTATTTCTGAGCTCTCTATTTTATTCTATTGGTTTATATGTCTGTCTTTGTGCCAGTACCATACTGTTTTAGCTAGCTTTGTAGTAAGTTTGAAATAAAAAACGATGAGATCTCCAACTTTGTTCTTTTTCAAGATTGTTTTGGCTAGTCAGAATTTCTTGAGATTCTATATGAATTTTTAGATGAGTTTTTCTGTTTCTGAAAAAAAAATTGGGATTTTTATAGAGAGTACATTAAATCTATAGATCATTTTGAGTAATGTACTCAGATTTTTTAAACCTAGGCAAATTTGAGTTATATTAAAATATACTTTGTAAGTAAAACAACATTTGTCAATTTATAAGCCTATTTAGTAGCCAATCAACTGACGTAGATTCTTTCTATAGCAGCACATTTGCTGCTTCAGTTACGATCCACCACATTCTTTAATTTGAGACCACTTCCTTTTTAGTTTGAAAATTATTTTTTCTTTATAAACTTTATATACTGATGACATGTACAACTATATAAAGTAATATTGTATCAAGCACTTTCTTGGCCAAAGAAGAACCAAATGTGAATAAGATGTTTTGATTCTCCAAATACTTAAACACTAGTGTTACAAATAAATTACAGTACAGTAGGATAAATGCTAAAAGAGAGTTATATAAAAGTGTTATGGTAAACTGGAAGTTGAAATCAAGGAGATCCAGCTGGTTGGAGAAAGTAAACAGAGATGACATTTAAATTGGGTCTCAAATAATGTTAAGAGTAGGTAAGACAGAAAATGCAAATGTACAGAGCTGTGAAATGGTATGGTAGCATGATGAAATATCTACTGTGGTTGATACACCAAACATCATCTAGAGATGCCCAAGAATAAAGACAAGTGGATCAAAAGAGATCATGAAGAGACTGGCAAGACTGAAAATCAGAGCATATAACCATGTAAGACTAAAGTAGGTTAGTCACCAGCAAGCTTGTAGAAGAGGCTGTGGCTGGAATTTGAAATTATTAAATATCACTGGACAGGTTGGAGGCATACGTAGATTCCAAAGAACAGTCTTGGTTTAGGCTTCATAATGCTGCTTACCACGAATCAATTAACGTTTTAGGAAAAAATGATATAATCAATTTTTAAGTATGGAATTTTTAATTCATATAATGCATTTAGAACATTAAAAGGTTATAAGGTTTTGTAGTTCTTGGTGCTATTTACCAAATATATCTGGCTCTGGTCTCAGGCATAGAACAGAATTTGCATTTTCTCACCCTCTTTGAAGTTAGGCAAAGCCATGTGATTTTCTTTTGCCAGTGAAATGTGAGCAAAAGTACTGAAATACTTCTTGGTGAATGTTTTAAAAGTCAGTGATCAGTTTGTCACATTTTCTTCTCCATGCTATAGTAATGATGAGAACATGACTCTAGATGGAGGTACTGGAGTAACTACAAGGTGCAAAGCCACCCTACCAATCTACGCTAGACAAACAATAGGAAAGGCCATAAACTTGCCTGTTGTTTGGCCCCTGAGACATGGAAACATAACTTACCCTATCCTGACTGTACAACAAGTAAGACATAATAATGGCTATAGAAAGTCTTGATAACAGAGAATAAGAAGAAAAAAACTAAAATCAACCATAATCTTACCCAAACGAGCCATTGTAACTATTTTTATGTTTACGTCTTAAACTACAGTTACATAGAAGCTTAATTCATCATGTCAATTATTTACTTAATTGTGACAGATGTTTACTCTGATAAAGGTATATGCTGTTGCTATCTTTCTCAGGAGATTAGCTTCCCTGTCAGTAGCTATTGTGTTATAAATGGCCATCATCAATTTTTCTCTGAAATGGGAAACTACGATATATAACAAGGTTGTTTTGAATCTCATATGAGACAAGTTATATAACATAAGTGGCACATAGTATGTTAAACATGGGAGATGGGAGAGGCTGTCTGTCTTTCTAAAGGTTTGCTTATTGAAATTTTAAAATACTTGATATCTTTAAAATATAAACCATTTTTGTTCAGTAAAACTAGAGCATAATGTAATAATTCTCCATCTCCCTTAAGCAAGTGAATGCTGTTTGTCTTTTTGTTCTTTAAAAATAAATGAACTTGTTCAATTAGTTGAAAATTTTCTTTTATAGACCTGATTTTACAAATTGATTGGTTTTTATTGCAGTATTATGTAAAAAAGCTTGAACTTTATTACTCTTGATTAGTCTTTATCCTTCTAAGAATTTTAATGATATTAGAATATTTTAAGATGCATCAAGGCACATTTATGTTGAAGGTTAGTATCCTTTCTGCTCTTCACTAACGCTACAGTTAATAATAAAAATTTAGCTTTATTTTTGAAGCCTTATGCATATATGATATTTATACATTTTTGGTGATAAATTCTATCACCACCTAGTGCTTTGGACAACATTTTATATTTTTGCCATTTCTTTTTGCATTACATTAAGATGTACAAACTGTGACTGCCCATTCTTCTCATAAGACTTTTAGTTTATTGCTTCTCTCCTCAGTAAGCCGTTTCACAAGGGCAGATAATTTATCTTCTTTAGAACTGTGTCCTCACCTCCTGGATCAGGACATGGCTTGTAACAGATGCTTAATGCACATTTGGGGAGTAAACTAATGGATAAATACTATACAGTTATGAGTCCAATAACCCATATTCTGACACAACTACATCCCCCACTTGGATTTTAAAAGAAAAAGTTTTTGTATCTTCTTGATGATCTAATTATAATGCTGCATCTAGTTTAGCCAGGACAAGATTTACTTATGTCTATCTAAATCTAGTAAATTCTTACTTCCTGGACTTCAGATAAGGTAAAAAGTAAGCATAATTACAAAGGGCAGGAAAAACCCTTAGTTCTGAAAATATGTATTATCTTAACTATGGTAATTATATCGTGATGTCAAAGCTAATCAAATTTTACACTTGAAGTACATATATTTTAGTTTACTTCAATTAGAATAAAATTGAAAACAAAAGCCAAAAAAGTAAGAATAATATATCAAATTGCTTTATATTACAACAGCAACATTTCTGTAAATATTCTTCCTCTACAGTTCAAAATTTGCAAAAGATATCACCACAGACAATTGAGGATTACTTTTGAGATTCTTTGTCAGTGGAATACATTAAATCTCCTGCCTGATAGATAAATTAAAACTGCCACATTTCTGTCTCTGCTAGCATCATCTTGAAATGTTCATCCCTCAAACAGGAATAGATGGAAAGGAGAGATGAACAGAGACATTTGGAGAGGAAATTATCCCATTACTATGAGCACAGAGAAGAGAGACAAGAAAGAGATGTAAAACATGAGAGGTAAACATTAATAATAATCATCATGATGACAACAGCTATCGAAATCTCGCTGCATGCCAGTAACAGTCTAAACATGTAGCATGCATTCCTCATTTTTCTGTTTACATGACAACTCTGTTTAGTGTCCCTATACAAAAAAAAAAAAAATGTAAAATCTGAGTCTTAAAGATGTTATGAAACTTTTCTGAGGGAAAGTACAAGTGTCAGAATAAAGATTTAAACCCAAAATATTGAATCTAACAGTCAGGTTCTTCACTGAACTCTATACCTCTTCATAACAGACACAAAATGTAAAAAACAAAGAGGTAAAACAAAAAGAAACAAGCTTCTATGTGTAATGGTAGATGAGGAGAGACTTTGCAGCTGATGCTAAACAAGAGGCCAGGGTCCACAGCTATCTGCACATCTCCTCAAGACAGAACTCTATTGTAGACAGTTAACTCCAGGTAGACAGAAGTTAAGACATGTGGAAAACATTAAATAGAAACAATCGTTTGCTGTAATCTTTGCCACTTTTGCACTGTATGCATTTTTGACAATCCAAAACCTTCTCCCAGGCTATAGAAGTGCACTTTAAGCCAATATTTTGTTTTATGAGATATAAGAAATTACAGCCATATAAATAAGGCACAAGCAGAGAACAGTAAATGGTATGTAGTATCTCCAGTTTTAGAAAGGATGCAGATTATATCTGAACCAGCATAATGTCACTACAAGAAGGATGCATAATGTCATAAAAATGTACTTCATACGACTCAGTCGTTTGTGTTTTTTATTTATTTGTTTTTAACTAAAGATGAATAGCCTCTGCCATATTTTAAAAAGGGCAGGCAATATAAAGTTCAATCTTAGAAAATGTACCTAAATGACTGGAATACACATCTGATGAACTAGTACATCAATCATTCAGTATAGGAAGCAGAAGGCAGCATTACATATCACTGTGATGTGCTAAGTGCTAGTCTCAAATATTCATGGCTTAGGCAAGAGTTTATCAACCTTGGTGTTGTTTACTTGAAGTCATGGGGGGATATTTTTTGTAAAATGTTTACCAGCATCCCTAAAATTTACCCAGTATATGTTAGTAGTAGTTCTCATCCCCAGTTGTGACAATTAAAAATACCTCCAGACTTTTTGCCAAATGTCCCTTAGAGGCAACATCACCCCTGATGGATGATGTTGAAGACAGAATCACTGGCTTCATTTGAGTATATTTCTAATAATTGTTTTTTGTTAAATAAGTATATTTCAGACTTGCAATAAAGGTAGGCTATAACTTTAGATATGGTTTAGAAGTTTATACTTTAGAAACTACTATAAATAGACTCAGTACAATTGGAATTGGACTACCGATGATTATGTTCATTCACATAACCATTTGTTAAATACCCACTAAATGCCCTTCTAGGAATACAAAAATAAAGGACACATTTGAGATCTGCGTTACACCAAAAGTCATATAAACTGTTTATTAATCCAGATTCTCCAAGATCTACTTTTGTATTCTATTAATTTCATCATCAGAAACCATGAATTGTTAGGTCGTATTACCTTACATCTCTGTAGAAATATTTTTCCTAACTTATCATGGTTTCTCAGGGAAATGAACATAAAAATTTCCTTTGAAATATTTTTTAGTTTTTTTTAAAAGTGATGAGCCAAGATACCATGCACACTGTCTTCAATGCAAAGAAAGATTTACATGATAAACTAAAGATTGAATTCAAAGCTATAAAGATTGTTTATCAACCCATGATTTTATTTATTTACCATTTGAGATACAATTTTATTTTTAAAATTATTTATATTGTTAGAGAATTAGAGAAGAAACTATATGTATTAGTCTTTTCTCACACTGCTAATAAAGACATACCTGAGACTGGGTAATTTATAAAGGAAAGAGGTTTAATGGACTCACAGTTCCACTTGACTGGGAGCCTCACAAACATGGTGGAAGACAAAGGAAAGACACATCTTACATGGTGGCAGGCAAGAAAGCTTGTACAAGGGAATTCCAATTTTTAAAACCATCAGTTATTGTGAGACTTATTCACTACCACAAGAACAGTATGGGGGAAACTTCCCCATGACTCAATTATCTTCACCTGACTCCACCCTTGACACGTGGAGATTGTTACAATTCAAGGCGAGACTTGGGTGAGGACACAGCCAAACTATATCACTAAATGTTCTGAGTACTTACCAGAATCATTCTCTCCGGAAGCTTCCTTCTAACTGCTCTCTTCTCTCACCCTTTCAAGAAGGTAGTTTAGGTCCTGGGATAAAAACAAAAAGACGAACAAGTGACATAATACTAGCTCCAGAAACTGTGATAACATATTTTATTTGCATCACCTCAAATCCCCTCAGGAAGCACAGAAAGCTCACAGAGAGCAATAAAGAAGTAAAGAAGTTATGCAGCATGCCCAAGATCACACAGTACTTGGTACCCATGATTGACTCCATCTTAAGTCCATGCTTTTGTCATGCCACTGCTTGCCTCTGGATCACAGTGGGTTGGAGTAATATTAAAAATGTTTAACAACTGATCTTGCAGACAGCAACCAAAAGCTAGTACATCATAGAGATGCTTACTAGCTGATAATCAGCTTTCACCCTTCTAGAAGTCCCAGGCTACATACAAGTACAAGCCACATTTAATTTCCTAACTGTATTCTCACAAATTAGTAGAACTAAGTCTCCTTTCTAAACTCTGGATACCCTCCTTATAATAATCTTGGAGATTTAAGATTATAGCAAACAGGCCAAGGAGTTTACTGTGCTTCAGGGTAGAGTCAGGGAAATTAGACCAGGTGCCAGCTAAGAGTAAAAGGAGAAAGCCCAGAGTATAATTCTGGATCACTGACAGCTGATGCTGTGGGCTGAGGAAGGGAGAGGTACAGAAGGGTGAAAGGGGGTGGAGTTTAGTACCAAGTCTGAGCAGAAACTACACATTAGGACTGCAGAGGAGATCAGTAAAAGCCAGATGATCCCTTTTGCCATATCCAGATCTCCTAGAAATAAGTTGCACACAGTTAAGGCTCATTCAGTGCTCCTAGACAAGATCTTCGAAACAGGGCTTCCTGGGAGTCCAGACAAATTACTGTTTCCTTTGACCAAAGCAGCCTGAAAGCAGGTTAGACCTCTTTATTAGAATGAACTTAGGTACTTAAATTCTCCCTTCCCTTCCAGAGCAAATAGGATTTTTCTGACAATAGCTAATGAGCAAAGGTTTAAAATACTAATAATCCCAAGGAAGGAAACATATTAGAAACCAATTAGTAAGGATATCCATCTAAATGACCAGAAAGCTATTTTCCACTGTTTGGCTAGAAGGAGAGGAAAAAGGCATGCTGATCACTTGGTTTCTGAAGAACCAGAGGGGTCACCAATGTGAGGGAAAGGATAAGACAGGGGAATCTTAGAACAAAGATTAACTTTATCCACCTCCTTTTCAGTTTCAGTCCCCAAATTCCCCTGTCAAAGAATACTCAGTCCACAAAGGGAAGCTGTACCAAAAACTATTTCATCTCATAATCAGCTGTGCCCAGAAACAGCTGATGCAGGGGGTGAGGTGCATTAGCAGAAAGTCAGGTCAAGCCCCAAGCAAAAGTGATGGTTGGTGAGTCCAGGGTCTCTTTGAGGAGACTCCAGCCTGAACCTCCCATTATCTGCCCTCCCTCTTTGCTCCATTAGAAATAATCACTCCTAAGTGGCCCATTATCAGTGCCAGCATGATTTTTTCACATTTGCTAAAAGCTTTTCCCTTTTTCTTTTGTTTCTAAGGGATTATTTTAATTCCCTCTCCCCTTTATTTTGCAGTTAACTGACTTGAAAAATATCTGATTCGAAGTGGGGCTTACAGACCAATTTCTTCTTTCCTTCAGTACATCCCACCACCAATTCCCCACCTCCTAGCACCTAGTAACAGCCGTCGCATATGCATTAACCAAAAGACCCATTAGTGGAGCATTGTTTTGCACTTCTGCAGACAAAGAAAGAGACCTCCAGTTGGAATGAACTCTTTTTGTATTTCTTTTTTTTTTCTTTCTTTTTTTTTTTTTTTTGGCAACAAATAACTTTCTTTTAAATTCAGAAACGAAACAGCATTGAGGCCCTAAATTGCTCTCATCTAAAATGTTTCACTCTCATCTTCACTTTCCTAGATTATGATCAATTTCCCCCAGAATGAATAATTCAAATTGAGCCCAGTCTTCTGAATCCTTAGAAAAAACAATGCCTTGGCGTTTTGGGTCTATTCTACTCACTTATCACTTGGCACATTTTGTCTGGTACTGGCAGATATTCTTTTTGTAACATATAATTTATTTTTCTGAATGGACTACAAGCTTCTAAAGATTAAAGACCATTTCATTCATTCATTCATTCATTCAACAAATGTATTTGAGCTGCTACCATGTGTTAGACATGTGCTAATCACTTGTAATACAGCCAAGAACTAATCAGACAAAAATCCCTGCCTCCCTGGAGTTTATATTCTAGTGAAGGGAGACAGAGAATAAGAAATCAGTGTCATAAATATGTAAATTATAGAGTATGTTAGAAGGTGATAAGTGTAACAGAAAAAAATAGAGCAATGCAAGAGGAATCTGAAACTTAAGGGAGGCCTACAATTTTAAATAGGGTGGTCATGGGGGATGACAGAGTAAGCCATGTGGATAAACAGAAGAGCATTCCAGGCAAAAGATATACATTAAAGTGAGAACTTAAAAAATGGAGTTGCCATTAGCTGACAGGGAAGGCTGTGTTTGGATATGTCAAGTTTTGGGTGCCTGCTAACATCTCACTGGAGATCTGATGGAGTAGGCAGTTGGATATAGGAGTCTGAAGATCCAGTAGGGACTGGGACAAAATATTCATTTGAGAGTAGTTTTAAAATCATGAAATTGAATGAGATCATCACAGAAGTGAGTATAAACATAGAAGACTCAGAGATGACAGAAAATGATCTTTAAGATAAGAAGAAAACTAACATTGTGGGGTATCCTGAAAGTCAAGTGAAGAAATTGTGACAAAGAAGCAGGGAATAATACTGCTGATATGTCAAGTAAATGAAGGCTGAAACTTGGCTGTGGAATTTAGCAATCTGGAGGTCACTGGTAATCTTGACAAGAACAGTTTCCGTGGAGTGATGGAGGTAAAAACTTGATTAGAGTGAGCTTAAATGAGAATGCAAGGTACAATTGACCAAATGTTTGTGTTCCCCCCAAACTCATATTGAAACTCTCATCCCAATGTTATTTCACTGAGAGATGGGGCCTTTGGGAAGTAATTAGGTGATGAAGGTGGAGCCCTCATGAATGGAATTAGTATCCTTACCATAAGAGGCAAGAGAGCTAGCTCACTCTCCTTCTATCTTGTGAGGATACAAAAAGGTGGCCCTCTATAACTTAGAAGAAGGTTCTCACTAGAACCTGATGATACGGGCATCCTGACTTCTAACTTTCAGCCTCTAGAACTGTAGGAAATAAATATCTGTTGTGTATAAGCCATCCAATCTATGGCACTTCGTTATATCAGCCTGAACTAATTAAGGCGGGGCAAGGATTTGATTATATACATATATAGACAACAATTTTTAGAATATTTTCTACAAAGAAAATCAGAGAAATGAAGTGGTAGATGGCAGGGGAATTAGTGTCAAGATAAAACTTAATTAAAATTAATAACAGTATGTTTATATTCTACTGGGAATAAATCAGGAGAGAAAGAAGACTTACTAATGCAGTATTGAGAGAATTGTGACCAACTGTAATAATACGAAAGAAATGTTATTTTTTTACAGCAGGTAGCAAAGCAGTTTCCTCAAAGGAGAGACCCTATTTGTGATTTCTTTCATAAGCCTAGTTGGTGGATAGGCCTCCAGGACTTCTTTGTCAGCTGGTGCTTAAGCTTGAGGAGTTAAGATGCGTTTATGTTTGCCATGGGAAAGAGGAAGAGAATTGGACAAGGTGTGAAGGGAAGAAGACTACATATCACATAACCAAGAAGACAGATGTGGGGATTTGGGGAGAGCATTGTGACTTGTGATATAAACCTTCTCCTCTGTCTCTCTAACTTTTCACCAAAATCTACACTTGTAGTTTTGCTCATGGAAAATGTCAAGATGTGCTGAAAGTTGCCTCAAGGTTATAAACAGTTTTAAAGAGTGAAAGTAGAGCCTGCCCCTGGAAGGACAAGACATGGGGGTTACAGAGTGGATTCTCTCTGACAGACTTGTGTTATCATTGCTTGCCCCAGGCAGCTCTCACTTATTTTGTATCAAATTATCCCCTCAGAACATCATACCTGTCTCATTTACAAAGTCTTCCCTGGCAACTCACACTCTAGACTCCTAACTTACTTAGCTATCTGGTCTTGACCTTTGGAGCGGTCATCCTATGCCTATATAATGGCACAGCCTCTGCTTACTCCCCATCCCCACCACCTGATCTCTCACTACCGTGTTTCCTCCTTTGATCAATGCCAGGCAAAGTGGACTATTTGCAGTTCCCCAAACTCATCATGCTGTCTCATTACTAAGGTCTTTGTGCATTAAGTTCCCTCTGCCTGAGTATTTTTCTACTCCTTCAAGGTCAAGCCCTCCTCTTTGCTGATTTAATTCGGAGTCCTTTAAAATTTTGCCTAAAACATCTTTCTTTTTTTCTTTCCTCACTGGTTGCCCAGGCTGGAGTGCAGTGGCACTAACTCAGCTCACTGAAACCTCTGCTTCCCAGGTTCAAGCAATTCTCCTGCCTCAGCCTCCTGAATAGTTGGGATTACAGGTGCCAACCACCATGCCTGGCTGAATGTTTGTATTTTTATTAGAGACGGCATTTCACCATGTTGGCCAGGCTGGTCTCAATCACCTGATCTCAGGTGAACCGCCTGCCTTGGCCTTTCAAAGTGCTAGCATTACAGGTATGAGCCACTGCACCTAGCACCTCAAACATCTTTCTAATGGAAAATTATACCAGCTTCTGCACTTCTCTTATGGTGATACTTTTCATACTGCACCACAACTGGTGGTTTATTTTCTATCTCCTTGTTTAAACTGTGTGGTCTCTATCATCCTGGTATTCTTTCTACCTAGGATAGTGTCTACTTCGTAGTAGCTGCCTAATAAATATTTGTTGAAAACTGAATAAACATCTAATGTCAAAAGTTGTGAGTACCAGGTAACTTAACGTAAGCCCTGACCCCATCTGAATGGGGCTTAGAGTTCATCTGCTGCTCTAAAATCAAGGTCATTGTGTACAGTAGTGACCCCCTGGTACTCACAACTATACAAAGATACAACTGGCATCCTGATGTTTGTTTCTATTTTATTTCACTTTTTTCCCCCCAGTCCTCTATTAGAACTAGAAACAGATTGGTTCTGAATCACAACAAATTTGACTGGAGTCCTATCCTTCAGATTAATTCTTCTGATATCTGCTTCTGTGTTTCCAGCCAGTAGAGCCTTTCCCAAGGTTAAGTAGTTGCCCTACGTTCTCTAGAGTCTGGATGGCTAGGAGACTGAGATTGCACAGCATCTGCTGCTATTTGACTCTTCTCTCCCTACTCCTCTCCCCACTCTGTAACATGTTCAATACCAACGCCAGCCTGTAATAAGGCAAATTTTAATACTGGATTTAGGATCCCATTTGGGAAGAGGTATTACTGTACTATTGCATTGGTTTTCTATCTCAACTAGGCTACTTCCAATTTACACTTCACCCCTGTCCCACCCCCGCCCAAGATGTCAAGTACATCTCACAACTGAGACCTGAATTATTGTTCCACTTTAACCTCTATGCCAAATATCTACCTGCTGAATCATTTTGCATGCCCAACCCACTCTCTTATACACCTCTGCTCTGAAATCTTTCCCAATTCCCACTCTTTGTCTTGCATGCACTACTCTCAGCTCTTCCTTGTGTTAACAACTTAGTGTCTTTTATTGAAATTATAAATTTTATCAGGAAGTTGGAAATGCAGATGACATACGTATGGGGACTGAGAGTCCTGGTACAACTAACTTTGATCTTTGAATACTATAAAACTTTAGCTATGGAACTTTGTATGACAACTCAGTGATCCTCCAGTTCTTCTTCCCAAATGACTAATAAAAAGTTAACAATTTTCCACATTTCTCTGATTTTAAGGTACTCATTTAATGCTCATTCCTATCCCTAAAACTCAAGTTCATAGGTTTCTCCCAACTGTCTAGGAATATTAAATCACATTTTTACAGAATAAATGTGATAAGAGTATTTTAGGTTTGAGCACATGGATTGCAGAATTTGCATGATGCCCAGAAACCTTACATAAATTTCTGGTGGAGTAAGAATTTTTTGTAGAAAATGTATTCCACCTATCATGTTGTAAATGGCTAAATTCTTCTTAAGGCAGATCACTACCTAGATATTTTGACAGATTTGGCAAAAAGAAACAGGACAGCCCAACCTAATTCAATTAATCTTATCACCTATTCTTAAGAACAATTGCTCACAAGAAAAATACAGCTGTACCAAAGAGTAAAATCCACACCTGCCACTTATTAAAGTAATTTTCAATTTGCTTAAGTCTCTGTGCCTCATTTTCCTGTACGAAGAGAAAAAACCACTTTCTTGTAGTAAGTCGTCATAAATATTATCAAATACCATTCTCAAAAATCCTGAGTTGCATTAAAGCAAAAATAAATAATGAATGGTATATTTTATTTTCTTTTTAAAATGCAGAATAGAACACAATGGACCATAGACATGTACTTAGGGTACCAACCAGTGGACATGACAAGATAACATAATGTTGATAGGCAATAGGAATAAGGAACAATGTATAACTGTCTAAATGTGCATGGGAAGGGGTGTTAACTAGCCCCAGTTTTCACGAGTTCCCTACAGAAATAGAAGGACCACTGCTTAATATCAATTATGACAGAGGCTATGCAATGCAGCAGCTTATTGTTTGGGAAGAATTTAGTATGAGATGGACCCTTCTCTCATCTTATTAGGACTAAAAATTAAGTTAGTTGATTCATGGGAAAGTGGTAAAGATTTTAAAAGTGATAGAAATGATAAATGATAGGTCAGGCATGGTGGCTCATGCCTATAATCCCAGCAATTTATCACTTGAGGTCAGGAGTTTGAGACCAGCTTGGCCAACATGGGGAAACCCCATCTCTACTAAAAATACAAAAATTAGCTGGGCATGGTAGCACGTGCTCATAATCCCAGCTACTTGGGGGGCTGAGGCAGAAGAATCACTTGAACCTGGGAGGCGGAGGTTGCAGTGAGCTGAGATTGCACCATTGTACTCCAGCCTGAGTAACAAGAGAGAGACTCCATCTAAAAAAAAAGAAAAGAAAAATTATAAATGATAAATGACAATAGGAAAGGCATAAGAGAAAGATATTCAAGACAATAGCAGTGAAGAAAATATTTAAAAGTTCTAAAAATATTTTGGTATAGGTGTTTAAAAATAAAAAAGGATTTATATTTAAATACAAGACTAGACTTTTCATTTCAGCAAATAGGATATTTATACTGTCCAACTAAATAGGTAGATAAAATTCAACCTTTAGCACAAATTTAGTAGCCATTGTCATTGTTAAGGGCAAGAGTAAAGTATTTTGGAAACATTTGGAACTTAAACTGCCCTTTGATAGTTAAACTGTGAAATTGACACATAATGAATATCTATGAAAAGTTGCAAAGCTACCTAAAAAACACAGAAAGCTTCCCAGTTAAGCAAGACTGTATTACATCTTTACTGAAGGTACCAATATAACCAAAGAAAGAAGAAAGAAAATGTCCATCAGAAAGAGGACTTAAGTCGGACATTTAAGTTTCTTAAAAGCAGAGGCTTGCAGAGAAAACCAAACACAACACTTCTCCAAAAAATGTTAATGGGAAATAGATCCTTAGCATTTTCTACCAATAAGACCAGTTATATTGTACTCTGGATGCAAAGACTGAGTACCGTATTTGGAGAAAGACTTCCAGGGTTTAAATCTGGCTTTGCCATTTAATAGCCATGGGCCTTTCAAAATAACATCCCACACATGAGTGTTTTCACATCGTCTGCAGGTGGGGCTGAAAATATTGCTTCTTCGTAGAGTTCATGTGGATAAAATACACACTATCAATAAATGTTATCTATGATTATTACATTTATTGAGTGATATTGATAGGCTTTGTGTCCCCACCCAAATCTCATCTTGAATTATAATCTCCTTAATTCTCACGTGTCTGGGCAAAGACCTGGCGGAAGGGGCAGTTTGCCTCATGGTGTTCTTATGATAGTGAGTGAGTTCTCAAAAGAGCTGATGTTTTCACAAGGGGCTCTTCCCCCTTTGCTCCTCACACTTCTCTCTCCTGCCACCATGTAAGATATGCCTCTTTGCCTTCCAACCTGATTGTAAGTTTCCTGAGGCCTCCCCAGTCATGGGGAACTTCAAGTCAATTAAAGTTCCTTTCCTTTATAAATTACACAGTCTTGGGTAGTATCTTTATAGCAGTGTGAGAGCAGACTGATACACTGAGACAATTCCCTTTGCCCTGATTTCAAATTAACATTAAGCAACCTTCAGATTATTATATGGTTTCTTGTATAACTCAAGAAAGCAATGGCCAATTTGAGTATCAGCATGCCTGGAAGAGGTTTTGTATTTTTATTATAAATTAATGGATTGGATTTCTACTGTTATATGCCAGTCTTATGATCTTGATTATTGCGAGTCTATTATGTTCGCAATGTGGCATATGTTTGATAGCAACCCAAAGGTCTTTGGAGCTAATGTCAAGATTCAAAAATTCAACACAGGTTGCCCCAGTTAAGGGTGTAAATTTTTTTTTCATAAGAAATTTTATTTCCAGGGAAATAAATAATAGAGAATGCATATAGATACATGGTAGGGCATCAGTCAAATCTAGGATGAGGGAGAGTACAGACAGAATTCTCCCTGCTCTTCTCTCACTTGTGCTGATAGAGACCAAAATGCAAGATGACCTGCTTTCTATTAGTAACTTGGACTATTTCAGTATATCTTAGTTTACCAACCCATCCTTAGATATGCAACCAAAGTGATCTCTTTTTTAAAATTTATTAATTTATTTATTTTATTATACTCTAAGTTCTGGGATACATGTGCAGAATGTGTAAGTTTGTTAAATAGGTATACACAAGCCATGTTGGTTTGCTGCATCCATCAACCCATTGTTTACATTAGGTACTTCTCCTAATGCTATCCCTCCCCTAGTCCCCTACCCACAACAGGGTGATGTTCCCCCTCCGTGTTCATGTGTTCTCATTGTTTAGCTCTCACTTATGGCTGAGACCATGTGGTGTTTGGTATTCTGTTCTTGTGTTTGTTTGCTGAGAATGATGGTTTCCAGCTTCATCCATGTCCCTGCAAAGAATGTGAACTTATCCTTTTTTATGACTGCATAGTATTCCATGGTGTATGTGTGCCACATTATCTTTATCCAGTCTATCATTGATGGGCATTTGGGTTGGTTCCAAGTCTTTGCTATTATGAATAGTGCTGCAACAAACATATGCATGCATGTGTCTTTATAGTAGAATGATTTATAATCCTTTGGGTATGTACCCAGTAGTGGAATTGCTGGGTCAAATGGTATTTCTTTTTCTTGATCCTTGAGGAATCACCACTCTGTCTTCTACAATGGTTGAACTAATTTACACTCCCTCCCAACAGTGTAAAAGCATTGCTATTTCTACACATCCTCTCCAGCATCTGTTGTTTCCTGACTTTTTAATGGTCACCATTCTAACTGGCATGAGATGGTATCTCACCGTGGTTTTGATTTGCTTTTCTCTAATGAACAGTGATGATGAGCTTTTTTTTCATGTATTTGTTGGCTGCAAAAATGTCTTCTTTTGAGAAGTGTCTGTTCATATCCTTTGCCTACTTTTTGATGGAGTTGTTTGTTTATCTTGTAAATTTGTTTAACTTCCTTGTAGATTCTGGATATCTTTTGTCAGATAGATAGATTGCAAAAATTTTCTCCCATTCTGTAGGTGGCCTGTTCACTCTGATGATAGTGTCTTTTCTTGTGCAGAATCTGTATAGTTTAATTATATCCCATTTGTCAATTTTGGCTTTTGTTGCCATTGCGTTTTTTGTTTTAGACATGAAGTCTTTGCTCTGAATTGTATTGCCTAGGTTTTCTTCTAAGGTTTTTATGGTTTAAATCTTAAATTTAAGTCTTTAACCCATCTTGAGTTAATTTTGTATAAGGAGTAAGTAAGGGGTCCAGATTCAGTTTTCTGCATATGGTTAGCCAGTTTTCCAAATACCATTTATTAAATAGGGAATCCTTTCTGTCAGGTTTGTCCAGATGGTTGCAGATGTGTGATGTTATCTCAGAGAACGCTGTTCTGTTCCATTGGTCTGTATATCTGTTTTGGTACCAGTACCATGCTGTTTTGGTTACTATAGCCTTTTAGTATGGTTTTAAGTCAGTTAGCAGTATGCCTTCAGCTTTGTTCTTTTTGCTTACAGTTAAGGTTAATATTGTTATGTGTGAATTTCATGTCGTCATTATGATGTTAGCTGGTTATTCTGCCCATTAGTTGATGCACTTTCTTTATAGTGTCTATGGTCTTTATAATTTGTTATGTTTTTGCAGTAGCTGGTACCAGTTTTTCCTTTCCATATTTAGTGCTTCCTTCAGGAGCTCTTGTAAGGCAGGCCTGGCTGTTACAAAATCTCTCAGCATTTGCTTGTCTGTAAAGGATTTTATTTCTCTTTCGCTTGTGAAGCTTAGTTTGGCTGGATATGAAATTCTGGGTTGAAAATTCCTTTCTTTAAGAATGTTAGATATTGGCCCCCACTCTCTTCTGCCTTGTAGGGCTTCTGCAGAGAGATCCTTTGTTAGCCTGATGGGCTTCCCTTTGTGGGTAACCAGATCTTTCCCTCTGACTGTCCTTAACATTTTTTCCTTCATTTCAGCCTTGGTGAATGTGAAAATTATGTGTCTTTGGGGTTGCTCTTCTCGAAGAGTATCTTTGTGATGTTCTCTGTATTTCCTGAATTTGAATGTTGGCCTGTCTTGCTAGATTGTGGAAGTTCTCCTCGATAGTATCCTGAAGAGTGTCTTCCAATTTGGTTCCATTCTCCCCATCACTTTCAGATACACTAATCAAACATAGGTTTGGTCTTTTCACATTGTTCCATATTTCTTGGAGGCTTTGTTCATTCCTTTGATTCTTTTTTCTCTAATCTTGTCTTCACGCTTCATTTTATTAAGTTGATCTTCAATCTCTCATATCCTTTCTTCCTCTTGATTGATTCAGCTATTGATACTTGCGTATGCTTTGTGAAGTTCTATTGCTGTGTTTTTCAGCTCCATCAGGTCAGTTATGTTCTTTTCTAAACTGGTTATTCTAATTAGCAATTCCTCTAACCTTTTTTCAAGGTTCTTAGCTTCTTTGCATTGGGTGAGAACATGCTCCTTTAGATCAAAGGAGTTTGTTATTACCCACCTTCTAAAGCCTACTTCTGTCAATTTGTCAAACTCATTCTCTGTCCAGTTGTATTCCCTTGCTGGCGAGGACTTGTGATCCTTTGGAGGAGAATAGGCATCCTGGTATTTGGAGTTTTCAGCATTTTTGTGCTGGTTTTTCCTCATCTTAGTGGATTTGTCTACCTTTGGTGTTTGATGTTGGTGACCTTCTGATGGAGTTTCTGTGTGGACTTCCTTTTTTGTCAATGTTGATGCCATTCCTTTCTGTTTGTTAGTTTTCCTTCTAACAGTCAGGCCTCTCTGCTAGAGGTCTGCTGGAGTTTGCTGGAGGTCCAGTCCAGACCCTTTTTGCCTGGGTATCACCAGCGGAGGCTGCAGAACAGTAAAGATTGCTGCCTGTTCTTTCCTCTGGAAGCTTCATCCCAGAGGGGCACCTGCCAGATGCCAGCTGGAGCTGGAGGTGTCTGTTGACTCCTGCTGGGAGGTGTCTCCCAGTCAGGAGGCACGGGGGTCAGGGACCCAATTGAGGAGGCAGTCTGTCCCTTAGCAGAGCTCAGGTGCTGTGCTGGGAGATCCACTGCTCTCTTCAGAGCCAGCAGGCAGGAATGTTTCAGTCTGCTGAATCTGTGCCCACAGCCGTCCCTTCCCTCAGGTGCTCTGTTCAGGGAGATGGGAGTTTTATCTATAAGCCCCTGACTGGGGCTGCTGCCTTTCTTTCAGAGATGACCTGCCCAGAGAGGAGGAATCTAGAAAGGCAGTCTGGCTACAGTGGCTCTACCGAGCTGCAGTGGGCTCCACCTATTTTCGAATTTCCCAGCGGCTTTGTTTAAACTGTGAGGGGAAAACCGCCTACTCAAGCCTCAGTAATAGCAGACGCTCCTCCTGCCCCCAAGCTCGAGCAGCCCAGGTTGACCTCAGACTGCTGTGCCGGCAGCAAGAATTTCAAGCAAGTGGATCTTAGTTTGCTGGGCTCGGTGCGGGTGAGATACACTGAGCTAGACCACTTGGCTCCCTGACTTCAGCCCCCTTTCCGAGGGAGTGAATGGTTCTGTCTCGCTGGCATTGTAGGTGTCACTGTGGTATGAAAAAACACTCCTGCAGCTGGCTCGAAGTCTGCTCAAATGGCTGTCCAGTTTTGTGCTTGAAACCCAGGGCCCTGGAGGTATAGGCACCCGAGGAATCTCCTGGTCTGGTGGTTGTGAAGACCATGGGAAAAGCATAGTATCTTGCCTGGAATGCACTGTTCCTCACAGCACAGTCTCTCCCGGCTTCCCTTGGCTAGGGCAGGGAGTTCCCCAACCCCTTGCACTTCCCGGGTAAGGCGATGTCCGACCATGATTTGGCTTGCCCTCCGTGGTCTGCACCCACTGTCTAACTAGTCCCAGTGAGGTGAGCTGGGTACCTCAGTTGGAAATGCAGTGCCTTCTGCATTGATCTCGCTGTGAGCTGCAGACCAGAGCTATTCCGATTCAGCCATCTTCCCAATCACCAAAGTGATCTTGTAACAAGAAAATTTGTCTATATCATTCTTAATTTCTTCAATGACTCCACAGTGGGCAGGGGAAGTATTTACCTAACTCACAGAATACTCCAGCTTCCTCACCCTCAGAGGTAGGGCCCAGGTAGTAATGTTCACACATTAAAGTAAATCTATGCCCCTGGCTACAGTTGATTATACCAAGAGTTAAAACAGCTGGGCCAATTATATTCTTTCTTCTAGAAATTTGGAATTGTGATGAAGAAAGATTAGTCTCTTCCAGCTGCTGGATTCAGTAGTTGAATGATGGCCATTCTTCTGTGTGAACTGTGAAGCAGACAAGGCTGTTCTAGTTAGAAAGAAAATAATGAAATAGAAACACTAAGAACAGAAGTGAAAGAAGGTGGCATCTTCATAGGCTCGCTTCTCCTTGTTTCTGATTCTAATGACTTACTGAATTCCCACATTTGTGTTTCAAGAAACTGCCTAGATTTTTCTGCTTAAGCCAAAATTACTTTTTAGCTTAATCCTGAATTATGTTTTAACTGATTGCAACTATGAAACTTCTCTTGGAAAGTACAATCTAACATGATACCCTTCATAAGTGTTTTTTATCAACTACTGGTCAGCCTCACCTTCTACTATGTCACAGCTTCTGCTTGATTCTCCATCTCTCCACCAAACACCATACAAGACATTTTAACTTTTTATATTCTCATACCATGGTGCTTTGTATATACTATTTGCTGTTTCTACAATAATCACCCATCTTTGTCCCCTTGCTAAATAGTTACACATTCTGAACACTTCTGTCATGCTTTGGAGATTCTCACATTATTGTACATAAGTCATTGAAGAAAAATGATTTGCATATCTGTCTCACCACCACCACCACCCTATAATCTCACAGGTGGTGAACATATACTGCTTATATTTTTTAATTTCACTTCTATATTCTCAATTCAAAATACATAATATGTTCTGTCATGTATTCCTGATATATTTACATCTTTTAATCATTCATAAGATAAGATGTATGTTCAATAAGCACAATTACTGAAGACTTTGGGGTTGATGATATTATTTCTGGGACAAGAAGATAAAATAAAACTTGAGATTCTAAAGAGTTACATTCTACTTGGCATTCCCACCAGGACATAGAAGTTCTGATAATTGTTAGTCATGAGCCCAGCAACATAAAACATCATAAGCTGTTTCATCAATGTCAACTTTAAATCATATTTGATGTATTAAGTGCCAGTATAAAACCAATAACAGCAGCATCCTGGGACAGAGCCAGAATAAGAGCTGTGAAGGATCATTTGCTGTTCATAACCGCATTGACTTGAGCACAAGTGGGGATTAAAGAACAGCAGGCTACCTAATCAGCCACTGTCTGGAGAGCTGAAGTTGAGTTATCACAAGCTGAGAGGGCAGTGAGAGCAATAGAAAGACAGGTGTATATCTGAACAGGTTGTCAGGAGACAAAGATGCCTGCAAAGTGGCAAAGGTGCCATCAGAATTGAACAATGAGGTGTATTGGTCCCACTGAGGGTGAGTCAGTCACACCTCCAGGATAGCAGATGATGGAAGTATGTATGATGAAGTATAGTGAGGTAGGAGAAATATACAGAACTCCCAGTTTGCCCAGGATATTCCTGGATTATGCTTGTTGTCTTCGTCTAATTATGAAGCAACTGCCTCTATGTCTTCTGCTCTTAAAAAGATGCCAGTTTGATGTAAAATAAGAGTGACCGACTATAAACAACCATTGAATCAAAATATTACCAAATTCTGGACACAGACCAAAGTTACAATAATCCTGTTTAAAGAGTTTCTAAACATTGTTGCAATGCATTTCTGGGTTGTGTTTGTGTAGGTGTCTGTGTGCCCAGAATCCCTTCGAGGGAGTCTTCTCAGTCCACGTAGTTCAGGGGAGGCTGATTTTCTTCTTCAGTCACCCACTGATGCCATTTGGTAGGCATCTAACCTAACTGCAGCTCTCTACTCCCACCAAATCATGCCAGTCTGGGACAGAGGCCTTCCTAGGATACTAACAGAACTTTTGAGGAAAATATATTTTTTATGAGTGTGAAATTCTGATTGTCATCTGTGCTATCAAATGGGAAAAAGGGAAGGAGTAACTAAGGTAACAGAGGAAAAGAGAACAGAGAAACAAAGAATTCCTTGTTTCAACCATGCCTGGAGTTTATTCTCAATTATGGGAGACAATGAGTTACCTCTTTGCTCAATGTAGTGTGAATTGGGCCTGCACATATTACCAAGAGAGTCCTGACAAATACAACTGCTTTTTCACTACACTGTCCAACTTTTTACCTGCCCCATCTCATTATACCAAATATAAGCCCACATGTAGCAGCTGTACAAACAGGACAAAAAAGAAATAGATAATAGGATGGGTCTAGGCTTTGGTCAGCAAAGAACTAAGCCACTGTCTATGACTGGTGCTCTAGTAAGCACAGCTCTTAAATGAGTCACTTATGTGCTTATTTCTCTCATGATTGAGATGCAAGCACATTTTAATAGCAATAAGCAAAGAGATAGAATTAAAATGCAACATTAATTTTACTGGCTTCTCACAAACTGAAATATTCTGAATTGACCTTAGCATATACTGAGCTTAGACCTTAAAGTTTTAGAAGTCAAAGGGTTTTAGCCTTGGCATGGCCAAAAGCACTGTTTACTTTTTGATAATGGCATAATTGCTCTTTTTCATATCAGTGAAAGCAGAAACAGGAACAGCATATTGACTTTATAAGTAATAATCAGGCTGTCGGCCTGTATTAGTCTTTTCCCATGCTGCTAATAAAGATGCCCGAGACTGGGCCATTTATAAAGAGAAAGAGGTTTAATGGACTCACAGATGACTGGGGAGGCCTCACAATCATGGTAGAAGGTTGAGGAGGAGCAAAGGCACATCTTACGTGATGGCAGGCAAGAGAGCATGTGCAAAGGAACAGCGTTTTATTAAAAACAAAAAACAGTTCTTGTGAGACTTACTCACCAACATGAGAACAGTATAGAAAAACCCACCCCCATGATTCAATTACTTCCCACTGGGCCCCTCCCATGACATGTGGTGATCGTGAAAGCTACAATTCTGGATGAGATTTGCGTGGGGACACAGCTAAATATCTTAACTCTTGCCTTCCTTAACATTTTCATGCTGGAATCACAAATACACTTCATGTAACACCTCAGTTTAGCCCTGGCTGTGACCAGGTAGGTGCTCTTTGGTATTGGTGTAGGGCTAGTCTTGCATATTGGACCCAGCCTCAAGCATGTGATGGGAGTTCTGGTACTCTCTGTTCACTTCATTTTCCTTAGCCCTACTTCCTCCCCCATCCAGAACCTGAGACTTCTGGTTATATCTAAGACACCACCTAGTAGGACTGCATTCTGTTCTCCATGCTGTTTTCTGTACAATTTTCTATTAAAAGACTGGTTGTTTGGAATCACAGTAACTCCCTCCACTTGGCCAAGGGATGCACGGCCACTTTCATAGTGTATCTCTACTTTGGAGTTCATTATGTATTGAGTCAAATCTAAAATTTTATATTCCGATAGACACTGAATATGGTTTCACCTAGCTGATTTCATGTATTTAGTACTGCACCAAACCTCCTTGGCAAGTTTTGCCTTCTTTATTCCCACCTTTCTGTCACTAAATTCACCATATTTTAAAAATAAACCTTAAAGGTTATGAATTGCTGTTGGATATACAAATATATAGGAACAATAGTAGTTAGGAGGCTTTTGTTAGAATCCATTTGAGAGATTGTGGTAGCTTAGTCCAGTATGTTAGAAGAGGCAAGAGTTGGTCATTTTCTAGGTATTTTTGAAGGTAGATATGATAGGGTTTTCTAAAATGTTGGATATGGGTTGTGCCAGAAGAATGCCATCAAAGGTGACACCTATGTTTTTTACTCGAGTAACTGGAAAGGTGAGTTGCTATTATCCTACTTAGAGATGACTATGGGAGGAGCAGCTTTGGAGGGTACAGAGATGGAGAACTAGTTTGGGAATACTGTTTGTAGTATCTACTAACCATCAAAATAGAGATGTAGCATTATTTAGGCACCCTGAAGACCACCCTCACTTTAACACCAACTGAAAAGTTCAAGGGCCTCCAAGGCCACCTTCACTTCTGACACCAGCTGCAATTTCAGGGGTCCCAAAGATCACTCTCAAGTTTGATAATTTGCTAGAATGAGTCACAGAGTGGACTGAAAGCTGTTATACTCATGGATACAATTTATAACAGCAAAACAATATAGGTTAAAATTGGCCAATGGATGGATTGCATAGGGCAGAGTCCAGGAGAGGTCCGTGCCCAGACCTTTCATCTGTTCTTTCCCAATGGATTTGTGGATAGTACTCACTTTTCCAGGCAATGACCTGTAACAATGTGCATGTAGTATTGCCAACCAGGGAAGCTCACTAGAGCTTGAGTGTCCAAAGTGTTTATTAGGGTTTGAATATGGAGACATGACTGGTCACCCACTTGGCTGACCTGTAGTCTCCAGCCCCTCCAGAACTTGAGCTGATGCCACATAGCTCAAAGCCCCTACAATGAATCACACTTTTAGACTAATCACATTGTTAGCCCAAGGTGCTCAAGTAAGCAAAAGCACTCTTGTCAGATAGGACATGTCAAGGGCTTAGAGAGTATCTCCCAGGAGCTAATGGCAAAGGCCAGATCTCTCTTTAAGTAAAATTAATTCTTTATTACACAGATGTCAAATAGAAAAGTGAATTTAAGAGTCTAGAGTTCAAGAAAGTGTACTGGTAAGAGATATGCCAGTGTATTAGTTAGAGTCCTAGCAGAAAGTAAAATTCACTTAGATGGTTTTAATGAAAACATTTTGATAAAGATACCCCTTACAGGACTCCAGGCAAGATTTGGAGATCAAATAGGGCCTGTTGAGGCACGTATATACCAGCACACCCTGGGATCCAAAGGAAAAGCAGTTAACAGAACCAATGGAAAGGGTTAACGTGTGCCAAGCACAGTACTAAGTGATTTGTGTGCATTAGCTCATTTGGTTTTTCCTATATGGTAATAATTATTATGATCAAACGCTTATAAGGGAGAAAACTAAAGTTTAAAACATTAAAATACCTTTGTCTATATTTGTTCAGGAGAGAGTTAATGAACTGGGATTCAGCCTGAATCTACCTGCCACAGGCTGCCATGGCACTTACATGATTCCAAAATTTGACATTGCTATGCCACATATAAGATCATCCCATGGGTTTCAGCCCCTCTCCATGACTTACCTACAAAAGGGAGTCTACTTAGTAACTCTCCCACTTAGGCTTTCCTGGGAGGCTTCTGCTTTGCTAGATCAGGGTTGTGAGCATTTCTGGTATGAAAGTTTACAAATGGGAGTGGAGTAGGAAAAAAAAAAAAAAAAAAAAAAAAAAAAAAAAACACGTAATGGCCAAATTCTCCTGTGGAAGGAAGTTAGGGCAGAGATAAATTAAACTTCCAGGAAAACAGAAGCAAAGGAAGTATGTGTGTGTATGTTTCTAAGAGTGTACACACATACACACGTACATGTATTAAGTATCAAAGTGTGGTTTCAGGATTTGGGTGTGTTTGAGAAGAGAAAAAAGTACAAGATTTTAGTTGCAACTGACTATAGATTTGTACACTTTTAAAATGTTTTCATGGAATTGTAAAGGTCTGAATTCCTGTTGGGATTCTATTTATTTGAATGTATCATGGTTCAAAGTTATCATGTGTGTCCTGGCTTCAAAGAGAACATAGTGTCTAGAATGTATCGTCTATACTGTATTACTATTATGATTTTTGTTACAAAGCGTGGAAGGGCGTTGCCATTAATAAAACAATATAATGGATGTGATTCAATATCATTAAAAAATAAGCAAGAGATTTTAATATGGGGATAGCCATTATATAATACCACCGTGCCTATCCCACCACCTGGGGTCAGATCCCATATTGAAACATGGCCCTAGACACAGAACTGGACTCAGAAACATTCTTGGCACAGGGTTTCATTTAGCTACAAATAATCAATTGACCCTGACATGCAAATTAAAACTCATTTGCCACTTGATTTATAATGTATCAAGCTAAAATGTTTTAACATGTTCTGGGTCTTCAATTTATTAGGTTGTATCATAATTTTAAAATAAAGAAAATTTCAAAGAAAAAAGGCAATATCTCTGTAAAAATTAGCATTCAGACTTGAGTCTGTCACAAGGAGACTAGCCCTCCAATTCTATTTTGCATAGCTTTCTTTTCCTCCTCTGAGAAGGTGAACAACTCTTTGAAGATTTCCTTTCATTTCCCTTTCTCTTCTCTCTTATTTCTCTAAGCCCCAATTATCTCTGTTTTCAATGTTCTCTGTACTGAACAAATCCACATCACCACCCACCTCCAGAAGGAGAGAATGGCTGATAAAAATTTGGAGATTGGATTTTGTTTCAGTGCCAATCTACTACTCGTGTCAAACCATTTTAAATTTTCTCATTATAGTTAGCTCTCTTCTCTATTTTTACAGCATTACCATACATTACAAAATCCATAGCTGGTACATATGCACTATTTAGTTAGCCTTAAAACATTTCTGTAGCCCACATACATTCTAATAAAATTAACTCTTTGAAATGCCATGGTTTGACTTCTCAATAAATTATTATCTTTTCTCAACTGAAAAAAAAAGATGATGATCAAACAAGGAATGTAGGTGAATAATTTTTGTGTAGCTTATAATACAATGCATTTTGGGTTGAGTCTGAGCTTGCACAAAGACTGACTGAAGTGATAAATAGGCCTGATGATTAAGCCAGATGGCAAATCACTAGTTTGTATAGCTGCTGAAACGAATACCTAGGTATGGGAGGAAACCTGGGACTCCCTTCCTGTGGATAGGGTAGAAGAGGCCTGCCATAGAGGTGGTGTGATTAATCTCTAGAAGAGAGTGCCGGCTGCAATGTGCATAAATGGCTACTCCTGGATTCTCCTTAAAAGTTAAATTGATGACAGTCTCTTAAAAGAGCAGCTCAGCCCTCTGTCCCTGTAAGATAAAGACAAACCTTGATTTCAGCTACTACTGAAATAAGTGAAAGTAGAAAAAGGTTAAAAATAACAGTACTGTACTCTTAGTGAAGGAATTAAAGGTAATAGAAGGTTACTCATCTACAAAGTATAGGGATAATTGCAATGTGGTGCCTTTTGTTGTTGTTGTTGTTAGAAGATTTTTTTTTTTTTTTAATTATTTTTTTAATTTATTTATTATTATTATACTTTAAGTTGTAGGGTACATGTGCATAACGTGCAGGTTTGTTACATATGTATACTTGTGCCATGTTGCTGTGCTGCACCCATCAACTCGTCATTTACATCAGGTATAACTCCCAATGCAATCCCTCCCCCCTCCCACCTCCCCATGATAGGCCCCGGTGTGTGATGTTCCCCTTCCTGAGTCCGAGTGATCTCATTGTTCAGTTCCCACTGTTAGAAGATTTTGTGGAGCCCATCTGTGCAGATTGTTTCTTTTTTACTATCATTACATCAATTAATTACATTAAGGAAGAAGGGGACACTTTAATTAAAAGGCTGTTTTAAGGAGTTATAATTCTACTCTGTCATTAAATAATTTAACAACTTAAGCACCAAATTTGTTAATAAAGAATAATTCTGAAAATGTTTGTTTGCAAATTATTTATATTAACCACATTTTCAGCAAAATGAATTTTACTTTTTTATTTCATCAAATCAAAGTGTCCATTGATTTCTTCATTTTGACCAATGGACTGTAGGATAGGAAGACATATAAACCATCTCAATTATTTTAAGAGTCTTATTTTATCCTAAAAGAGAAAGAAAAACATCTCATTTTCCAAAGTATGCATATTTGCTTGTGTATGATGTGTCTGATTAGGGTAATCTTTTCTGAAATTGGCATTTTTAGAACATGATGAGTTGCAAACAGAAGATATGGCTGGTGAAAAGATGGATAGAGACCCACAGAAATACATATATAGCCAATAATGTAATTAAAAAACATTGCTGCTACTTAAGTTCCATACTTCTTTGGATAAAAACCTTCATCCACATAAGTTACACTACAGGAATGCCTGCCTGTATTTCACATAAAATGGGTGGGTAAACATCTATTTTTTGCATGTCTTGAATGCATCTTTCTTTTTGTCAGCCATCTTCCCTTCTTCCAGAGTGTGCTAAATAATAGAATTCAGAGACTTGTATCTAGATGTTGGGGAATAAAGAAAGCAAAGGATTAAGAATGAAAATAAATATGAAAATATGAGAAATAATATGGGGCAGAACAAGGGAGGCTTAGAAGCTAAGAGAAGATTCTAAGCAACTCCTGGTGCAGGAGTTGATGGAAAGTGAAAATTTAAAAATAATGATTCTATGTTCTGTGTTTAAAGAGTTCTCTAGACTGTTTCTGTCTGATTGAAATAGTGAGCCATTTTTTTGAACATGGAATGTGAAAAGCATTATAGAAACTACTTTTGTATTAAAAAAAATGCCAGATTCAAATTGTATCTCATGCAGTTGAAGACTGAATAAATAATATCTAGAATCAGTGTCTTACACATAGTGGATATACAAAAAATTTATGTGGAATGAATGAATGAAGACAACATTTCACTCAAATTTTCAAGTAGGAGATGGCGAGTCCTACTAGTAGTGAGGTTTTTATATTTGTTTTCATTCTTCAATATTATTCCCCAGGGAAGCTGGCAAACTGAAATCTGTTACATTAATGCCAGCAGAAATGTATAAGCGTGAAGAGAATAAGTAAATATTTATTGTACCTGATGGCTCAATGGACTATCCACATGAGCTTTTAAGAGACTTGAAAATACTTGGCAATATTTATCCTTAGGATAAACTCTACAAAAACTACTTGTGGATATTATGTTCAGAAAATTTCTATTTTGGGGTCAGTTGAGCTTTTTCGATTAAAAACTGGTGAGCTAATATGTAACTATATAGCTCCTTTCCTTTGATATTGAGTTAATTTCTTAATTTTTTTTTAATTCTAATGTTAGGTTTTCTATCTAAATCAGTGTCAAAATATCCAAAAATAGAGATAGTGGCTAGTGCATTTTTAATACAATATTTTCCCATGTTAGCCAATATAATCATGACAAATTGCCATTTATTGAGAGTCTAATATATGCCAGTTTATTTTTCAGTGTTTTACATGTTAAACCATAGATCATTTTACCTTCTTATAGAGAAAAATACATCAAAACTGAGAGTAATATAGTGCCTTGCGCAAAGCCACATGGATTATAAAGTTTTGAACTGAAATTCAAACCCAACACCCCAGCTATAATAGACAAAATCCCCCAAATTTACATTTGTCTCTCACAATATCTTGTGAGGTAAGTAGGGCAAAAGCAATTTTATATTCTTTGTTCACCTAGGATTGCTATTTGATTATTCTGCATTTATGGAAATAATTTGGTGAGAATGATAGAAATTTAAAGTAGGAACGATTTAGGGGTAATCTAAATTAGCAATTCCTAGACATTTTAGTTTTAGTATTACTTTACATCCTTAATAATTATTGAATATCTCTAAAAGCATTTGAAATATGTGCTATATTCCTTGATACCATATTAGCAATAAAAATTGGAACATTAAATTCATTATTAGTTGTTTAATAATAATAATGGTAAACTACCCGTTCATGCAAATATTATATTTTTATGATAAGTACCTAGATGTTCCAAAACAAAACAAAACAAAAAAACAGTGAGAAGGGTAGCATTATTTTATATACTTATAAGTCTCTTTACTATTTAGTTTAATGGGAGGCAGCTGGATTTTTGTATCTGCTTCCTCATTCAGTCTGTTGTAACCTCACATATCCGGTAACTTCTGGAACATTCCACTGCACATGTATGAGAGAATGGAAGTTAAAACAACAACAACAAAAAAAAAAAAAAAAAAAAAAAACAAGTGCCAGGCACAGTGGGTTATGACAGTGATCTCAGCACTTTGGGAGGCTGAGGCAGGTGGATCATGAGGTCAGGAGTTTGAGACCAGCCTGGCCAACAGGGTGAAACCCTGTCTCTACTAAAAATACAAAAATTAGCCAGGTGTGGTGGTGGGCTTCTGTAATCCCAGCAACTGGTGAGGCTGAGTCAGGACAATTGTTTGAACCCAGGAGGCGGAGGTTGTAGTGAGCCAAGATCGCGCCATTGCACTCCAGCCTGGTTGAGAGTCTGAGAATATGTCTCAAAAACAAACAAACAAACAAACAAAAACCAACTACTTAGTATTATTTTTAAAAAAATAGCTGGACTTTAGGGACCCTTCTGAAGGGTACAGGTGTCTGTGGAGCCACTTTGAGAGCTGCTGATCTAGATAAAAGTTTCATTTAGAAGACATGGAAATTAAGATGTCTCATGGATCTGCTACTGATGATCGATTAGAGAGGGGCTGATACTTTCCTACAAAGGTATTAGATACGGCTAGGGTGGATGCTAAAACTATATTATGGAAACATATGAGGATGATTTCGAGTGGAGGTTGTATGTTACCTCCCTCCCACTGATGGCACAACAACTAATCCCCACAACCCTACTGAAACTACCCTTGCCTGGAACAGCAATGATCTTGTTAAATTCAATAAACATTTTTTAAAAAGTGCTTACTGAGATTTGTTTGTTAGCAGCCCTTGACATGGCTGATCACTCCCTTCATTTTGACTCAACTGTATGATCCTCTCATGATCTCACACTCAGTGAAAGCACCCTCTCTCTCCAGATGCCCAGCCAGAAGTCAGAAACTTCCCACACTCTGATCTCTTCATCACCAAGTGCTCTCAATCATCTTTTCTTATAAATATCTTGGTATTCCATCCACTTTTTTTTTCTGCCTGATATTTTGCCCTGAATATGCATCTTACCTCTCTTGCATTATCACTACTATCTTCTAACTATTTCATCTTATTCCTTATTTTTATATGTTTTCTTTTTCCAGATTTTATTTTAGTTTCCAGGTGTGCATGTGCAGGTTTGTTACATGGGTAAATTCTGTGTTGTGGGGGTTTGGTGTAGACATAATTTTGTCACCCAAGTAATCAACATAATACCAATAGACAGTTTTTCAGTCATTAGTTCACTTGGAATAATGAACCCCAGCTCTGTCTATGTTGTTGCAAAGGCCATGGTCTCATTTTTATGGCTGTGTAGCATTCCATGTTTATATGTACCACATTTTCTTTATCCATTCCACCACTGATGAGTATCTAGGTTGATTTCACATCTTTGCTATCATGAATAGTGCTGCGATGAACATACACATGAATGTTTTTTAATGGTAGAATGATTTCTATTCCTTTGGATATATACCCATTAATGGGATGGCTGAGTTGAATGGTATTTTAAGTTCTTTGAGAAATCTCCAGACTGCTTTCCAGAATGGCTGAACTAATTTACATTCCCACCTTTTCTCCACAACCTCACCAGCATGTTACTTTTTGACTTTTTAATAATAGTCATTCTGAATGGAATGGAAAATATTTGCACACTATGCATCTGACAAAGTTCTCATTTCCAGAATCTACAAGGAACTCAACTCCACAAGCAAAAAATAAACAACCCCATTTAAAAATGGGCAAAGGACAGGAAAAGACACTTCTCAAAAGAAGACTTACATGTGGCCAACAAGCATATGAACCGATGCTCAATATCACTAATCATCGGGGAAATGCAAATCAAAACCACAATGAGATACCATCTCACACTAGCCAGAATGGCTTTTATTAAAAAGCCAACTATTTCTTTCCCCGGTTCTTCTCATCAGTCCTCCATATCTGAGCAGTTCTTTTGAATTACAGATTCCAAGTGGGCACTTTTCACAGCTCTTAGGTTAAAGCCCCAATTCTTTCAAGTATTTTACAAAAACTTCTGAAGCAGCCCCATGCTTGCATCTACAGCTGGGCTTGTCATTGATTCTTCTTTGCTTCATAAGATTCTCTGCCCTGCTCCCTCACTTCCATGACAGTATATCAAAACTGTTTATTCTTCTATGCATTCCTTCTACTCCTTCTCTTTTTATTCAAATATTAACTTAGGTGTCACCTCCTTTGGAGTAATTTCCCCTGAGTCCTCCCACTCTGAGTTAGATTATCCTGCTATATGATCCCTCGATGATGTGTCCTTTCCAACCAAAATATTATTTGCCACTCTTCATTTGTAATTACTTGCCTAATATCATTTTCCCCTGTATACTTTTAGTATTGTGTGCACAGAAACTTCATCTGATTTTATCTTTCTACAGTGGAAAAATAAACAACCCCATTAAAAAATGGGCAAAGAACATGAAAGACACTTCTTGAAATTATTCTACTCAATATTGAAAACAATGTTGGACCTATAGTAAGAAGATTATAAGTCATACGCATTTGTTAGATGCAGGATTAAATGAATATTGGGTTTTTTTCCTCTCTTTCCACTTAGTTGTATTTATGGTTTTCTGACTCACCTTTATGAAGTTGAGAATCATGCTTTGAATTAATTATTTTATTGTCCTGTTAGTATAATATAGTTACTATCCTGTATGACTGCTGTGCCAAAGTGGTTCAAAGACTGGCATTCGCATGACATTTACCTAAAACCAGGTGAAACCAGGCCTATATTTGAAAATTGGCCTCATTCTTTTGGGACCAAGAACGTCATCTGGGAAGATTGGTTAAAATATGCATGCATGAGTTCTATCCACTGAAGATTCTGAATTGATTGTTGAGATTGTAAGCAGCTCCACAGATTACTGACATGCCTTCCAAAGTTTAGGAACTACTGCCTTGCTGCAAGAATACACTGGTTTATTTACAAACAGTAGTTAAAGAGTTACCTTGTAAAATGTACTCTAATTTAGTAGCAGAGCACTCCCTTGTGCAAAGAAATGTATAGTTTTCTGTACATATATGTTTGGAAGGATGTCATAGCCGAACATTAAACTCTAGCAGATGTTACAAGTTCAAGTATCTATTTTTGTTTCTGTACAGTTCAATGTTAACACGTGTACTCATTAAACACATCTTAATTCTCTAGAACTTATTGTAGTATGTTTAATGGATACATTTAATATCAATTTTTTATGTAGTATTTCTTTAAATAACATTAGTAAATATTTAAATTTGCAAAACAAAATGTGATAATACTATTTTACCATGCAATTTTTGCAGCTGTTATGTGTAGAAGCTGTTACGTGTAGAATTTGACATGGTAAAATTCTAAAATAACTTACAGTGAAGCAAGTTTATGGGGCCATGTGTTTTTAAATCAAAATACACCAAGTATATTTGTGAATTCACATTTTTATTGTTAATTGATATGCAATAATTTTGCATATTTATGGGGTATAATGTAATTTTTGAAACATGTATATATGTACTGATGAAATTAGAGTAATTAGCATATCCATTATGTTGAACATTTATCATTTATTTGTGATGAGAACAAAATCTTCTCTTCTAGCTATTTTGAGGTAAATAAAACCTTATTGTTAACTGTAGTAATCCTTCTAAGCAATAGGACACCAGCATTTATTCTTCCTTTCTAATTGTAACTTTGTACCCACTGACCATCCCCTCTCCATCCCTCTCTTTCCTCTACCCTCCTGCTTATTTTTATTTATATTTATTCTTGTTTTCAAAAAAGTTAAGTAGCAGGTATGTATACATGCATACAGACAACATGTGCGCCCGTGCACACACATACACACACTCAAGAAAAAGAAAGGAGAAAGAGACAGTTTCTGATTTTTTATAAATATTTTGCTTTATTGTTGTTTGTCATACTGTATTGATGAAGGTAGTTTTTCAGAGAAAATAGAAATAGAGAGATAATAACATAGAGATGAGATTTTTAAGAGATAAGAAGAGAGTAGAAGGAGAAAAGAAAATTGCTTCATTTGATCCAAGCTACAGTTGAATTGGATGATCTTTTTTTCTTTTCACACTCTTTTATATAGTGGATCTTTTGTGTCAGTTCTTTAATGTGTTTCATTACTTGAAGATTGTGTAAAGGAATACATTCAATAATTTGTCCCTTATTTTAAAATGCATGACAGTTATATGACTTATTAGAAATTTATCCATTAATGTGATATATTTTTAACTTAATTATCAGGTACTTCTCTAGGAGAATGCTTACTTTATAAATGTATGCAGGTATATTTACTTTTTTTTTTTTTTTTTTTTTCCTTTTTGTGGAGAACGGGGTCTCGCTATATTACCCAGGCAGGTCTCGAACTCCTGGGCTCAAGCTATCTTCCCGCCTCTGCCTCCCTGAGAGCTGGGATTACAGGCATGAGCCACCGCGCCCGGCATATTTACTTTTTAATTTAATGCTATTAACTAGAAAACAATACAAAAATTGTTAGCTTTATATTTTAAAATAATTGTGGTTCAGGCTATTTAAAATCTATTTTATTAAGGAAAGTTATTTCATTGTTACATATAAACAACTTGTATTTTCAGATTATTCACCAGAGCATTACTTGTTACTGACGATGAAAATGAAGTGACCAAAGTTTCTAGTAATAGAGAATAGTTACATAAATTAGGTGCGTGATAAAACACAGTGTTCATTAAAGGCAAACTAGAATAATAATCACTGACTTACAAGGCCCTCTAAGGCATTATCACAAAACAATTATTAATGTAAAATACAATACAAACAAAGCTATATGTGTACATGTGTAAATGCACAGAAAGTGTTATGGAAAAACAGTATTTCAAGACATTAATAGTGACAACCTGCAAGGGAGTAAAACTGGGATATAAAGGGACACTATTTCACCCTATGTACTTTTATACATTTAAGTTATTTATATTAACTTTTAGTCATGTGTTTCTTTCATAACTTGAAAAATGCCTTAAAGAATTTCAGAAATGTTTAACAAAAATAACAGAGGATATGGGGTTCCTTTGAAAGAGGAATTTCAACAGTTGCATCATTGAATACACTTATACATGGTCAAGAAAATTATGCATTCTTGGCCGTATCAAACTATCTCATGTCATTTATAATATACAAACCTACTATGTAACCACAAAAATTAAAATTAAACAAATAAGAAGAAAATCATGCATTCTAATGAGTATTTTCTGATTCTTTGTCCTACTCTATTTTTTATCCCTAATATTCTTTTTTTTTTTTCCATTTTAATTGAAGGTCTCATTCGTTTGCAAGAGCTCATCAAAGCTCCATCAAGGTACAATCTTCGACTCAAAATTCGTCAGCTACCTGCTGATACAAAGGATGCAAAACCCTTACTAAAAGAAATGAAAAGAGGCAAGGAGTTTCACGTAATCTTTGATTGTAGCCATGAAATGGCAGCAGGCATTTTAAAACAGGTAACCTTTAAATTATTTCAATTCTTGCTTTCTTCATAAACTTGTACTTACAATATGATCTTCTTTGAAATCAAAATGTTATTGTTATACAATCAATTATATAACAACCTTGATGTAATTTTGTAATAGAAAGTCTGACAATTGCTTTTAATTAATTGTCTTAAAAGAAAAGTAATGTAAACAGTGATGATCTTCAAAACAGGTTGTTTGAAGTTTGGAAGTTATTTTCAAATGACTGCAATGCTGTTGGTTAATGAGATAGTTGATTAACGAGATAGTTATTTCTTTCTGTTTCGAAATGAGGGAAGGAACTAAGAGTCAACCATTGAGCAGCTCTCTCATTACAATCAACCAGTAGGAAAAAGATGTAATAGATTTACCATTTACCTGGTATCTACTATAAGAGACTTTACATATTTGATCTTATTTCATCATCACTACAAAAAAAAGAAAAAAAAAAGGTGGGACTGTCTCTAATTTACAGACAAACTGAGTCCCAAAATGAATAAGTAACTTGACCAATGTCAAGCAACAAGAATATAGCAGAGGGATTGATATCCAACCTAATGATGTTAACACGTATTCATTCCAGAATAAAGCATTGCCTGACAAAAACCAACCAAAAAAACAAACAAACAAAATCTTCTAAATCAATCAGACAAAACAATTTGTAGCTGTGAAATCTTTTAGTATTATGTCAGCATTATTCAGACCTAACAGCAAACTGGAAAACAGAAATCATTATCAGTCCATATCTTACAGATGAAGGAACTGAAGTTGGGAGTTAAATGGCCAGAACAAGACCATACACTTACTATGTAGTAGAGCTTGGATTTGAACACAAATTTTTGGATTTTGTTTCTTAAACTCTTTTATGCACACTGAGCTGACACCTTGGTAGCTTGGAACTAGTCAGCTGTTTAGAAATCTCTCATGTATAGGATAAAATATTTCTACTGGAGAGCTACGCAGATTCAGATGTCAAATTATATCCCGTTAAATATAACTGCCAATAGTAAATTAACATGGTTAATTTATTAAGCAGATGTTTATTCCATATTCCAATATAAATGCTGATTTTCACAGTAAAATATTTAATTAGATTTGAAAAATTGCTATAGTTTTATCTTTGGATAATAAAACGTGAGGGTTTTGGGTTTTTTTTTTTTTTTTTTTTTTTTTTTTTTTTTTTTTTTTTTTTGGCAATGAATAAAACAATGCACTGAACCACTGAACTCTAGAGTCAAGATTTAGTTTCACATAATTCCCAAACAATTCTTGATCATGGTTAGAATACACAGGCTTGGAAAGGAGACCTTTCCTTCACTCCTGGAGTGAGTGGCACTGAGCTATTTCAGTGACAGAGCTTTGGTATGCTTTCTTCAGACTTCTAGTAAGTATATAAATGATCTGTTGTCTTATCTCTAAAGAACTAACTCTGACTATTTTGCTATCTGGAAGGTGAGAAGCCTGTCAGCTTTAAAAATCAAATTTGCTTCCTGCCTTCTATTAGATATATTTATTATTTTAAACATGTTTTCTTTGCAAACATGCTTTGCTTACAAAATGAAAATAGAAATAATAGAATATTTAAATACATATAACAGAAAAATGTAATTTTAACAATGTCAGTAGATGAAAAATTAGAATATAGGTAAAATGAGAATATGAAAATTAAGATGAAGCCAGAGTGACATTATTATAGAGAATGCATCCTCTGAGGTCCTGCACTGGAAGACCACAACTATGGTGGTATTATTTTTAACTTTGTCTCACATTTGAATTTTCCAGTTATTCTAGTAACCAAGAAGAAAGCAAATAGCTTCTAGGAAATTCAGTAGTGCATTTAATAGGGTCCTATTTTGTGACTTGGGAAATTTTTCTGAGATTCCTGAACATTCACTGATGTTGGAACTCCTAAGACATGGTATAGGAGTTGAAGAGAAAAAAAAAGATGAGCTTTCAGCTAGTCTGGCTTCATCCAAAAATGAATATTAGGACTATCCAGGAAAAGAAATGGCCATAATCAGTTTATTCTTGTGTGTTTTTTTGTGTAATTTATTTAACTTTTTAATTTAAACTGATTCAGCTTTTAATAATTATTGAACAACAGAGAATTTGAAGTTTTCCTGCTAGAAAGCTTTAAAAGTGAGTGGAGCTTGGGGTTGACCAGATTTCCTTTGACGCAAGTTGAGTACGCTAATTGGCATGCACACCTCCATAGCAGATGATTCTACCTCCATCCAGATTTATCAAAGAAAATACCCTAGGGCAGAGCCAAGATGCTCTGAAGTAAAACCTCACAAGGACATTCTATCACAGGGAAAAAATAGTAATCAGGAACTTCAAAGTTTAGATCGGAGAGTGTGAAATAAAAACTTTTAGCCTGGAAAAAATGTAAAAGAAAATGCTAATAAAATCCTATAGCAGCAAGAAGTAAAATAAAATAAAAATTGAAGAAATGCGTATAGGCCCCCCTCCTATTGTTGACCTTGAGCAATATAATTTCTGGATCTTACTTGAAAAATAAACTGGTTGCAAATTATGTGCCTAAATAACTGCATGTGTTAATTTGTCATGTAGCGTTGTTAACACTACACCAGCTTAATGCTGAGATTTCTAATAATATTTTGATTTTAATTTAATCTGTAGTATTTCTTTTAAAAGAGATGATATCACAACCACTTTTATGTTGAGGCAATTGTTATATTATTTGTGCATAAAAAGATGCTGATTTTATTCTCTCTAATGTGTTTGAAGTGTGCATACAATTCATTTAAAAGTAGCAGTAAGACATGCTATAATTAAAAGCAGGTCCAGAGCAAGTTATTAAAAAAAAATTCCTACTGGAAATTATTAACTAATCTTTTAAGAGAGTATTCCTGTTGTTCATTTTTTTTTTTTTTTTTTGAGTAAGGTTACAATGTAGGCACTTAATCAAAAATAACTATTATTTCTACCTCCAACTTTTTTTTTTTTTTTTTGATGGAGTCTGACTCTGTCACCCAGGCTAGAGTGCAATGGTGAGATCTTGGCTCACTGCAATCTCCACCTTCTGGGTTCAAGCAATTCTCTGCCTCAACCTCCTGAGTAGCTGGGATTACAGGAAGCTGCCTCCATGCCCGGCTGATTTTTTGTAATTTTAGTAGAGACGGGCTTTCACCTTCTTGGCCAGACTGGTCTTGAACTCTTGACCTCGTGATCCACCTGCGTTGGCCTCCCAAAGTGCTGGGCTTACAGGCATGAGCCACCGTGCCCGGCCTTCCAGCGTTTTCTACATCATATATCACAGCACATAACTGATCTTTGTTTTCAAAATCAAAAGCTGAGAGAAGGTCAATGAAAGCCAGAAACAGACTTCAATTACCTTTATAGATTTCTTCTCAAGGTGATGAAGAAAAAAACCTGTAGCCATTGGAAATATATATGTCAGAACAAATCATCTTCTTCCCCACCATCTCCTCAACTCCTTCCCCTATACCAAAGCAGAATTTGAGGCCCTTGGCTGAGACGTCCATGTTTTCAAATTTTCAAGGAAGGAATAGGCAAAAATTTTAGAATGCATGGAGTGTTCTACATCTATGGGAATATGAAATATACCACTTTAGAAAATGCCATAGATTCCAAACTCCACATTAGAGACTGGGAGTCCAAGTTTACTCACCGTCTCACTTTGTTGGACAGTTTATTCATTCTTTTCATGTCCCAGTTTCCTTACCTGTAAAATGAACATAATAGTAGGACTGACTTCTAGAGTTTTTATGAGGCTTAAATATGTAATGTGCTCAGAATAGTATCTGACACATTTTAAGCATTATATAAGTATTATTTTTAGTTGTACATCTGAATCATTATTTCTTTCATTTACCTTTATCTCTAGTTCTATACCTATGGATTAAAAAAAAAAATGCCAAGCATAATATTGAGCTGTCATTGAATGGTATTGGAGATAGGGAGCTATCTGAACATATGCATCAGGAGCAATGAATGCCTTCTACAAATATGATATTGTAGATTTGTGTTTAATAAGGAAAATTCTGTCTTATTTTGCTTGAGATGAACATTTAATCCAAATATTGGTTTATATAATTATTACTTATTCAAGAAATATTATTTGGTAATTTGATACCTATATTTCCTGTGCTCAATTCTTTGATGCCACCTTTCATTAACCAATGTTTCTCCCTTTTTAAACATATTTTATACATTCCACATTTTTCACAAATATTTGTTTGTTCTTAAAAGAACTCATATTGCAGAACTACAAATTCTATCCTACCTAACTGGTTAATGCCGACTTACGAGCACAATGCTTTTCTTATTTTTATTTTTAATTGTTGTGGGTACATAGTAGGTGTACGTATTTATGAGATATGTGGGATATTTTGATACAGATATACAATGTGTAATAATTATGTCAGGGTAAATGGGATATCCATCATCTCAAGTATTTATCACTGTTTTTTGTTTGTTTGTTTGTTTGTTTTGAAATGGAGTGTTGCTCTGTCAGTGCAGCCTCAACTTTGGGAGCTCAAGTGGCCCTCCCAACCTCAGCCTCTTGAGTAGCTGGGACTAAAGGCATGTGCCACCATGCCTGGCTGTTTTTTTTCTCTCTCTCTCTTTTTTTTTTTTTTTTTTTTTTTTTTGTAGAGATGGAGTCTTGTTATGTTACTGAGGCTGATCTTGGGCTCAATCAGTCCTCCTGCCTTGGTTTCCCGAAGTCCAGGGATTACAGGTGTGAGACACTGCACCCAGCCAGCATTTATCCTTTATGTTACAAACAATCCATTTATACTCATTTAGCTATTTTAAAATATACAGTTAAATTATTATTGATTATCGTCAACCTGTTGTGCTATCAAATACTAGATCTTATTCCTTCTTTTTTTTTTTTTAGCCCATTAATTTCTATACCCAGAATGTAGCTGAGGCAGCTACTTTGTAAATGAGTTTTTGTAGTTAGTGGCTTGTGGAAGGCTGTTAGATGTACCTGAGAATAATTGTTTCCTACTAAGAACTCTTCATTCAACTAAAAATGCATTGTTTTTTAATTATTCTTGCCAACTGCTGTTCATTGATAAGCAGTTATTTCAAAAGCATTCTCTTATTTTCAGAGAGAAAATGACATGGACACTTGTTATAACTGAAAGTTCTAACCCAAAAGTCCTTGTTTTTAAGATTGACAGTCTAAAATTGATGAGGACTGTAGAAGAGTGAAATAAAACACAGTAATTTGTGACTAGTTTATTAATAACAACAAAAACATTTCTTTAATTATATGTACTTTTTAAATAAGAGTGGTAATTTACATTTCCTTCATTAATGCTATGGAAATGTCTCTAAAGAGCTAAAATAAATGGCTGTTGGCACTGTGTTTTGCGCCACTTTTTTCCTAATTCAGTAATATTGTTCATTAAAATAAAATAAGTTCCTCATTAGGGTATTTGTAGTGAAGACATTACGAATGTAACAAATTAAGATGTGCTAATTTCAGGTTTTGTGTCAAATTTAATGCCTCCTTTAATGTGTTAAGCCATAGCTTTACAATTGCAAACATTCAACTAATAGCTTTTCTGTCTAGAGGATTGCTTCAGAAATTCCTTCAGTAACCACTAATCTTTAACTACTGGGAAAAGATTTAGTTTAACCTAATTGTATGTAACATGAATATTGTGGGTTGATTCTTTATCACATCCATATTTTGTTCTCACTTGAATTATTGAGATATTGTCTTTCCTATAATATATACCTTCAATAATATATATATTTTTAATTTCTTAGGCATTAGCTATGGGAATGATGACAGAATACTATCATTACATCTTTACCACTCTGGTAAGTACTTTATTAAAACAAAATGTTCTGAATTTTATTATTACGACTTTTTCAGATGAAAAATAGGTTTTTAAGTAAGAAGTATTATGACTTAGTGCTTTGTAGTTATATTTTAATTTGATAAGACCCCACCAAAATTATCAGAGAGGATAGCTCTTAATAGAAGTTGATGATTTTGAAATAATATCATTTCAGATATCAATTCAAAATATTGCATGTCTTATTTTTATGTTGCTTTAGAGAACTTTCAGAACATAATGGATCTTGAAATTAGTTTCCTGAGAAATCAGTGCTTTAGAAAAGCACAAATTCAGCCGGGCGCAGTGGCTCACACCTATAATCCCAGCACTTTGGTAGGCCGAGGCAGGAGATTCCCCTGAAGTCAGGAGTTCGAGACCAGCCTGACCAATATGGTGAAACCCCATCTCTACTAAAAATACAAAAATTAGCCAGGCTTGGTGATGGATGCCTGTAGTCACAGCTACTCAGGAAGCTAAGACAGGAGAATTGATTGACCTGGGAGGCGGAGGTTGCAGTGAGCCAAAGTTGTGCCACTGCACTCTAGCCTGGGCGACAGAGCTAGACTCCATCAAAAAAAAAAAAAAAAAAAAAAGACAGAGAAAAGAAAAGCACAAATTCTTATGTTATCTCAGCTCTATTCACTTTTTGAAAATCAGATGTACTGAAGCTGTCCTTTCAGTAGATTAACTTTTCTAATCTGCTTTTGCCTATGTTTTGTTAGACTTCCTTAAAAGTCAGTATGCTTTAATTTGCCATCAGCAAATTGAATGTTACCTTTATATTTTGTTTTCACATACCCACCACACAATTTCCCCTTATTTTGTGTGAAAATCTGACTTTAGCCTATATCAAACTTACTGTTAGCTCCATTTCTTTATCAATACAATATCCTGACCTTTCTTTCTCTATAAAACAGCTGTCTCTACTAATTCTTTCTTCCACATGTCCCAAATATGAGAGTATCTCCAAGTTTGGGCTTCATCCAATCTTATTTTCTCTTCAATTATTTTCTTCAGAACTGGTTTGTATTTAGAGCCTCAGTTATCATCTTTGTTTGAATGAGCTCTAAATGTTCTATGTAATATTCATGAATTACTGTATACTGTAAAACAATTTTAATTGTTGTGCCATTAGATAATTTCAAAATATTTAAACTTCAGTGTCCTCTGAATTGACCCCTCTTTTGATTATCTTAAAAATTTCCACTTTTATTGACTCTTGTGTCACTAACAATATTTTACTGATTTTTCCTTTGTACTGTCTCTAGCATCTATCTTCTCCATTCCCATAATAACCAGTCTAACCAATGTTTTCTCCATTAACTTGAAATTCTTCCAGTTAGTCTCCTTGCTTCCAGGAGTCTTGAAGCTGCCAGATCAGATTATTAAAATTTAATTGATTGCAACAGCTTCCTGTGATGACAACTCTTACTTCCAAAGGAGATTATTCATGCAGTAGGATGTATTTTACTTTTAAATAGCAAAGCTGGCTCTGGCATGTCTCTATCTTACTTCCTAGCAGACAACTTTTTGCAGCTTGTAAGAAGCTTAGTGTTGGGGGTGGAGAGGAAGTGAGAGCATTCCCTCATCAGCAAATGATATTTCAGTGCTGTTACAACTCAGCCTCAGCATAAGCATAAGATTTTGGGGAAATCAAAAGTACCTCTCAATAAGGAAAATAAACGAAACAACTAGTTTAGGATACATAGAACTCATAGGCCTACATTTGAAAGCCTTTTATACTGTGATCCTAATCAAACTTTCCCATTTCCTTTTGCTACTATTCTCCTTTAGGAATTCTCATTTATAGCTGAACTGATGTTCTGATGAGCTGAACTGAATAGGTTTTATGTCTTCTAATTTTTGTGTCTCCACTCATACTTTGAATTCTCTTTTTGCCAATCAATAGCCCAGTCTTTCTTTAATGGCAACTGTAGGGTAGAAAAGATTTCTTTTCCTTACACATCCTGAGGTTCAGGGCTGAGATCTCTAAACAAAAGACAGGTTAACAAGAGAAACACATAAACATTTATTTAATATAAATTTTATGTGACACAAAAGCCATCAGAAATGAAGACTCAAAGAAATTGGAAAATCTAGCTTTTTTTTTTTTTTTTTTTTTTTTGCTTTGGTTTAATAAAGAGTAGTCAGCTATGTAGGAAAATTATTGGACAAAGGGAGGCTGTGATCTAATGGCAATAAATCCAGAAAACTTAGCAAGGCCAATTTGTTCAGATTCTTCATGACCTACAGGTATAGAGTTGGATCCTTCCAGAATGAGAGTCTTATAACCTCCTTTCTGTGGAGGTAGGTCAGAGAATTCTTTTATGGTCCACTTCAGGGGAGAAAGGTGGGATAAAGTCCCAGAGTGACCTTCCTGCTTCTGTGTCTTCTCAATTTCCTATAGCCAAGTACAATATTTGGAGGTAGCATGTTCTGAGCCTCATCACAGCTAAGATCGTATCTGCTCTGTGAAGTTTTTCTTGACCATAAAAATTGAAAATGACCTGTGTTGCTTCTGACTTCTTTTACACTTATGATTTCTACTCTTCTACCACTTAGCATATATTGCCGTGCTTTATTTATTCACCTCTTGAATATATCCTATCTCCTTGGCTAGATTGTAAACATTAAAAAATAAAAACCTAAAGATTCCTATGTTTTTCATAGCACAGACCACAGTTCAGGCCAATGCCAGCTGCTCTCCATTGAATTGTATTCCTGTTATCTAGCCTGTGTAGCTGTATGAGTCTGAGGCAAGCTGTTCCCAGAACCAATGGCATTAATCTTGCCTTGATTCTCAATATTGTCTGTAAGTTCTGAGGGTTAGCTATGCCAACTAGAAAGAGGGCAAAACTCCACATGCTGCATGTTTTCATGATGGCATCCATTCCCATGATAGCTTTGGCCTCATATCTCCTGGGAAAACTAAAGGGCAGAGCAGAGCATTCCCTATATACAGACTAGAAAGGGCAACAGACATAAAGTGTTTATTGGGAACTTATGGTGAAGTTCCTAGGTGTGAGACATGAAATGAAGGAACTGCATTGTTTCTGTGACCAAAAAGGCTAGCCTTCTAAACATTTTTTCCACACCTTTCATATAGTTTTCATTAGTTAGAAGCCGTATTTTGTGACTTGCTTTCTAAAAACAGCAATCAAACAAAGAAACACTGACAAAACAAAATTTTAAAAACAGAAATAACCAGGTGAGGAAGCAGGGCACAGAAAAAATTAAAGTAAAATATTAATACATAAAATAAGGGCAAGCTATCCTAAACACAGAAAACTATTGCAAATCTTAGATGTAAGTTAATAAGAGCCCATTGTTTCACTGGTAGATTTAGAATAAAATATATACATAGATTTTTACATCCAGAGCATATATCTCTGCAATGCCAAAGCATCAGGACAGTCTATTTGAATCTTGGTGATTTCTGATGTGTAACATCACTTGACACGATGGTGTTAAGTGACCTAAGGGAACCAAAAGTAAGTGACTATTTCAATAATACATGCCTGTGAAGATACTCTGTCGATAATAACAACACAATAACATTTGTCTTTCAGGACCTCTTTGCTCTTGACGTTGAGCCGTACCGATACAGTGGTGTTAATATGACAGGGTTCAGAATATTAAATACAGAAAATACCCAAGTTTCCTCCATCATTGAAAAGTGGTCAATGGAACGATTGCAGGCACCTCCGAAACCCGATTCAGGTTTGCTGGATGGATTTATGACGGTATGAATACCCACTTAAAGATCAGTTTGTGTGTTTCTAAATAGTATTGCATACATATTAACTTCTGGGTCCAAACTTCAGTTTAATTGTTTGATATTAAAAGCACAATCTCAGAGCTACAACGCAAATAATTTTATTAACAATTTTAAAAATCAATTTTGTATGAAAAACTTACGCTTCCATCCAAGTGTCTCAAAAGCCGTTACAATTATCACCAGGGTACTACAACATAGGAATTTCTATAAAGTTAGTTCCCTACATGGAAGAAATGAGAGACTGAAAAGAAGACATTAATCTGATAGTTATCCTTCTGATCTCACCTATCAATATATGAATACTCTTCAACATGATGATTTCTGATATCTGGTGTTATATAAATGACTTATGTCACACAGAACACACAAAATTCTCCCATGAGCTTACTCACTCTTTAAGGCTGAAGACTAATCAATAATCACATTTGTAATTTACAAGTCCCAGTTTAAACCTCTAGAAGATGCACTATTGCATAAACTATAAAAGAAGGGTATATTCTTACATAACTTCATTGTTTATGCTAAACAACTTTAGCTGTTTATGCTATTGTTTATACCAGTGCTTACAATAAAAATCTAATAGCAAGGCATACATAATTTTAAGTTTTCTTATACCGTGTCCTCCAAAAGACAGGTAAAAATCAATGTTATTAGTTTGTTTAAGCCACTATGTAAAAATATTATTTTTAAATAAGTAATCAATATAAAAATTATGACTGAGACATTTGATATTCTTTTTTATACTAAGTCCTTGAAAGATGGTATGTATTTGACATCATGCATATTAATTCAGAGTAGTCACATTTCAGTCATATTTGCTCTGTAGTAGCCAAATGTGGCTAGTGGCTGCTTTATCAGACCAGGTAGGTATGTATCATGTTATTTTTAAAAACCATAAATACCTGATGTTTTCTTATTAAATCATTTTTCTACAGACCAAAGTATCACAATAATTAAGGAAATAGCTTAGCAGTGGGATGATATTTACATTTCATAGGTAATTACCATCTGCTTTTAATGAGTATTAGTCTAAATGGAGAATTTATAAACAAAAACGTCCTCTATCCTTACATGTAGAAAAGCTTTTTATATTATGGTTATAATTTTTCCACTAATTACTTCAATGGGCTTCAAAGCATGTTTTTGATATTGTAGGGATAAAAGGAAACTTTGATTTTTTTATCCTTAGAAGGTTTTGTAATACAAATTGAGAGCCTTCATAGAGACTGTGAAGAAGAAATGGTTAGCCTAAAGGCATCAACTTTCTGATGGAACAAAAAATACATTTGTTTTCTGTTTGTGAGAAAAATCACCTACTAGAATTTGAAAATATATCCATATGAATTTTTTTAAAAGAAACAATATAGGGAAATTTTGCTTTATTGCATATAGAGATAGTTGACCAGTTCTAGTAGTTTTAACTTATAATATATTTGAGAATTTTTATTGAGAGGAAAATACCTAAATAACTAAAAATGAAAATACTTTCCTTCAAAGTGGAGCCAGATTTAAAATAAAAAGCAAACTAGAAAAAATTATAAATGTTATATTTTATTACCAGTTTAAAAATGGTGCATCAAACTTTTGAAACTTTAGACAATGTGATTTTTTAATATTATAATGTATACTATCCTTTAAATTGTTGTTATGATCATGTGAAAAATTTTATATGCTTTTTCTATAATAGCTTTCTTTACATTTCTTTGATTTCAGGATGAATATCTTATTATTTATTTTCAATACCATTATTAAATGGTTTTAGGAAAAGTAAATCAGTAGATATTAGGACAATTTTACACTTTTATATATTGACTTCCACAGATAAATGAGTTCAAGGACTAGTGTGCCCCTTTATGTATCAGAATCATAAAAAATTTTCAATTTTACTTTGGTACTCTCTGTATAGCTATGTGAGTCCCTCTGTGACTTTACATGTCATCTCCTGAAATGAAGAGATCCTGAAATGAATCCTTAATTTGTGGTGACTTATGTAAACTATTGAAAGACAGATAAGTACAAGGAATGATGTATTAATTTCCAAGGCAGAAGATCTTGGAGAGAAATAACCTCTATGATATGGAAAGAGAGACAGGATATTAGGAGAATTACAGATTTGGGTTCTCTCTTTCTAGGCATGAGTCTATTCCTCTTCTGTTTTTCCCTGTTTAACTGGCAGATGATTCCTTGGAAGGGGAAAAATGTTAAAATAAAAATGGACTGATGAAAAAATGTGTCTATTAAAAATCCTGGGCATTGTATATAAACCATGGTTTCTGAGTTATTTAGAAGAATTTTCCATGCAATACTCTTCCCTTTGGTATAGTTCTTAAATATAAAGTAGATACGAAGTTTGTCATTAAAATAAAGGTTTCTTTCAAAATAGATGCAAACTATTTTGTTTTCACAATTTCCCTTTTGAAAATTTAATATATTTAAAAATTTTTTCATCATATAACATTATACCAAGATAAAAAATATATATACATAAAATATTTTCATTATATAACGTTCTTAATTGTAAAATAGCACATGATTATTAAAATAAAACCAATTGAGTTCTGTATTAAAATGTAGGCGTATTTATGTCTTACGTAAGTATTCTTTTTCTTTTCCATTTAAAATTGTAAGCATTTTCACAAGTCATTAAATGTTTAGGAAAAGAAATTAATAGGCTGTTTCCACCATGAATATAGTCAGTAAATTAAGAGGATTCTAGTTAGAAAAAAAAGAAAAAAGAATTATAGCCTGGCATTGTGGCATTGGCAACATTCCCTTCAGTCAATTCATGAGATCTCAGTGTTTATGTATCTCTTGTTCTTTTTTTCCCTGTGGTTCCATAAAGAAATGGGATTATCAGCAAAGTCTCTAGTACTTGGAACAAGACCTGTTATTATCAGTATCATAATCATTTGCCATTGTGTAAGATCATAGTGCTCAGACTTTGACATCCTTTCTTGATGTTTGAGCTATAAAAGGAAACAGTAAATTGGATTCATAAGAGTTTTTCTAGTTGAGTTAGGATTTTAATTGGCCTTTGAGATAACTGTTTATCAGTTAAATTACTACTGAATACAAAACCACTTCTCTTGCCATTGTAGTTTCTCTACAGTCTGGGGTCATCATATTAAAGATATTAATGTTAGTAACTCAGTAAAATTTTTAGTTTCACTTGGTATAAACCCAACCAAGAAACCAACTCACATGGTACTTCCAAGCCTGATCTAGTTAAGGAGGAAGAAATAAAGCACAACACTCTTCCTTTACACATGAGGGTTTCTTTGAACACATGATATCTCACTTTTCTCCATTCCCACACAATACCATCCAGTTAGTGCTCTGAACTTCCCAGACATAAACCCCTTATTATAAAGCTCTTTCCATACTATGCATTCTGTATTGTGTTCCCATCTTTTCATGCTCCTGGAGGTGTGCAGATACCTTTCAATGAGCGTTACTACCGTTCTTTACTACAAAATCAGATAACATCTTCCCCAGTCCTCTGACTTGACATCGTCTGCCTTTATATAGCACATCTACTATAGGATGAGAATTCACTTTTGAACCACTGTCAATCAGAGACTGATGATAGTGATACTTACTATTGATTTATTGAGTTTACAGCAATTTCAGGTCAAGACAATCAAATCAGATACAAACACCTAGGGGTACATTTTAAACAATCTAGCTATATCCCAGAAATACTTCCCAGTGGTTCCAATATGCATATGCATATTCATACCAATGTACCTGTAATAATTATTAATACTTTTTTTCTTGTACTGATAGATAATACCACATATTTCCTTGATAATATACATGTATTACACAAATCAATAATAACCATATTTGTTGACTATATCATTTGGGTTTTTATAGGGATATTACTGTTTTAGAAGTTTAACCCTGGACACCAACTGCTATCTCCATTTCCTTTCACCTCAAAAATCATTAAGCACTGTCAATTTTACTGTATCAATATTTTTCTTAACTACATTCATCTTTTCAACCCAGAGCTTTATCTTAGTTATGATCTTTCCCCTGGCTTTCGTGATAGCCCCCTCACTGAAGCCCTACTCTTAACATCTCTCTCTTACATTCACCTTCTTTCTAATATGATTTTTTTCAGAACTTTGCTCATGGCTTCTCATCATTTACTAGGTGTAATTTGAGCTCATTTGCCAAGCCTAAAAAGTCTTTTATGATCTGACTCTTTCCAACTCCTCTAGCCTCATATTTGCTTACTCCCTGTTCCACCAAGCCACCCTCTCATCTCACCTTTGATGTGTCATTACTCATCATGTATCACCTGTTCTAGCAGAGGATACTTTCATTGTTTAAACCACCTTCCTTTTTTTGAATGATTGGCATATTCCTACTCATACTCTAATTTTCAGGTCTTCTGTTACCTTTTGTATTGAGTCCTCCAGATATTTTATATGTGTGGTCCTTTATTTATGCACTTTATGTGTAACTCCATGTCAAAAGTTAACTCTAGTGCTTTAGTTGTTTTTACAACACGTTTTCAATAGACTGTTAGCTCTTTTGAAGCAAGAACTGGATATTGTAATCTCTGAAGTCCCTATACCTAGTTTAATGTCTGGTGTAAAACAAGAGCTCATAATGAGGGAGTGACTGCCTGATTGAATAAATGCATTTGTTAATTGATTTTAATCATGTTACATCTATGTTCTAATCACTAGTTCCTTTCATTTCCCCAAATATATGTTGGAGAGCATTTTATTTACCCTCTGGTACTTTATTATCACGATATCTAATCATTTAGAAGATGCAGTTAGGCTAGTCTCAATGGCAAAAGCTTAGAATTTTTTTTTTTTTTTTTTTTTTGAGACAGAGTCTCACTCTGCCATCCAGGTTGGAGTGCAGTGACACGATCTCTGCTCACTGCAACCTCTGCCTCCCTCGATTGCAGTGATTCTTGTGCCTCAGCCTCCGAGTAGCAGGGATCACAGGCGCACACCACCACACCTGGCTAATTTTTGTATTTTTGGTTAAGATGGGTTTTCACCATGTTCGCCAGGCTGGTCTCCAACTCCTGACCTCAAGTGATTTGCCCACCTCGGCTTCCCAAAGTGCTGGGATTACAGGTATGAGCCACTACACTTGGCCATTAGAAATACTTTTGATTAAATAGTGAAAGTATAGTAAGTTAGAAGAATAGTTTCCATTATTTTTACAAAGGAAGAGATAATGTTTATGAGAGGTGAGTCTTTACATATTTTAATTCTAAAGCCCTCCTAACAGTTATTTCTTTATAACAACAGACCACGGACTCCAGACTTTACAATTTCCTTTTTTATTTGCGTATCTTAAAATAAAAAATGAGCATCTTGTACATACATCTTACAGCAGGAATTCAGCTCATCCACTAAGGTGACACAAGTAATCATTTGTTACTGTATAAAGATTTACTTTTATAGCTGGGTGTGGTGGGGTAGGCCTGTAGTCAACTATTTGGGAGGCTGAGGTGGGAGAATCACTTGAACCTGGGAAGTCGAGGCTGCAGTGAATAGTGTTCACCCAGCTAAACTCCAGCGTAAGACCCCGTCTCAAAAAACAAAACAAAACAAAACAAAACAAACAAACAAAAAAACAATGGAAATAGAACCATAGAGAAATAACGTATGAACAGAACAGACAGGTTTTTTCATTTACTGCTAGAACTACAAGCCCACCTTTGCTGCTATTTGCTTGTCTTAATTAATTGTAGCTGTTTTTCTTTATTTCATTTGAAATGAATATAAATATAAGGTTTTGGCAAGTACTGGATCAAACCAACTCAACATTTTTTAAATTGGTGAAGCATTTTGAAAAAGTTGGCTTCATCTTATATTGCACTAAATCACCAAAATAAAAGAATAAAGAGTAGCAATATAATGAATTAATGAATTAACTACTGTTTAAAAAATCAATTTTAATACTGTGTGTATTGTATGCAGCACACAGGATTTGATACCAGGCACTCAGGATTTGGTAATGAAGACAATAACTCTATTTCATCAAAGAACTAAGGGAATTGATAAAATCGGAATATAGTAACTGTTTTTCTGATCACATCACAATCTTTGTTAGTACAAAAGTTATGTTCAAAATGTGATGTTGATTGCTTCTTAATTTCGTATTTTTGGATCTTCTTTCCTGTCTTCCTGAAAATTCTTGTTAAAATGTATTGTTTTCTGTGATCATTTTTGATAGAAAGAGACACACATATATTTACCAGGAATTGTACATAACTTCTTAGTATTTTGTCAAAAAATGTGTAACATTTCAGAAAATTTATTAACATAAATATTATAACTACTAGCCTTATTCTTTTTGTTACCACAGAAGAAACATTTTGGGTTCATAATATAATAAAATATGGCAGAAATATTTGTATACCTCAGAGTACGTAATGAAGTCATAAGTACAACATTTCTTACATTTATATGTGCTTGATTTATGGAATGGTAAAAGGACATGGAGTATGAATAACAGAATGGCACTATATTTCTTTATTTTATGTGCCTATTAATCTTTTAAGATGCGCTAAAGCTACAAATTAAATCTAAATACAAATAATTGAGATGACCTAAAAACCTACATTGTTTTATTAACATAGAATGTTTCATCTAATTGCCTTTTCTCATTTACGGATTAAATAAGCAACATTTAAGCACCTAAAATTGATAGAGATGGAATTTCTATTTTAAGTAATTGTTTTTTACGTGAAAAATGGCAGTTGCAGTAAAGCATTATCTTAATGGTCATGTTATTTTTATCAGTCAATTTTTGAACTTTTCATTTGGGAAAAGTAAGAGTAAATCAAGAGAGACTTTTTTCCCCTTCACCCTGAAGAGCAAGATTTATCTTCAAGGCATTGATATAATATTATGCAATACCAACTTGTAAAGGATAAATACATTTCTATACACAATTTTCTTCAGTCTCTTATTTTATATTTAAAAGTGTAGGGGAGAAAAAAACAAAAACAAAAAACCTTTCCTCTACCTGTCTTAGGTTTATTCATTGTCTGGGACCTCTGACAGAAGACTAACATGAAAAAATAACCGAAGTTTATAGTTGTATGCAGCACCCACTCACACTGAAGAACTCAGATGGGAATAGCTCAAAGGGTGGTTAGAACGTGGGCTTATGTAGCCTCTTAACAAAGAAAGATATATTTTTAGATAAGTGACAAGACAAAGGAAAAGTGATTTAGGCTTTTAGGGGTGGCAAACTGTGAGCAGATAGATATGTACATATAACATTATATAAAAATATAAAATTATATAAATCTAATATGCCACTTGTAGGATCACATACATATATATGTGACTATATCATATATCATATATATGTATATGATCATATACATATATCATGTGATATATCATATGTGTATATACATATATGATCCTACAAGTGGCATATTTTGACCTACAAGTGGCATATTTTGGGGTGGCATGTCCTGAACTCTTTCAATGGCTATATAGTTTTATGTGGATGTGACGAATCACCAATGGTATGAGGAAGTCTAACTAGACAGAAATTTGTGATGTTCAAGAAGGAGGGCCCCTCAAGGGACAGTCAATGTCAAAGACACTCAAAAGAGGTGATGCCCAATGCCCTGACAGGAGTATGAAGTCCAAGGCCGGGCGCGGTGGCTCAAGCCTGTAATCCCAGCACTTTGGGAGGCCAAGGCGGGTGGATCACGAGGTCAGGAGATCGAGACCATCCTGGCTAACATGGTGAAACCCCGTCTCTACTAAAAATACAAAAAACTAGCCGGGCGTGGTGGCGGGTGCCTGTAGTCCCAGCTACTCGGAGGCTGAGGCAGGAGAATGGCGTGAACCTGGGAGGCGGAGCTTGCAGTGAGCCGAGATCGCGCCACTGCACTCCCGCCTGGGTGACACAGCGCGAGACTCCATCTCAATAAAAAAAAAAAAAAAAAAAAAAAAAAGAGTATGAAGTCCAACTTTGCAGAGTCTGAGAACTGACAGCATTCCAAGATTTAAGACTCCACATCTGTATCTGGACTATGGCATCATGGCAGAATTAATACAAGCAATGAATGTGACCTTGAAAAACAAAAATACCAAGCCAGTTATTGAGGTAAACAAGGCATTGAACTTAAGAAAGCAAGTACAGGGCACAAAGTAAAGGAAATACAACATGGTCAAGATAATAGGGAATGGATTATTTCACTGGGGTAGGCACTCAGGTTCTAACCTGAGAATGAAGTTAACAGCAGTTTGACATAATATTCAATGTTGTAAGTTAAAGGAGTGGATTGGGAAATAGTGGGATATAAATCTGGGATAACTTTTTTCATGCTAATTAATTAATAGATAATTGTAAATATTCTATGTTTAACATGGAAAATCAAAATAAAAATCATCAAATATTGGTTGAAATTATTAAAGAAGAGAGAGTAAGAGATGGAATTGAGGCCTACAAATAAGAAATCTTATTCAAACATTCATAATATACTACAGCAAAGTTCTGGCTAAGGAAGTTTATTACTATAACTATAGTACACTCTCATCATAGAAGGATGGGTGGATCTATTTTTAAAATGTATAAAATATGTTTTCTGGCTACTACTTTGCATTCAGGGTAAAATACAACAAACTAAGCTATATGTTGTATTTGGGATGAACTGAGATGGAGTAGACTGGTAGTAATTATCAATGCTATAGATTTTCCCATATTCAATTTTATGAATAATTTTTGGAATTTGTTTATGGCTCCTCCCCCCAACAATTTAAAATAAATGCCATATAAAAAATACTTTGGCTTCACCTCAGTCTTTAAAATTTGCATCTAGTTGAATACTTATATTTATATATGGTTTTATGTAAGTATAAATAATATAAAATAAGAGGGAGATAAATATATAAAAATATATAACCCTCATTTATATCTAAATTCATATTATCTTAGGCAATATCTTAGTATGTTTGTGCTGCTATAACAGAATACCTGAGACTAGATAATTAATAAGAAACAGAAATTTAACTCACACTTCTGGTTGCCAAGAAGCCCAGATCAAGGTATTAGCAGGATTGGTGTCTGGTGAAAGCAACCGTCTGCTTCTAAGACGGCACCCTGTTATATTCTCAGGAGGGGAGGAACACTGTGTCCTCACATGGTGGGAGAAACCAAAGGGCAAGAGAGTGGTCCTTTCAGCCTGGAGCTCTTTTATAAGATTGCTAATCTCTTTTGTGAGTGTTTAGTGCAGTGATGACGACTTAATCACCTCTGAAAAGCCACACCTTTTAATTCTGTTTTATTGGGGATCAAGTTTCAACATGAATTTTGGAAGGGGGTACACTCAAACCATAGTAGGCACTTTGTGAATAGTAAGCAATATTCATATTTATCTATTTAATCATATTCATACCTATATTTATGTACTAAACTATACTATCTATACATATCTATACTCATATTTATCCATTTACTAGAAAGACAGTGTCACTGGTCACAGTATTAATAGGATAAGCATTTATAATACATGGCCTTAGTACACTCAATATATGCAAATGCTCTTTGACTTATGACAGGATTGCATGTTTATAAAACCATCATAAATTGAAAATATGATCATAAGTCAGAAATGCACTTAATACACCTCACATCCTAACATCATAGCTTAGCCTCACCTACCTTAAACATGTTCGGAGTACTTACATTAAGTATTACTTACATACCTACATTTGGACAAAATCCTTTAACACAAAGCCTATTTTAAAACAAATTGTGGAATGTTTAATGGAATTTATTGAATGTTGTACTGAAAGTGAAACACAGAATAGTTGTACTTGAAGTACAATTTCTACTTTTTGCATATGGCCTTTGCAACATCATAAAATAAAAAAATCACAAGTTTGCAACATCATAAAATTTTAAAAAATCACAAGTTTTACCATCATTAAGTAGGGGATCGATTGTGTGTATTTGATTTTGGCATATTTTTATTATTAAATATTAGCTACAAACTATAAAAATGCTTATTAAAAAACATATGACACACTTAACTGTAGATTGCATCAAATTTAGAATCAATATGTCTGTAAGAAATTTAGCAATTTTCCATGCTGTGATTTATAATGAACACGTTGTGACTTTTTTTAGTCATGCTCAATTTTAGAAGAATTTTATTTAAAAATAGAGATGCTAAAACTGTCATAAATAAATAAAGAACTTGGCATACAATCAAATTTATATATAGTGCACAATAATCCAACTTCTGATGTTTTAATATAAATATATACCTCAGTAGATATTTCCATTTCTTTTGTTTTAAATTACCTACCTCTGGATCCCACCAATGTAGAATTTCTCCTGCCTAATTGACCCAAAAAAGTACTCAACTCTGTTATTATAAATAAGAGTATATGCATATGTAAAGAATATGAATTTTAAGGATGTTAGGATGTGCACAGTGGCCCTAGGAATAGTGACCCAAACAATGATTTTATACAAATTCTGAGTCTAGCTACCAGCGAATGTTACTATTTGTATTTGGCATCTAATATAAATAACCTAATTGTGAATTGTATTTAATGTTTACTACATTTCACTGCTGTTTCTGCCTTATTAACTCATGACATCATGGGGCAGTTATCATCCTCATTTTATAGATGCAGAAACATAGAATAGGCAGGCTATACATATAAAGAAAGATCCCTAAACTTTTGTCAGAAGCAAATATAAAAGAATCCTTAAGCATCTGAAGGAAAAAGTTGAGCATGATGAATTAGAAACCAGGAAAAAAAATCACTTTAGATGTGCTGTCAGATTTTGTGCTTCATTTTTAACCTTATAGATTTTCACACCAGTTTTGGGTAAGATGGTAGCTAGTTGGTCTACTAAACCCTCTTATTTCTTTTCCTTACAGACTAAACTCATACATAGATGTCAGAAGCCACATATGAATCTCATTCCCAAACCTCTCTAATGCTGTTATTTTAGGCAAGTTAGCTAACCTCTTTGAGCCTCACTTGTCAAATAGAAATAATAAATTTTAGTGGGTTATCATAAGGTTCAAAAGGGATAATGAATTCACCTATAAAATGTTGAAAACCTACCTGGCTTTTTATAATTATATTATTGCCTTCTCTTAAAGGCCCCGTGACTTATAGCATAGAATTTGACAGAGTGCTTGTAGCTTAATTAATTGATTCATTTTTTCAGCATTAATTATCATCTGTTGTATGCAAAATCACTGCAGTAGATACTTAGGGTGTACATGTGTGTGCGTGCGTGTGTGTGTGTGTGTGTGTGTGTGTGTGTGTGTTGGATGCAATCATAAGTTTTCATACAGAATCTGCTTAAAATTTGAATACAGTAGTCTTCTTTTTAAAATGAGCCCAATTACCATGATTTGAAATGCACTATTGCAATAACATATCCCTATTTAACAGATATTTAAGTCTAGTTAGAAGTTTGTGAAAATGGTATGTGTCATTTATTTTTTCTCAGTGTCAGATCATTTCATTTTTAAGTTTAGAAGATGACTTGTTGGGCACAGAATTAAAGGATGGATTTCTGCTTAGGATTTTTGTGCCTGTTGTAGAAGACTATTAAATCTATTCTATTTCCATCTGAGAGCAAGAGTTTTGTAATCAGAATCACCTAACTCTTGAAAACAGTCTGCTTATTACTTCCTTTGTAAGCTTTTGCTAACAGTTTAATATTTCTGAGCCTCAGTTGCCTTAGCTATTCAATGAAACCAGCCTACATCACAGTGTCACTCTAAAGATTAAATACATAACTCTGACACCACTTGAAGACAGTGTCTGCCCAGTAGTTGATCCTCTATAAGCGATATCCATTTGCTTCAAGATAAATGCCATTTCTGCGCTTTAGTGCAAGTGCTACTATGTTCTGAGTACAGTTCATCATTTTCAAAGGATCTTTTGATTCCTGTTTGTACAAAAGTGACAATTGAATAAGAATGCAGCTATGGGTATTCTTAATGCTCTGGGTAAGATTAACTGAATAAATGAACACGACTTATAGCTAGTTTAATATCAAATTGTTGATGCTTTTTTAATGACACTGCTATCTGAGTAATTATATTTACATTAGAAAGACAAATTTTTAAAAGTGTAGCCTATGCAGTTTTGTGATATAAAGGCCTAAGAAATGGTCAAGAATCTAATCTGATGCACTAATTTCCAAGATAGGCTTGGCCAATGCTTTTTAAATCCACATTAATAAATCAGAAGAATGTTTCAGACAAAAATGAAATGAAGAGTTTTAGGGTGAATTTGCCTAAAGGATGTTAGGAATTCTCCTGCTTTATTATGCAGAGAGGAAATATTATGTTGATCTTTCATTTGCCTTTCTAAAAGAACTCATACATATTTTATTCATTAATCTTCAGAATGCCCTATGACCAAACTGAACCAGAAGGGGAAAGTAAAGTCATTAAACAGACATAGATGTTGAAATGGTACCAAATCGATCCTTCATAAAAAATTCCTATGTATAGCTATTCATTCATTCATTCTCCAAATATTTACTGAACATATATTCTATGCAATGTATGGTATTATATCATGTGAAGGATTAGAAAAATATAAATAAATAGATAGATTACGTGATGTATGCACTTGAAGAATTACCAATTTAATAAGACAAGTGAAACATAGTCTTAAATCATTGAAAAAAATGCTGGCATGTAGTGAGAAATGTATATAGAAAACAATGCATTTAGATGAGCATGTATCTACTTTTTGTTTAGGATGTAACTATAACTTTACATAAAGACACAACTTAAGAATGTTATGTGCCCAATTAACATGAAGAATAGTTCACTTCCTTTGCAGTTACCTCACTGGACTTGGATAAAATTCTACATTCCTGTGATAAGTCAAAGAAACTCAGAAACTTGATCAGGTTGAGCAGGCTGGTTGATGGAACCACAGGTTTCATTGTAAGATGCTCAGCACATATGTACTCAATTCAAGTTAGAGAATTTCATAGCTGCTGCCAGGTTTGAAGTACTCCAAAAAGTGCTACCACAGTCCTGCAGTTACTGCCAGACCTGGGGTCCTGGTATTTCTGCTGAAAATGTGGCAGTCAAATGGTTATCTCTGTTCATCCTTTCTTCCATTGCCTTGAGTGTTGAAGGTCGTTTTTGCCAATTGTCTCCTCACATCCTGTCTGGTCACTCATCACTAGAACTAGGGCTCAAATTTACTCTCAAATTGACCTGGACTGCCACTATTCCAGCTTTTTAAGTTATCTGGTTCTTTAGTTTATACAACAAAAGGCACCTCTGAGTCTGCCCATGGTGGCTGAGTTAGGACCCCCATATCAGTCAAAAGCTATTTCCAGATCCAGCTCTTCTCTGAGAGTCTCAGGCCTGGTCTCCACTGTACTCACTTTCAGCTGAGAATGTGTTCTCTCACCTAACTCTGCTTGAGCATCCTCAGTCCCTCAAAGGTACCCTGGATTGTGGTCTTGATTGTTTTTCTCCTAAGAGTTTCTTTGACCCTTTGTAAATTTATCCACTTTCTTCCTAGCAACTTTCAAGCCCTGGGTACTACTAAGGAGGGAAGGACAGAGCAGTGTCTATAAATACGTATATATAGTTGCAATGTAAGAAACAGAGCAGAGAGTAGTCTCAGTAAAGCCAAATATACATGGCTACCAGAGAGAAGGTGCAAAGTTGACTTTAATCTACTATAAAAAAAAAAAAGTCACTAGATGAATCCATTCACAATATGAAAACCTACACCAAAGCTGGGCTTGGTGGCTCCTGCCTATAATCCCAGCACTTTGGGAGGCCAAGGTGAGAGGACTGCTTGATCTCAGGAGTTCAAGATCAGCACAGGCAACATCCTGAGACTCCATTTCTACAAACAAAATGGAAAAAATTAGCCTGGCATGGTGGCACATGCATGTAGTCCCAGCTCTTTGGCAGTCTGAGGTGGGAAGATCACTTGATCCTGAGAGGTCGAAGCTGCAGTGAGCCGTGATCATGGAACTGCACTCCAGCCTCAGTGACAGAGAGAGACTCTGTCTCACAAAACAAACAAAAATCTCTATACAAAGAGAATATGATATTTCTATCTTTTCACATAGAGCTAAATAATATGAAATACTACTAATAATAATTTTTACTGTTCTTATTTTAGCATCACCAAGTACAGGACAACCCTGCTATAAATGTTATAAAAATTTGACAGTTTGATATTATTGGGAAAGGAAGTTGGGGGGAGATAGGGCTCAAACTGAATCTCAAATATAAACATAAAATAGCATTTTAATAAATATAGATGAGAGTAGGAAGGCCATTTAGGAAGAAGATAATGGAAAGCCATAAAAGACATTAGAACAGGAGAGTGCAATAAAAGTAATATCATTTACCATTCCTTGCTAAATATCATGCAATTTGTAGTGATTATATAAACATATGTTTGCCTTACACTAACTCTAAGTCTCACAAAAATACGCTGTGAGATGAGCATTATTTCTCACTTTACAGATGATGTAACTGAGGTGCCAATATATTTGGTATGTTGCTCAAGGACGTTAGATTAGTAAGGTTGAGGCTGAGCATTTAAGATCAGTCCCTTCTAACTTGATAACTTGTGCTTTTCCTGCTCTGTCCTGCTTCCGGGAAGGCATATCTGGTGGCTCCGTGCGAATGCCTAAGACACTCCAGCAAGTAGCAGGAAGCTGCAGTTCAAGCCTGAATTAATAAGGACTGGTATAGAGCCCAGGGGACTCAAAGGAATGATCGAATGGGAAGATTTTTTTGAGATGAGGAAGGATAATATGGAGACAAAAGAGGCCTTAGAGCTTTGCAGCTTAGGTGACTAGGAGGACTCAACTGCTTTTCACAGAAATGGGACTATTGGAAAAGCAGGTGACTTGAAAAGGAGATGATATTCATTGCAAACAGGAAGAATTTGAGATGATGGTAATAACTTAAAGGAAGTGAGGGCCAACAAAAAGCTGGAAGCTGAAAAATTGTTTCTCATTTCTATAATGACTCAGTTTTCTGTTTGTTCATTTGTTTGTTTCGGAAATAGAGAAAAACATTTCAGACTTTTGGGAGCATATGTTTACAATCCTTCAGAAAAAAAGACTTAGTCAATCTATTTGGCCACCTAGACTAAGTGACTCCAGAAGCTGAGAAAATTTCAGTAGTGTTGAATGTCAAAGAATTACTACATACTTTAGTGCCCTTGTTTCTTTTGTTTTTATTATTTATTATTATTATACTTTAAGTTGTAGGGTACATGTGCATAACGTGCAGGTTTGTTACATATGTATACTTGTGCCATGTTGGTGTGCTGCACCCATCAACTCGTCATTTACATCAGGTATAACTCCCAGTGCAATCCCTCCCCCCACCCCCCTCCCCATGATAGGCCCCGGTGTGTGATGTTCCCCTTCCTGAGTCCAAGTGATCTCATTGTTCAGTTCCCACCTATGAGTGAGAACATGCGGTGTTTGGTTTTCTGTTCTTGTGATAGTTTGCTAAGAATGATGGTTTCCAGCTGCATCCATGTTCCTACAAAGGACACAAACTCATCCTTTTTGATGGCTGCATAGTATTCCATGGTGTATATGTGCCACATTTTCTTAATCCAATCTGTCACTGATGGACATTTAGTGCCCTTGTTTCTTAGTAGTCATGCCAGAACAGCCTGTGGCTCCATAGTACATGTGCCAGGGGTCTTAGGAATAATGCCTTGGGAGAAGAGATGTTAATTTGAATTCTGGTTCTGGCTTTCAAGCAAAATATTACTCTTGCTAATGTTGTCTATCAAATAAACTTCTCAGATTTCATTCGCAGCCTTCAAATATTTATTCCTATTTCCAATTTTTTTACTAAATCAAAAGGAAAAGGGAAATGAATAAGTGATAAATTAAAGACTGTGAGATATCTTTAAAATATGAACTTCTCTAGCCCCTAAGGCAGATGTACATAAATTTAACTGTCAAAAATTATGCATAGTTTTCTTGATTTGAAAGTCTTACTTAAATGTTATTTTAACTAAAATTTGAAACAATCAAAATCTCAATAAGGTAAATATGGATATTGCTTATTCACTTTTAAAAACATCCTAATTTGAATATTTACTATTACATAGATATTATATACTGTAGAAAATTTGTAAGCTATAAAAAAATGTGGAAGAAAATTAAAATTTTCCATTTATTAACATATCAAGCAAAGAAAATGACAATTATCATTTTAAGGACTAGTAGAAGTTCTCTTAACCTACCTTCCCCTAACTAATTTGTAAGAGTAACCAAAGCTCTGTATCCACTAGTTGAAATATACTGATTGATATTCACAGAAGCCAGAAAACTCACCATCAGTAGGCTGCTATCATATTTCTGTATTTTGACTCCATGGTTTGCTATTCTCAAAAAAGGTCTGTAGTATTTTTTCTATAACCAGTTTATGCTTGTTGTACCTACTAATTCACAATTCAGTTAAACATTACATAAAATAGTTAAATAAAAGTGCAAGCATAACTGTTTCTATGAAAACTCAAATGACTGCGTAAAAAAAAATTGATAAAGGTACTTTGCAAGTATCTCTTTATTCTTGTTTCACTTAAAAGAAACAAGCTGAAAATCATGGATAATCCATTATGTTTGGAGATTATGCAAAGCAGAAGAGGAATTCCAATCAGCAGACCCAAGAAAAGGATCTTGGTTCTACATTAACACATTTAAGAATACATTTACAGTTAGATGTACATTAACATAGAAATTTTGAAGTATATATGCCTTAACTGTTTAAATTAACTGGTCCAATGTTAGCTTTGATTACTTTGGAAATTATTTATAATAAATTTTTCTGTGCCCTTGTACAAATTTCATTAAAAGTAGGATCTTATGGTATACACAGCTTGCTTAATGTTTTCTTAAGTTAATTTAACATTTATTTAAAATTTGCTATGTCTCAAGCACTGTTCTTGGAATAGAGCTATAGTGGTGACTGAGATAGAGTTCACCTTCTGTGTGGTACATGGACGATATAAACAATGAAAGAAAATGAATTAGGATAAGAAGATAGAGAGTGATTTAGGAGTGGGGAGGGCCCTTTAGCTAGGGTTATGGGAGAAAAATATGTGTGGAATAAGTCCTAAAGGGTAAGCAATAGGTAGCCATACAAATATTGATCAGAAGAGCATCCTAGGCAGAAGGAACAAGTGTAAACTTCTTGAGATGGAAACAAGAAGGTGCTTCTGAGGGAAATAAATAAGTAACCCAGCACACTGATAGGTTACATTTCTTTCATAATATGGGATGAAAAAAATCAAGGATACCCTTTTGATGCATTATATTTGAATTGGCTATTAGATATCCAAGCGGGAATATGCGATTTTGTTTACTATTGTATTATTTGAGCCTTTAACAGTATTTGGCACATTAATCATCATTCAATCAATATTTGTTGAATGAAGGAAGGAATTATTTTGGGAAGGAATAATTTTGAGATGGATAATGTTTTATGAGTTTGAAACTCATGTGAAAGGATTGTAGAATAAATTTGTGAGTCGTTAGCACATAGGTAATATTTATAGCTAAGAAACTGGATAAGATTATCCAAGGACATAGTGTGAATAGAGGAGTGCCAAACAGTGATCTTAAAAGTAAAGAAGAGAAAGACAAGCAAAGGTGATTGAAGATGTGCAGTAAGATAGAAGAAAAACAAAAAGAATCTAATTTCAGGAAGCCTAGAGAAGAAAGTGTTTTGAGAAGGACATGGTTGATTGTGTCAAATCAAGCTATGAGAACTGCTTAATTATGGTAAGTTTGAAGAACTAATCATTTTGATTTGACACATAAGCATTGTTAGTGACCTCAGTACTATTGTCTGCTTGGAGTGGTGGAGACAAAAGCTAAGCTGGACTATATTGAGGGAATGTGAGGTGAGAGAGAAGAGGCATCAAGTCTAACTTGCTATTTAGATAGGGTTTCAATTTAGGATACCACAGAAATGAACCTGAAGAGATACATAAAGTCACAGAATTTTTTTTTTAAATGTTGAGTTTTTAAGGCATGTTTATATAGGTATGAATATTCCAGTAGAGAAGGAAAAAATAATGTTGCAGGAAAGAGTGAAGATATTTGCAAGCTGAAACCTAAGGAAAGGACACTTAGAGGGAGTTAGTCTTAGATAGAAGCAGAGATTGATTTTTCCATTATTAAAAAAAAAAAAAAACAGCAGAGTGTGGAAATTCAGAGGCAGGTGGGTGGGTGAATTTGGGCAGGACAGCTAAGTAGTTCTTCACTCATTTTCTCCATTTTATTAGTGAAAAATGAAGTGAGTATACCAGCAGAAATGGAATTGAATTGGAGGAGAAATTTAGAAGGTTTAAGAAGGGGCAATAGGAGCAAAATTATCTTTTTAGAAAGTGGGTAAGTGAATATGCTAGGGAAAGATAGAACATTTTCTGGGTTTATGGCCTACTTGAGATTAGGGGCCATAAATGTTAAGTGAATTCAGTTAACTGTATCCTGCTAAACCCAGAAGGACAGTTAAGTCAGCAAATAGTTAAGTTTAATGAATTTAATTTCTCTAAGAGACCATGATGGAGGATAAGAGCGAAAAGAGTTGCCAGTATTTATAAACAATTAAAATACCAAATCATAGAAGTTAGAATGGAAGTGAGGGAATATATGAGGTGCTGGACAGTGAAAATGTGGACTGAAGTTCTCCAAGGAGGTGAAAATTAAGTGGAATAGGGCCATTTGAGTCACTGGGCTGGGAGGATAGGGACTGGTTAAAAATGAGCTACATGCAAAATAATTGCTGGGTGAAAATATACAATTAAAAGATACAATTAAATTTTATTAGGCAAGTCTAAATTGTCTTCTAAAATTGCTGAACTAATTTATACACTCTCTAATGTGTACATACTATTATTCATTATGTTTCTAAATCAATAATAGTTCTTAGAAAGTTATTTAGACTTATTTGTTTAACAATTTAAATATAATTGAATCTCGCTATTGTTTTGTATGCTAGTCTTTTTTCAGAATATATAGCCTCCTCCCTTCTCCCTACCCCCCCAAAAAAAACCCATGTAGTAGAAATAGTAATAGTAAAGGAAGTTCTATCCATGAAACAAGTGTGGAATGTTTAAATACGAGCCTCTAATATTTTATCAGGCATAATTTCTTTATACTTCAAAGATATCAAGCATTTTATTATAACTAAACAAGGAAACATTGAGTTCTATCATCTTCATTTTTAAACTATTAAGATTCTCTCTTAATAATTATTAAGAGAGAATTTATAAAAATCTCTCTTATCGATTTATAAAAATCGATAATAATTATAAATTGGCCTTTATTTTTTATATATAAAATGTATCTAAATCCACATTGTTTCATATATATTTATATTGTACATTTATATATTATATTTATATTATTTATATTACATATATTTATATTTATATATTTATGAATGTTAAATGTAATATATATTTTTGTAGAATTTTATCATCTTCTGAGCAACTGTGTCATAAATTTTTAAATTTAGATTACTTTTCTTTTAACTTGGTTTTTAATTTGGAAGCAGGAGCTTGGCATTCATGTGCATAATATAACCTGAACTATTTTTTGTTTTCTTGAGAAATGTAGCCTTGTCTTGCTTGCTTAGTAAAGCAATGCACCTTAATTCAGCTTTGTTAGCCTTCTTCTTCTTCTTTTTGTTTTTTTAACTGTAGCCTATTTATAATTCCTTTTTACTGTGAAACATGTATAAAGTTCTACAAGAACACCAAAAGTTTGCCATATGTATTGCTAAGATGCAGGTATACTACATTACTTATCCTCACATCATTAGATGAAATGCATATGAACTCTCCTTACAACAGGGTATTGAACTTCACTGGTCATTGGTTACTAGAACATTTTCTTTTAATGAGTGTCTCTTTTTGTAAGATACAAGTGTTACTTTGGAGGGGGGTAGGAATAACACTATGGAAAATGTACATGTACAAATGGTGGAATTTTTCCTGAAATTAAATGAAACATGGAGCTTGGCCAAATGCATCAAATAAATTAAAATAGTGATGGTTATTGCAACTGAATCTGCTGTCTTAATATGCTATCAATGTAAAACAGCAATTATTTATAATTGTAATCAAATGACAAAGTTAAGTGTGATAAAAATATTTTGCATACCAATTAATTTTTCTATCAATTTTGATACTTTAAAATGGTGAACATACAGTTCTTTAAATTGCATTGTTTCTGTTTCTTTGATGAGCTGTTTAAAATCAATTCTTTAAGAAGTGCAATAATAAAAAAATAAATCAGCAATGTTAAAAAATATGTAAGGAGACATGCAGATTTTAATCTTCTTGTTATTGCATTCAATATTTTGTCCTTATCAAAATGTACCCACAAAAACACAGTTGGACAGAATATACTTCTGTGATCTTTAGTAGCTCTGTATTGCCCCATAAATGACTCAGCTACAAATCAGTGAATGTGCTTCAGGCTTTGATTTTTGTTATTAGTTCAAAGATCAACAGCATGAGGATATCACTCAGAGACAGATTTATCATGTTTTGTTTCAGATCTCATAGTGAAAGCTGAATTTTCTTGTCTTTGTTCTACCAAATACATTGCTATGTACGTGATAGTTTAAAAAATCTAAACCTTTTTTGAATATGCTAGAGAATATTAACCAATGCACAATAAAATTAAATCAAGTAGGTACCATCACACTCTAAAAATATAACACTCGAGACATGTCTGTTGACATATTTGTTATTCAAATTTTCTTTCTCGTATTGTTGTATTTTACAAACGTGTATCTATACTATGCAAACATTGATTGCTTTTTAAAATTTATTTTATATTATTATGAGTATATAATAGGTGTATGTATCATCAAATATTGTGTCTGTTTTTCTCCTTCATGAAACAAATGACAAGATGAGATTAGATGCACAACAGATTTATTAGCAGATATGTCTGTGAAAGATAAACAGGCAGGAGGTTAGAATAGACAGTTTTCAGACCATGATATAGGTCTGAAACCTGTAAAAGGAAAGAGGAAAAGCCAGGATTGGATAGAAAGAGTCTCAGACACCGATGCCAAAATTTTTAGCCAGGCCAGTGGAGATTCCTAGAGCCACCGCTTTTCATTAGAGGAATTTTGTACAGGAATGGTCTTGTTCTAGCAAGGCTGGCAAGCTCAGTCACTGGCTGGAAGCAGCCTATCTGAAGGGCAGCCTGCTGAACACAGTGGTGTATGCAAAGGTGCAGACGCTCGAGGCTGTACCTCAGTTATGTTCCCAGTAGCAGTTTCAGCATGGCATCTGCTTAGTCATCAAATATATGTATTTTGGGCCTTTCAGTGAAGTTATTGTTAAGAAGATATAGATTTTCTTTCTTAATTTTCTTAGTTAATATGTTCACCCCAATGGGCCATGTCCTATAAGTGTTTAAGTGTTATTAGGTAAGATAATGAAGATGGATTCTGTGGCTGCATCATAGGCTCTGAATTTAAAAAGCAACAACAAAAACCTTACTAAATCAAATCTCAAAACATATGTCCTGATTGTGGGGCAATGTGGGCTTATATATGTTTGCAAATGAATAAGCACATATTTTAATTTGACTCATAATGCTATTAAGAAACAAATTCATGAATGTAAGACAGTTCTTGCATTTCAATGAGGCATGCCAGCAATGTTCAACAAAATAGAGGGAAAAACTTAAATGCAAGTATGGAAAATAGTACAGTCAGACAGCAAGATACATAGGTTTAATAATTGAATTAGTTAAGAATAGCCATGACTTACATGTGCAATATATATATTATTTTATATACATTATCACAATTATTTTATATATATAAAAGAATTGTGTGTGTATATATATGTATGTGTGTGTGTATATATGTATATGTGTGTGTATATATATGTATGTGTGTATATATATATATGAATTGTGATAATATGGTCCCCCAGAAAGTAAAACTCTACAATCGGGAAGAGTGAATAAGGCACGCATACTCGGTGAGCTCTGGAAAGGTGCTCAACTTACTTTACCTTAATTAATAGATCATAATTTAGCATTTGATGTATAGTCTTTGATTCTCACCAAAAACATCACAAAGATTGCAAGATCTCTCAATATTTCTAGATGAGAATTCATTATTGTTATTTTTGAACTAGTTATCATTGATCAGTAATATAGATGAAAGCTCAATAATGGGTTACAGTGAATGTTCATTGCATGCCAAGCACTGTGTTGGGTACTGCTGATACAAAGGCAAGTAAATCAAGTGTTACCTCTTCCCTTGTTAATTGGTTAAAATTTCATTCATTTGGGCCGGGCGCGGTGGCTCAAGCCTGTAATCCCAGCACTTTGGGAGGCCGAGGCGGGCGGATCACAAGGTCAGGAGATCGAGACCATCCTGGCTAACATGGTGAAACCCCGTCTCTACTAAAAAATACAAAAAACTAGCCGGGCGAGGTGGCGGGCGCCTGTAGTCCCAGCTACACAGGAGGCTGAGGCAGGAGAATGGCGTGAACCCGGGAGGCGGAGGCTGCAGTGAGCTGAGATCCGGCCACTGCACTCCAGCCTGGGTGACAGAGCAAGACTCCGTCTCAAAAAAAAAAAAAAAAAAAAAAAAAAAAAAAAAAAATTCATTCATTCACTCCTTAAGCAAAAATAATATATGTTTCCCAATTGCTTTTCTGGGCATTGGGGATATGACCGTAAATAAACGTAACAGACAAAATAAATGAATGAAAAAATAAGTCCCAAAATACAACTGGAGAGCAGCTGTGGAATTTTTCTTAGTAGATGGAATCTTCTATTCTGTATGTAACACTATTAAATTCCTTAATAGACTACACTATAAACTCTACAATATAGAATTCAACTTGAAATACAGAATGTTTAAAAGAGAATAAAAATTTCACTGAAGAATTCCATTGTTTAAAGAAATGTAAGGGAGCATTATGCAAAATTTCTTACTTTATATCTTTAAAATTATCTTAATCAGTTGCTTTTGGTGATACTACATTATTTTAATAAAATAATATATAAAGTTGGATAATAATAATATAACTCTTCAAAGATACTTCTGTTAGTGGTTTGATATCTATTTTTTCATAATTTTTAGTGAGTAAATCCATCTACACATACATTTTTGCATAAATTTAATTTCATGCCCATTGTCACTCTTTAAAATTTACCTTCTTTTAAAATTACTACAATGTTTGGGCATATGCTAATTTACCGATAAATATGTTGATTGTCTTCTGTTACTTAATAAACAATTCTAAAAACATGTTTTTATATTTATGAATCTCCATAAGGGTAGTTATTTTTTTCTTAGGGTAGATTCTTAGCAAGGGTACACTTGATCAAAATTTCTACATATTTTAATTTTTTGACACATATTTTCAAATGGCTCTTCAAACCTTGTCTAACAGTTTTCCAGTTTTTCTTCTGCTATAGGTTGAATTATGTCACCAACAAAGATATGTTGAAATCCTTACCCCCAGGTACCTATGAATGTGATTTCAATTGGAAATAGGGTCTTTGAAGATGTAATCAGGTTAAGATCAGCTCATTAGGGCTGGCCTTAATCCAATATAATTGATTTCCTTGTATATATTATTACATTAGTTTGTACTCCGTAAATATATATATACCACCATAATTTGTCAATTTATAATTTAAAGATAAATATTAAAAATAATTTTAAAATAATTTTTTAAACAGAAGAGGGAAATTGGAACACAGACACACACACAAGCAGAGCACTGTGTGAACAGACAAACAGGGAGAACACGAAGTGAAATGGAGGCAGAGGTTCCATTTTCACTGCAAGCCAATGAGTAGTAGTTGGCAAACACCAGAAACTACAAGAAAGACATAAAACAAATTCTTCTCTAGATCTTTCAGATAGATCATGGCCCTGCAGGAACCTTAGTTTGGACTTTTTGCCTCCAGACCTGAGAAAATAAATGTCTGTGGTTTAAGCCATTCTAGTTTGTAGTAATTTGTTAAGGCAGTCCAGGAAAACTAAACACCACCTCTAACATTTTAGAGTGCTTCTTTACCCTCATGGTCACCAAATTGAGCATTCTCACTACTTTATTAATCTGTCCATTAGAGAAGTAAAATTACAAAGATACCTAATATATTTAAAACTAAATGAATCTCATTATATAAAGGTCAGAGAAGTTTCACATTATTCATATATATGCATGTTTGTCTATTTAACAACATACTTACCTGTTATCCTTCGCTTTGCTTCATAAAAGGATTTAAGCAGCTATTCTCTAGTTAATATAGAAAAAAAAATGCTTTAAAATGGAAGTAAAAGAATCTTCCACTAAATAAATAGATAGGTGTCATACTCCCAGCCAAATAACTGGGCTTTGCGCGGAGTAGGTATTTAAGTTTATGGCTGTAACGGTATCTGGATTGCAGGGTTCAAACCGTGTGTTTCTATTTTCTGGCTAACCTCTTATCTCTCAGCTTCAGGGTTTGGCATAGACCTAGGATGGCACAGAATCATCTGCCATTTCTGTAAGATAGAGCCTGAGAATTCTTGCCATTAATGTTCAGCCTTTCTCTCATAGGGGTTTGCCTCGCTGCTGAAATATACAGAGTTGGTCTAGATGGGAAATAGCTTTCTGACAGTGTCAATTCAAGGATGTTCTGGGTTTATTATTAACTCTGGGAATTATATCATGAGAGGCAGAAACTCCTAAAAAACATTGATCAATGCCACTGTTAGAGATGGTTGGTCTTAGGTTGATTTGATCAGAATGACATTTACTATGTTTTAAATACAAGAAGAGCCCTCTGATGTTGCTCATTGTGGAGTTCTTTTTGAATAGAATACATTGTAAATGTCATCTTCTGTGATGATGAGGCAGTTGCAGAATGTAAGGCAGTAAAGGCAAGATAGAAGAACAGGGGATTTGCAGTCAGAAGCCTGCATTCTAGTTGTGACTTTGGTGCTTACTGGCTGTGGGCCTTTGGAATAGTGACTTGAACTTCTGTGTTCTCATCAGTCAAATGGGCTTATAAAGTACCTCAAAAGGTAATTGTGAAGATCAAATGTGACCATGTTTATGCAAATATTTTGGAAACATCTAGCATTAAATATATGTAAAATGTTTTTAGTTGCAGAAATTTTAGTTTAAATCAAAAGTGATGGGACTTTGAAACTTCTATTCTCTCCTTTGTAAATCTTTTTGTCATATTTAATCTAAAGATAAAAACAAAACAAACACTTTATAGTAACTAAAAGTTTGTTTATTTGGGGCTGGCTCTAAGCAAGAGAATATTATCACTGAGGGTTGCTCATGGCCACTCCTGTAGCTCATCCACTGTTTCAGTCCTACAGTTTTCTTCCTTTCTATGTAGGCTCAGTCTTCACCTGGGGTCACAAGACTTCCCCATGCTTAGCACCATTCTTTGTTGAAGCACCAGGGTAAAAACATGATTATATTTTCTGTGGAAAAGGTGAGGGAAATTGAGATAAAAAGGGGAAAAGTTACTTAAATAAGTATGTTCATATCTGGTTTCTGAAGCCTTAGGATAATTTTTATGAAGAGCTATCTTGTTTTACTCAGATTATTTTTATTTAAGTTGTTATTCAGTGGATGAAACCTTGCTGAAGTGACTGTGTGGACACCCTAAAATAGACACTTACCCCTTGATGAGTGTCACATTAGGATTCTTTGGAACAGTAGGAATCTTTAGGACAATGCATGGAAGTTCACAAGGGAAAAACACCTTTCTATGTTGGCTTTTGTAATTGCACCCCTCTATCCTAATTAACATTTACTGTTTTTTACGTTGGTAGCTTAATTGGCTGCTAAATTTTAGAAGATAAACTCTGAATGTTCATGACTAAAATTAGAAATACTTAAAAACATTAGTTAAAACAAATGAAATGTGATAATGAAATTTACTGATTGTATAGTAAATATGTTGCCAAATATATAGAAATGCCCACAAAATAGTATTTTAAAAATATTCTAAGCTTACTTTTTTATCTGTATTCTAAATTTGATTGCATAATTTAAGATACAATAATTCATGATTTTAATATAAAATTTGAAGAGTAATATTCATGACCATATACTTATATATGATCTCTCTAAATATGTAGTAGTAACATTAACTATTAATAAACTCTATTATGCAATAATTTATATTAAAGAAGATGATTTAGTTTAAATAGCTTTGTTCTCACTTATAGTTTACTTCCTTGGAAAACAAGTGACCTATATCCAAACCCTCTGAAGCAAAGCATTGAAATAAAATGTTTTTAATGTTGTGATGTGAATTTAAATGTCACAGAGTGCTATTGACATACATGAAAGATCAAAAGAGGAAGTGTGTTATGACAGATAAATCAAAATAGTAGAAAACTCCGTTAAGGTCTAAACTCAAAGTATCATAACTGAAAACATATAGTGACATTTTCATATATTCTTGGCACACAAATCAGCTACAATTGGCCAAAATGTTACATAATGAAAGCCAGCAAATAACATTTTTTTCCTCAAAAATAGTAGACTGTGGCATTATACATGACATTTAGAAAAGCTTCTTATTGTAGCTGTTTCTATCAATATTCCTATAACAATTGATTTAAAGATGGTATTTATTTTGTACTTCAAACTTCCTTCAACTGGTAAAATAGAAACTACAAAAGATCCCCTACATAGGTCAAATTACTTACCCCAAATGATTGAGCAAATTTGCAACAAAGCTGAAATTAGAATTTTTAATTGTAATTTAAAAGATATTTGAAATTGAATGGAGCCAATCATAGAAAAATTTATATTTAGCTCCTCAACACATTACAGTTCCCTTTGTAGGCCATAGGATCATAGCTGACTGCTATCTTTTAGAACCTTGCTACCCTGTGTGTGGTCCACAGAGCAGCAGCATCGATGTCAGTGCAGAAATACAGAATCTCAGGCTCTAGCCCATACTTACTGAGTTTGCCTTCTAACAAGATCATCAGTGATTTCTATGCTCATTGGATTTGGAGAAGCACTGATTTAAAACATCACTATATATTTTCTCAAATTTTTTCTTACAGGCAATAGATGTGAACTACTTACTAAGGTGGACTGCAATAAAAAATACCAACTGTGTCATAAAATGTCAAATATTCATTAGGGTATTTATTCAGGTATGAGTCTAAGAAAGCCAGACTCCAAAGAGTGAACTCTGCAATATGTATTTCATTTTTTACTAATAAGGTCGTGATTTTTGTTACTGGTAAAGATTTAAAACTATCCAAATACTGTATTAAAGTGGCAAAGTGTTTATGAGAAATAAGGTATCAGAGCTGAATTTTTACTTTTATCACCATTGAAGAACACAGCATTCTCAAATGCATCCAACATCATTATCTGACTAGGAAATTCTTTCTCAAATCATTGTTCAACAGAATACTGTTTAGATCTTATTTACAGTTTCCAATTGGACTTTAGGCAAGAAGCTGTTGTAGGCTTTAAATTCCACACAAAGGCACAATCACATAATCATGACTCTTTCTCCTCAAACATTTTACATGCTTCCTCATAAAAAGTAGAGTTCTTCAAAAGATTAGGCCTATCTCCCCACCAGTATTGGATTGAGTGTATAGACAAAAACATACCTCTAAGATGTTTGGTAAAGATCAGAAAAAAAAATCTCTAATTTTTTCATTTTACAATGTAGACTTGTCACAAAGAATAAAGAATAAGAGAAGAGCTGGAAGCAGTACCTCTTTCTAAGTGTAGGAGGGCGGGCTGTCAGCAAACCGGTGGGACTATGACTAAAGGCCAACATCTACTGTCTTTTAGTTTGTGGGAACCATTCATTATTTTTTAAAAATTATATGATTAACAAACTTAGAGGCATGGTGTCTGTCATCGTTACTGATTTGTATGCATGAAAAAACCTCCTGACCTATTCTTTTTTAAATTTTATAACTCATGTGAATTCAGTTTCCTTAAGGACTTGTTAAATGGTACTATGGCTTTCTTGGTAATTCTGCATGCTGATTTTCTTCAGGTGATTTGGTTAGTGAAGACTGAAAGTCATTATTTGTTTATAAATACCTAATGTCATTCATTAGTTCTGTTTCATAAAAAAATAGATATTACTCAAGATATATGTTTATCAAAGGAAAGATTCAAGGTTAGCTTTATCATCTTCAGGCATGTGGTCTATTAAGCAAAATAAAATATTCAGCAAAAGATTATGATAAATCAATCAGTTTCTCTTTATTGAAGAAGCTACTTTGACATTTCCATTCCAGCTCAATCTAACTCTGCCTGACAACTGTTTCTTGCTAGTTTCTGTATTAATGTTTAAACTGCCTTTGGTAATCAGGACTTTTAAACATTTTTTTATAATGATTTGGATAGAAATAAACAAATTTATAATTACATTCATGACAGAAAAGTGAATCTTCTAATACCAGTATTTTTAAACATGTCTCTATCCTGAAGCAAAAAGAACAACCTTCTTCTTTTTCTATTCTCTAAAATATGAAAATGGGATAAAAGTGAAGTACATACTATGTTTTTACCCTAAGCTTGAATTAAGAATTGCTTTCTTTCCTTCATATTAGAGTAAGTTAAAATTAGAACACTATTTTTATTTGAATTGTCAGGTAAAATGTGTTGCTTTCAAAATATGCTTACTTTTTAGTAAAATAAAGATTCACTCTTCTTTCTTATATTAAAATGCAAATAATTATATATTTTAGAGTAACATATGTATTTCTTATTTGCAGGGGTCATACAGAATAGAGATAGGCTACCAGAGTGCTTCTCCAGAGCTGGTCAAGCACGTCAGCATTTGTAAAGTTCTTTTTTTGTATCAGGAGAAGCAAAAAGACATATTTCCAAAATTAAAATGTAACTCACGTGTCCAAAACTAAAATAAATTAATGAGTTAAATTTTACAATACCTATTGGAAACACTTTCCACAAGACTTTTGTGACCTCTTATTTGATGGGCCAAGAGCAACCAGAAATGAATATGTTTTTGGATTCCTGGACTGCCATGCTTCAAATATATTGATGTATCTTACTTTACATCTCCTTCTCTAAGAGGAGTGTTCAATTACAACTTTTGAGCTTAAAATAATAGACATTAATATTATATTCCAGATAAATTATTTTAAAATTCTGGTATCAACTTTTAAAATATTATCTTCTGAATTATCCATTGGATTTTTCTCCCAGAGATGATCACACACAACTGCTGGTTTGCTTTAGATAAAACACTTGTTCTTATGTTCTCACATACGTTTTATCACATACAATGTCTAACTTCACTTTTATCATTTTGCTTCTTAATTCCTTTCTCTTTGTCACAAGTCCTGTGCTTTGTAGCTGTTTTCCTTATTTTTGCCTTTAATGTGGCTCACCTTTTCAGTTAAAATTCTTAGAAATGATTGTTACTTTGAATTTCAAATCAGAGGAATTAATTTTTTTAAAGTCTATAATGCAAACAAATTATTATGATATTGAATACACTACAAATCTGAAGCACTTCTCAAGTTGAAGTGACAATTATAATATAAACAAATACACTCATATAAATATATAAAATGTAAGTAAAATTGATATTACGAGCAAATTTGAATAGCTTCAATATTAACTCTAATATTATTTCATCTAAAAACTTCTAAAAATTTATTTCCAGGATCAGAAAAGGGACCATATAAAATATCACAAAAAAATATAGGCTTTGCCTGAAGTGTTATAAGTAAAATTTAGAAATGTTCATAAAGATTATAAAGTTTTTTCTCATTTTGGTTAAGTTCAGAAATGTCATTAAAATTTTTATATTTGCTCACCTTTTTGGTAGGCAGAGACTAAATGAAGATGAAATAATGTAATGTTTTTCCTGGTGCTATGACCCTGCATAAACAGTCCTGAAGACAAATAAAGTCATTCAGGATGCTAAGTGCTTATCTAGATACAGGACATATAAGGAGAAGCAGTCTAGAGATCCCCGACCTGAACTGAAGGAAGTCGAAGAGGACTTGAGGCTAACCTGAGACTTGGAAAGTGAAGACTTCCCTGGCAGACAGGAGGAAAGAAAGACAAGACTAATGGGGAGCATTGTAGGGAAAGAAACTGGCTTATCCAAAGTCATGGGGACACATAACAGTGCAGAATACTTAGGAAACTGCCCGTTGTTTAGTTTGGTCTACATCTAGGGACTTAAAGATCAAACCAACATCTTTAAGTATACCAAGAATAAAATATAGTCCAAACAACTGCTCATAAATGTTCTTGGTATGTGAGAGTTTTTATGGTAATCTTCATTAAACTCATGTTTTGAAAAAGAATTATTTCTGATGTTCCTGCCAAATCAGCATAGTTGCAAGTGAAGGAAGGAAAGTGAAAGAAGACTGGAAATAAATGATTGTGATTTAATATGGAAGAATTACACCAAGGGAACCCTGGCATTTAGATTCTAACTCCAGTTTAGTTTATAAACCTGCTTCGTGTTCTAAAAAAGTCATATATTTTCTAAATACAGGATAATGTTTGGCCTAAATATGTTGTTTGTGTTTTAACAAAACTGTGTTAGTCAAGAGACAAAAATACAGTGTCATTGTTGGAAATGCTGAAAGAAATCTTGAAATTCAACCTCCTTCATTCTATAGCTTCCTCTACTTCTACCTTCTACCTGCATCCCCTTCTATCTTCCTTTTCCTATGTTTCTACATTTTCTACCTTCCTAGGTTAGCTCCTGAGCATCTATGAATAAACCTAAAGCTTCATAAAATATTCTGAAAATTAGAGTCCAGATAACTTCTAATATTCTTTCAGACCATATTTCTCCATTTCTCCATATCTGAACGGGGTTTAATTAATAATCAATTAATAGTAAAAGGGAAAAGGGGAAATCTGAGGTCCTGCTATAATAAATAATAAATATAGTTGTGTTCATTGGTGGGATCTAATGAAGAGGAAAGGTATACTATAATGAAAGAAGGCAATAAATAAAATATAGAACTAAAATAGTAATTGTAAATACTATCTATGAATTCCTTAGTGTCAGATATTTTAAATATTTGGTCTTGTTTAAATTTCCAACCATTCTGGAGTAGCTATATTGTTTCCTGTTTATACAGAAAAGTACATGATTTAAACAGGTTAAAAGAATGGTTTCTTATTGACTCCACTGACAACCTATGGAGAGACAGTGCTTCTGTGCTGGGCCCTTATATGTGTGGAACTTAATCCTCAGAGCCTCCTGTCATGGGGTGGGGGGAGAGGGGAGGGATATCATTAGGAGATATACCTAATGTAAATGACGAGTTAATGGGTGCAGCACACCAACATGGCACATGTATGCATATGTAACAAACCTGCACGTTGTGCACATGTAGCCTAGAACTTTAATTACAACAAACAAACAAACAACAACAACAACAAAAACGGTTTAAAGTAAGCACATTCCCATTTTATGGCTAAAAACCTGAGATTCCAAAAGGTTAAATTAATTGATCAAATTGAGGACATCTGGATCCTCTTCCAGTGCCCATTCCTCTACATACTTTACTGCTTCCTTAATCTCCACAGGAATCATTTCCCTTTTTCTATCAGCCTTCAAAAACTTGTTGATTGCTCTCTAATTATAAACACTTGGAGAAAAGTGTGTAAATTGATATGCAAATGATCTTTTCCCCTTAGCAAATTAGCACTTCCATCTAATTAAGTAGCTTTATGAAGGAAATGGATTTCTGAAAGAAGAATGGAAAGTGTTTGGAGTTGTTCTGGGGGTGTTTCTGGTTTAGCAAGCCTTGTAAATGAGGTATAGAAAAAAGAGTCAAGAGTAGGAGCAAACAATGAAAGCAGAGAAGGGGGGTTGGATGAGAAAATTTAAGTATAATGACTGACAAACCTTCAGGGGAATGTAAACTGCCTTTCATCCTTCATTCTTTCTCCAATAATAACACATTTTTAAGTAAAATAAAACTTTAAGAAAGTTATGTTTTCTCTCACACGTCAGTGTTAACACTGACAATATATTTATCAAAAATGGATATTTTCAAGACTAAACTACTAATTTTTGTTAAGGGTTTAGAATTTACAGGACATGCTCTTAATTGGGAAGAAATTAATTTCTTGAACATGTTACAAGAATCTTCCTTAGTAAAGAGTCACAGTGAGTTAAAGATTAGCACTGGTGGGAAGTTTGCTTACCGTAACTAGAGGCAAGGAGACACAAAGAATGAGGAGGTTAATCTTTGAAAATAGAGAACAAGGTTCCCAGAGCAAGATGGCCAAATAGGAACAGCTCCAGCCTCCAGCTCCCAGTGCAAGTGACACAGAAGATGGGTGATTTCTGCATTTTCAACTGAGGTGCAGACTGACACCTCACACCTCACACCTCACACGGCTAGGCACACCTCTGAGACAAAGTTTCCAGAGCAAGAATCAGACAGCAACACTCGGTCTTCAGCAATATTCTATCTTCTACAGCCTCTGCTGCTGATACGCAGGCAAACAGGGTCTAGAGTGGACCTCAAGCAAACTCCAACAGACCCACAACTGAGGGTCCTGACTGTTAGAGAGAAAACTAACAAACAGAAAGGACACCGACACCAAAACCTCATCAGTACGTCACCATCATCAGAGACCAAAGGCAGATAAAACCACAAAGATGGGGAAAAAGGAGGGCAGAAAAGATGCAAATTCAAAAAATCAGAGCGCATCTCCCCCTCCAAAGGAACGCAGCTTATCACCAGCAACAGATCAAAGCTGGACGGAGAATGACTTTGACGAGATGAGAGAAGAAGGCTTCAGTCAATCAAACTTCTCAGAGCTAAAGGAGGAACGATGTACCCAGCGCAAACAAACTAAAAATCTTGAAAAAAGAATGGAAGAATGGATAACTAGAATAGTCAATGCAGAGAAGGCCATAAACGAACTGATAGAGATGAAGACCATAACACGAGAACTATGTGACAAATGCACAAGCTTCAGTAACCGACTCGATCAACTGGAAGAAAGAGTATCAATGATTGAAGATCAAATGAATGAAAGAAGTGAGAAGAGAAGTCTAGAGAAAAAAGAGGAAAAAGAAGTGAACAAAGCATCCAAGAAATATGGGATTATGTGTAAACACCAAATCTACGTCTGAGTGGTGTGCCTGAAAGTGAGGGGGAAAATGGAACCAAGTTGGAAAACACTCTTCAGGATATCATCCAGGAGAACTTCTCCAACGTAGTAAGGCAGGCTAACATTCAAATGTAGGAAATACAAAGAACACCACAAAGATACTCCTCGAGAAGAGCAACTCCAAGACACATAATTGTCAGATTCACCAAAGTTGAAATGAAGCAAAAAATGTTAAGGGCAGCCAGAGAGAAAGGTCGGGTTACCCACAAAGGGAAGCCCATCAGACTAACAGCAGATCTCTTGGCAGAAACTCTAAAAGCCAGAAGAGAGTGGGGGCCAATATTCAACATTCTTAAAGAAAAGAATTTTCAACCCAGAATTTCATATCCAAGTCAAATTAAATTTCATAAGTGAAGGAGAAATACAATCCTTTACAGACAAGCAAATGCTTAGAGATGTTGTCACCACCAGGCCTGCTCTACAAGAGACCCTGAAGGAAGCACTAAACATGGAAAGGAACAACTGGTACCAGCCATTGCAAAAACATGCCAAAATGTAAAGACCATCGATGCTAGGAAGAAAGTGCATCAACTAACGAGCAAAATAACCAACTAATATCACAATGACATGATCAAGTTCACACATAACAATATTAACCTTAAATGTAAATGGACTAAATGATCCAATTAAAAGACACAGACTGGCAAACTGGATAAAGAGTCAAGACCCATCAGTCTGCTGTATTCAGGAGACCCATCTCACATGCAGAGACACACATAGGCTCAAAATAAAGGGATGGAGGAAGATCTACCAAGGAAATGGAGAACAAAAAAAAAGCAGGGGTTGCAATCCTAGTCTCTGATAAAAGAGACTTTAAACCATCAAAGATCAAAAGAGACAAAAAAGGCCATTACATAATGGTAAAGGGATCAATTCAACAGGAAGAGCTAACCTAAATATATATGCACCCAATGCAGGAGCACCCAGATTCATAAAGCAGTCCTTAGAGACTTACAAAGAGACTTAGAATCCCATACAATAATAATGGGAGACTTCAACACCCCACTGTCAACATTAGACAGATCAACGAAACAGAAAGTTAACAAGGATATCCAGGAATTGAACTCAACTCTGCACCAAGCTGCCCTAATAGACATTTACAGAACTTTCCACCTCAAATCAACAGAATATACATTCTTCTCAGCACCACTTCACACTTATTCCAAAATTGACCACATAATTGGAAGTAAAGCACTCCTCAGCAAATGTAAAAGACCAGAAATTATAACAAACTGTCCGTCAGACCACAGTGCAATCAAACTAGAACTCAGGACTAAGAAACTCAATCAAACCGCTCAACTACATGGAAACTGAACAACCTGCTCCTGAATGACTACTGGGTACATAACGAAATGAAGGCAGAAATAAAGATGTTCTTTGAAACCAATGAGAACAAAGATACAACATACCAGAATCTCTGGGACATATTTAAAGCAGTGTGTAGGGGGAAATTTATAGCACTAAATGCCCACAAGAGAAAGCTGGAAAGATCTAAAATTGACATGCTAACATCACAATTAAAAGAACTGGAGAAGCAAGAGCAAACACATTCAAAAGCTAGCAGAAGGCAAGAAATAACTAAGATCAGAGCAGAACTGAAGGATAGAGACACAAAAATCCCTCTAAAAAATCAATGAATCTGGGAGCTGGTTTTTTGAAAAGATCAACAAAATTGACAGACCAGTAGCAAGACTAATAAAGAAGAAAAGAGAGAAGAATCAAATAGACGCAATAAAAAATGATAAAGGGGATGTCACCACTGACCCCACAGATATACAAACTACCATCAGAGAATACTATAAACACCTCTATGCAAATAAACTAGAAAAACTGGAAGAAATGGATAATTTCCTGGACACTTACACTCTACCAAGACTAAACCAGAAAGAAGTTGAGTCCCTGAATAGACCAATAGTAGGCTCTGAAATTGAGACAATAATTAATAGCCTACCAACCAAAAAAAGTCCAGGACCAGATGGATTCACAGCAGAATTCTATCAGAGGTACAAGGAGGAGCTGGTACCATTCCTTCTGAAACTATTCCAATCAAAAGAAAAAGAAGGAATCCTCCCTAACTCATTTTATGAGGCCAACATCATCCTGATACCAAAGCCTGGTAGAGACACAACAAAAAAAGAGAATTTTAGACCACTATCCCTGATGAACATCAATGCAAAAATCCTCAATAAAATCCTGGCAAACCAAATCCAGCAGCACATCAAAAAGCTTATCCACCATGATCAAGTGGGCTTCATCCCTGGGATGCAAGGCTGGTTCAACATGCGCAAATCAATAAACATAATACAGCATGTAAACAGAACCAAAGACAAAAACCACATGATTATCTCAACAGATGCAGAAAAGGCCTTTGACAAAATTCAACAGCCCTTCATGCTACAAACTCTCAATAAATTTGGTATTGATGGAACGTTTCTCAAAATAATAAGAGCTATTTATGACAAACCCACAGCCAATATCATACTGAATGGGCAAAAACTGCAAGCATTCCCTTTGAAAACTGGCACAAGACAGGGACACCCTCTCTCACCACTCCTATTCAACATAATGTTGGAAGTTCTGGCTAGGGCAATCAGGCAAGAGAAAGAAATCAAGGGTATTCAATTAGGAAAAGAAGAAGTCAAATTGTCCCTGTTTGCAGATGACATGATTGTATATTTAGAAAACCCCATCATATCAGCCCAAAATCTCCTTAAACTGATAAGCAACTTCAGCAAAGTCTCAGGATACAAAATCAAGGTGCAAAAATCACAAGCATTCTTATACACCAGTAACAGACAAACAGAGAGTCAAATCATGAATGAATAGCTCCCATTCACAATAGCTTCAAAGAGAATAAAATACCTAGGAGTCCAAATTAGCAGGGATGTAAAGGAGCTCTTGAAGGAGAACTACAGACCACTGCTCAGTGAAATAAAAGAGGACACAAACAAATGGAAGAACATACCATGCTCATGGATAGGAAGAATCAATATCGTGAAAATGGCCATACTGCCCAAGGTAATTTATAGATTCAATGCCATCCCCATCAAGCTACCAATGAGTTTCTTCACAGAATTGGAAAAAACTGCTTTAAAGTTCATATGGAACCAAAAAAGAGCCCACATCTCCAAGACAATCCTAAGTCAAAAGAACAAAGCTGGAGGCATCACACTACCTGACTTCAAACTATACTACAAGGCTTCAGTAACCAAAACAGCATGGTACTGGTACCAAAACAGAGATATAGACCAATGGAACAGAACAGAGTCCTCAGAAATCATACCACACATCTACAGCCATCTAATCTTTGACAAATCTGACAAAAACAAGAAATGGGGAAAGGATTCCCTATTTAATAAATGGTGCTGGGAAAATTGGCTAGCCATAAGTAGAAAGCTGAAACTGGATCCTTTCCTTACTCCTTATTCGAAAATTAATTCAAGATGGATTAGAGACTTAAATGTTAGACCTAATACCATAAAAACCCTAGAAGAAAACCTAGGTAATACCATTCAGGACATAGGCATGGGCAAGGACATCATGGCTAAAACACTAAAAGCGATGGCAACAAAAGCCAAAATTGACAAATGGGATCTAATTAAACTAAAGAGTTTCTTCACAGCAAAAGAAACTACCATCAGAGTGAACAGGCAACCTACAGAATGGGAGAAAATTTTTGCAATCTACTCATCTGACAAAGGGCTAATATCCAGAACCTACAAAGAACTCAAATTTACAAGAAAAAAAACAAACAACCCCATCAAAAAGTGGGCAAAGGATATGAACAGACAGTTCTCAAAAGAAGACATTCATACAGCCAACAGACATATGAAAAAATGCTTGACATCAATGGCCATCAGAGAAATGCAAATCAAAACCACAATGAGATACCATCTCATACCAGTTAGAATGGCAATCATTAAAAAGTCAGGAAACAACAGGTGCTGGAGAGGATGTGGAGAAATAGGAACACTTTTACACTGTTGGTGGGATTGTAAACTAGTTCAAGCATTGTGGAAGACAGTATGGTGATTCCTCAAGGATCTAGAACTAGAAATACCATACGACCCAGCCATCCCATTACTGGGTATATACCCAAAGGATTATAAATCATGCTGCTATAAAGACACATGCACATGTATGTTTATTGCGGCACTATTCACAATAGCAAAGACTTGGAATCAACCCAAATGTCCATCAGTGACAGACTGGATTAAGAAAATGTAGCACATATACACGATGGAATACTATGCAGCCATAAAAAAGGATGAGTTTGTGTCCTTTGTAGGGACATGGATGCAGCTGGAAACCATCATTCTCAGCAAACTATCACAAGAACAGAAAACCAAACACCGCATGTTCTCACTCATAGGTGGGAATTGAACAATGAGATCACTTGGACATGGGAAGGGGAACATCACACACTGGGTCCTATTGTGGGGAGGGGGTAGAGGGGAGGGATGGCACTGGGAGTTATACCTGATGTAAATGATGAGTTGATGGGTACGGACGAGTTGATGTGTGCAGCACACCAACATGGCACATGTATACATATGTAACAAACCTGCATGTTGTACACATGTACCCTAGAACTTAAAAGTATAGTAATAAAAAAAAAAAGTCACTTGTTGCAATGAGAATTAAGACATGGCTTTGCCATTACATATATTGAGCAGTATTAGGAGCAAGGAGTGTATGTACTAACTTCCTTCCATGATAGAACTGAAGCAGTTGCCTGAATGTTTTCTTTAATTATTGCCAGTGAACAGTAATTCAGTACCGAATATGTACTGAATTGAACATGTAAGTACCTGAAGTAAAAGGTGTCAATTTAATTTTTTCATTGAAACTATGGCAACTGAGATTCACAATAATGTATTAAATCTTTAAAAATCCTCTAGCAATATGTTTTTATGAATTTAACAAAATGTCTATACATAAGCAGTTTAGTTGTATGTGTTTGGGGAAAACCTTTAGTCTTTATTAAATTATACTACCCAGGTTCTTAAATAGCTAGTTCCTATAAGTTATACAATGTCATATTAAGTTATATTAGCCATTCTTCTTAATAATGAAAACATATTTAATAATAAAATACTATTTACCCTTCTACCTATGTTTCTTTGCCAGGTATTATACTATTATCTATACTACCAAAATATTTTTTGGATTTATAGTGTTTATTTGTGTTCATTACTTAATCATTAAAATAGAATAAAAATAACTGAAAACTGTTGCTGATTGAATACCTTAGGAAGGATCAACTCTGCTGTTGGCAATTTCACTTATCTTATTCTAGTTGCCCTTTAAGAAAAATAAAGAGAAATCATATTGGCTATTTTCTAGGAGATTATAACACACTGGAGGAGGGAAAATATAGCAAAAAAATAACTAGAAAACCATTGAGTGTCAGATACAAATTATGATATAAATTATAAACACGTCTATGGAAAAAGTGACAAATATCACATATCAGAGAAAAGGTCAGACCTTAATTTGTATCTTAATTTGTATACAAAAAATTGTTTTACTGTTACTGAATACAGATTATCCCAAGAGTAATTGAAAAAGTATGCAAGTACTATAAATTGTCTCCAAGCTACGAGATATTTTTGAAGGAGAAAAGATTAGAAATTCCATATTCCCAACCACCATCATCCCTTACCTAGACTATGTCCCTTCCAGTGTATTGTGAAAAATCTTCGAGAGCTCATGCTGCCAATATGTCAAGGATTCTACTTTTTTGTAACAGGGGAGGGCCTTTGATATGAAACAGTTCACCACCTTTATTCTTACAGGAAGACACTGAGACTCAGAGAGGTCACTTGAGTTTGTCCTGTTGTGTTCTTAGAAGTGAAGATTTGATACCAAGTCTGACATGTGATCCTCAACCAAGTGAGGGTTTCAACCCTGACTTGGTATCTCCATGCTCTGAATAGTCATCACTTTATTATGCAGTTTATCTAATAACACAATTGTGTCTGTAAAGAAAATATAAATGGAGGAAAGTTTCGGCAATTATTAAGCAGAATATAAACCTAAGGAAGTATAAAGCATATATTTCAATATTTCCATCTCTTCTTTCTCAAATCCAAGATTTTCTTACTGTACTTCCCAAGAACAATATATATGATGTTTTAAATTTGAATATATTCTAAAGAAGCCATTTAAATATATTTTCTGAAATGTGCAACATGCCGAAAGGGTTTTGTTTTGTTTTTTTTTGACTACATAATTGCCCTAGGCATTTTTAATTTGTTACATGGCAGATTTCCTAAATCAAATAGCAGCTGTTTGAGGAAAGTATCAAGCAAAATTTCTGCAGGCCCATTGGTTGCTGTTTGGCTTTCATAGTCTCTCACTGTTAACTATACAGCAGCTAGAGCAGAGGAGTTGTTAACAAAATATACTTTCACGGCTAGCCAAACTATGTACATGACTTAGTGGCAATATTTGGTTTTATGTCATTTACTTATGTCTCTGTATGTCTTACACCAAGGGACTAACACCCAATGGGAGAAAAAAAAAAAAGAAAATTAACTAAGTAACTGTGAAACATCAAATAGGCTCAGATAAAATAATGAGCCTTCAACAAGCTGGAATATAATAACATTAGGACTTTGGAGTTCAGTGGGCAGTTAGATGCACTAATGGCACTGCTGTGCTGGGAAAACATATATTTTATTTGGAATTTTTGTGTGGAGGTGATTGCACATTATGATATGAATAGCTGTGCTAAATGCATGAAGGTTTTCTGCCAGCATAGGAGGCGATTAAGGCCCCCTCTGCCAGATAACAGCTCACTGGAGGGATGTAATGGTGGCAAAGTAAAATCTGAAAACAGATGATTTCCCATTTAATAGTTCATTGACTCTCCTCCTAGAGCCACTGTGGTGATGGTGCTGCTTTCTATTTTCATTTCACAAAGAAGCACAAGTTATTCCGAGATTTTTTAGGTCGTACATTTTCTTTCAAAAAGAAAGAAAAAAAAGATGAGAGAAAGAGAGAAAGAAAGAAAGAACACCAACTATTGCATTAAAGAAAAATGCAATTGATTCAGTCATTCATTTTAAGAAAAAAAGTACTTATTTTTGTGTTTATTGAATGTTCATTGTAGTTCAGGATATTTCTTTTTTTTTTTTTCTTTCTCTCCCGCAACCCCTCATTTGTGCCACTCATCCTCTAGGGAGCTGTATCAAACTTACAAAAAAGGATACTGCATTTTGAATGTATTTCCAACGTGATTATGAGACAGACCCAGCCCACACTGTCAGAAAAAAAATAAAAAATGTGTTTGTCCATTCAAACTGCAATTTGGATATAAAGTAGCCAATATTCTTTTACCATTTAAAACATTTTCCCGTTAATTATTTTTTCTCTTCTTTGTCTTTTATGTGTTCTATATTCTCATACTATGTATGTGGAATATGCTTGATTATCTCATTTCACCATTTGTTTAGGCATAGTAGTTAATTTGTTTCTTCTGAAATAGTAGTTAATTTGTTTCTTCTGAAATATTCAGCAAACAGAATTTTGATTTAGATTTAAATTAAAATGTGTAAGTGTAGTGTTGTCTATTGATAATTCCTAGTACTTCTGCCGTAGATCTTGAAAGTACCTTGGTCCATTCTGGACTATATGTCTTTATTTACTAACATCATTTTCTGTCATACTACATCTATTTTTATGTACTTTTTAAAATAAGACAAGTAATGATGCAGTCATTCAAGATTTGTTTAGGTATGGAAATATCAATTTTCAAATAGTCTTACAGTAAAACAAATTTAAAGGATCCTAGAAGGAAAAAAAAAAAAAAAGTTTTAGTTAAACTCACTTATTTGCAAACTACTAAAAAAAAAAAAATGTAAAACTCTACTTCACCTTTATTTTATTGCTGAATGAAGCTGTTTTGTATTCAGAATTATTTTCAGATAATACTGTAAATTTTTAAGGCCAGAATCTTAGCATTTGCATTTTTTATGTCAGATATGCATTATTTTGATGTCTACGTTCCTTCATCTTAAAAATACAGTTCATGCCAAGTTTTGGGACATTACTCATTAAGCAACCTGGTGATTAAGCATAGCAAGACTGAATGTATGGATGTAACCATTCAGATAGGTGGTTCTATCTAATATGGCCATTTGTCTTTCAGAATGAGAAATTTGTAATAATTTTTACAATTCCTTTAATCAGGCAGCTTCATCTATAGGTACTCAGGACAGTTAAGTTTATTGATTGTTGCTTCACTTTTTGCTGTCAGAACTTGTGGATGTCTCTTTTCTATTCTAAAAGGCAGTTCTTACAGCAACAGTTAGCATGCAAGTAAACTACAACAATGTATTCAGCAAGGTAGGGTGACTCAGCCTGCAATCCCAACATTTTGGGAGGCCGAGATGGGCAGATCACTTGAGCCCAGGAGTGCAAGACCTCACTGGGCAACACAGAGAGACTCTGTTCTCTACAAAAATAAAAATAAAAATTAGCTGAGTGCGGTGGTATGTTCCTGTAGTCCCACCTACTTGGGAAGCTGAGATGGGAGGATCACCTGAGCCCAGGGAGGTTGAGGCTACAATGAGCTATGATTGTACCCCTACACTCCAGGAATACGTGATACCCCGAGTGCACTCCAAGTGCACCCTGTAGTCTGGGCAACAGAGTAAGATCTTGTCTCAAAAAATAAATAAATAATAAATAAATCTGTTTTTATTTTTATTGCATATTCTCTTCTTTAATAAGTTGTTCTACATTTCATTTTTCATTATTACCTCTTTTAAAATTATACCACTTTCTCTGGTCTTTCTATTGTTTGCATTTCTTGCCTTTGACTTTTCTTAACCCTATGGAATTCTGACATACATGCAACACTTACATTACTTAATTCACTACATGTATATATCATTTATTTTACTGTACTTACCTTTAAGAAATTACTTCTGAATTTCAGTATGTTTCATGCTTCTCAAGGAACTCAATATTTTCACTCAGGCCTTTATTTCTGATTTATTTTTGCAAGAAAGTTAAATCTATGTCAACTCTAAAAATACTTTAATCCATTTGTGATTTAATAACCTCATTAAAGGGGTTGGAGTAGTGAAGTGTTATTTCTACTTCATTAAATATACTAGTAGTGAGAACTACATATGGTGGTTTTGTAATTGTTATTATTCACAACTACATCCTGAATGTTTCTGAAAGATTTATAGTGATTAGCAATATTCTTCTTTTCAAGAGAGAAAAATTATGGTATTGAGAGATTAGTGACTATCTAAAGATTTTATTGGTTATCTATACCAGGAGTAGGCCAGAACTGATATCTACTAAATCTTTCTATTAGGTAGTCCATTAAAAACAAACAAACAACAATAACAACAACAACTTCTGTAATTTGACCTTATAGTGCTATATTGAATTGTACTAATTATGACTGCTTTATCTTCCTTTGACTTTCAGATCCAAGTAATATCTGTGCATTTGAATCTACATGATCTAATTGTGTTTATACTTATGTCTTTCACAATTTTTACTACTAATGAGGTTGTTTGTATAAATACAGTAAACAGATCTGATAACAACTCATAGCTCTGGAATTTATATATGGTGTTAATGAGCACAAGACTAGTGATTCAAACTACATTTTAGTTCTGTTTCATAAGGCTTCATCTTCTTCTCAACCAGACAATGTATCTGGACTATATACAAAGAGGGATGGATGCCAACTGTGAAAGCTAGTTTTGAAATGTGTTTTTGTTAGGCAAGATGAGGACCAAAGGAATAAAATATTATGAGATGCTGGGGAGGAGAGAAATGTCTAATTCCTAGTCTAAGGAAATACGTAAGATGGTGGAACCAGAGTCAGAATCCAAGGAAGTCTGGAGCCAAAGCTGACAGAAGAAAACAAATAAGATGCAAGAGGAAAGGATTTAAGATGTGATCTGCATGGAATAATCTGGGAGAGGATGCTGTCATTTTTACTGCCCGTCCTTTTAAGGGTCCATTCCTTCTTATCAGGGATACATCTGCTCATTTTAAAAGCATCATATCTAGAAATTGCATTCTGATACCAGACATCTTATAGAAAGTTGTGCTTAGTCATGCCTGGAGTAGGTGAGACAGAAAGAATGAGTAGGTAGTTTGAGTCCATGATCACTTTTAGAAAAAAGAATTCAAAGCATATGTACTACTTTGAGTGAATCAGTATTGTCATCTTCAAATGCAAAGGATAACAAGTAATTTCTCCAAAGGCTAGGGTTGATAAAGAAGTGACCCATGTCAAAGACTTATCTTTTTTATATCCAGGCATACTGTTTCACAAAAAAATAAATCTATGTAAACTGCAAAAGTAAAATGTTCATATATGGACAACTGAAAGACAATGTTTATCCATTCCATTATAGACATTGTACAACTATGGGTCATAGTGGCAAAATGACAAGTTTTCCACTGTAGCACCTAAGATTTTAAAAAAAAAGAAAATTAGAAATCTCAAAAATAATAGTAGATTGCAAAATACCTCGCAACATTTTTTGAGTAAGCCAATGACTAGAAACTGGAAAATATATTTATCTGAGAAATATCTTTCAACTGCCTTCCTCCATGGCTGTAAGATACATTTTGCACTACACTGCAATACCTATAATTATAGGACTATAATTTTAGGATTGGAAGGAACCTTATTGATCAGTTAGTTAATCCCTTCTTTTCACAGCTGAAGAATCTAATTAGTAAGCTGGTTAATAAATAAATAGTAAGTGAAGTCCAATAAAACGTGTTTGGAGGCTAATAGCATCTATATAATAAAGACGAAATAGATACACATTCAAAATATGACTTCACTGTTGGGCAATGTAAGACAGCTAGTGGAGAATTTACATTTCTTTCTTTCTAACTGATTGTCATATCTTATGGAGGAAATTCTCAAAGATAATGTTAACATATGGTGATATAAACCCTCTCTGCTTTACCTCTTCTTGTTATCTTTTTCTTATTTTAGATTGTATAGTGTTACAAATGTATTTGTGCAACCACTGGTATATTTTAAGTACTCTATGAAATTTCTCTTCTCTCAACAAAGTTGTAGAGTAGCCATATTTGTCTTAAATTGAAGATCATATGTTCTCTTTTGCCCTGGACATTTCTGGTTGTCGTAGGGTAGTAGTTAACAATACCCCCTTTCACTTTTTGAAATACCTCAGTTTGAATGATAAGTTATATGTCTACCCTTGCCTTAGGTACAGCCTTTATACAAAAAAAAAAATTAACTTTTATTTTAGATTCAGGGAGTACATGGGCAGGTTTGTTATATTGGGAATATTGTGTGATGCTAAGGTTTGGAGTTTAAATGATCCCATCACCCAGATAGTAAACATAGTACCCAATAGGTAGTTTTTAGCCCTTGTGTCCCTTCTTCTCTTCCCCTTCTGGTAGTCTCCTGTATTGATTGTGCCCATTTCTATTTCCACGTGTACCCAATGCTTAGTTCCCACTTATAAGTGAGAACATGTGGTATTTGGTTTTCTGTTTTTTAGTTTGCTTAGGATAATGACCTCTGGCTGCATCCTGTTGCTGCAAAGGACATGATTTTATCCTTTTTCATAGCTATCTAGGAGTCCATGGTGTACATGTAACACATTTTGTTTATTCCATCCACTATTAATAGACACCTAGGTATAGTCTTTATTCACTATTTAAAATAGATTTATGGGAATCATAAACTGTGTATAAGAGCATTTGGATAGGTGAGGAGGCATTAATGAAAGATTGTTTAGACCCAATTCCAATATTTAGAAATTGGAATCTGGTTGGGGAGAGAATAAATACTTTAAATGATTAAGACAGTATCTAATTTAGTGACAGAATAAGTGACATGCCTCAAAAATCTAAGAGTTCTGAGAAGTAGGAGGTTTGAGGGCTGAAATGATGAGCATTTCCCATCTTCTTTCCACTCTGTTAACATTTCCTTACCCCATGAGTATCTCACTGAAGGACTCCTGTGACCTGAACCTGCCTCTTCTGTCTCTTTTTCACTTTATTGCTCTCTGTAAGTTAGTGTCTCTGCTACGTTCCCATTGCCTGCAGCATTAAACTCTCATAAAAATTATATTTTCTTTTACTTTGTGAATTCAATAAATCTACTAGTTACTTTGCCACAGTGATCCAGGCTTATGGCTTTACACGAGTAATAATCATTCATATGTTAAGTGGCTGCCCTTATACTAGCAAATCTGTTCCTTCAAAGTGAACTTTTGCGGCTATTGATTTCTTTCCTTAGTTCTTGTACCTTTTACCAAAAAGGTGGATTTCCCAACACCATTAGGAAAACATTTTAGTAATTGATTGCAATATATTTTGAAGGCTGTGTGATCTTAGTTCTGTGGGATTCCAAAAATGTTAATTATAGAGTCCTCTCTATTGTAATTTCTGAAGTATCTTCTCTAAACCTCTAAACTGCCTCCACTGAATCTGAACTGACATTGTCTTATAATAGAAGAAGATATTATTCAAATGTTGAGGAAATTTCTCAGGAAATGATAATTTAACCATCTGTATTTGCTTTGTATATCTGTGGGACAATAGACACATTGATTTAGTATTTTTCACTGTTTTTTGTATAGAAGACATTTTTCTTTTATGTTCATGAGTAAATCATCTCAGAAAAGATGTAATATTTTTATGTTACAGGTAGCATAACCATAAGAATGGCTCACTGATTAGTTTTGACTTAAATACATGTTTACCTTAGCTATGCTAAGATTAAATGTACAATTTTAATCTTCAATATCTATAGGCTTCCCAGGTTTCTGGATATAATTCAAGAGAGTACCATTTTGTACTGGTCACTGACAGTCCAAAGACTGTTGTAACTCTGATGCTTTTCAAATGACATATTGTGTTCACCTGAATGTTTGACCCAACAAGGAAAATGAATATTTATTCTATACATCCTTAAAGAAGGGAATTTTTATTTTGCTTTTCATATGTAAATTACATGATTGCATAAAGTTTTCATTGAGATTAGTTTATAACTTTTTTGTGTAAATTTAATTAATAATATCTAAATCTTAAAATCAAACAATTAATTTTAAATATAGCCATTGATTTTTCAGGACTTGTAAAACCTCATAAAGATTAAAAACTGCACTTATATATATAAAACAATGCTAAGATAGGCCTTAGATAATTATTGTAATTTTCTTTTCATAGGAGATTTGAAGAATAAGCTTCATATGTTGGATAACCTTTATGGAAACAGTGTCCAGAGAAAAGATATAATCCACATTAAAACTGGTTATGCTTGCTTAGCCTCTATGTTTAATAGAAAATCAAGACTTGCAGTGCAAAGATAGTGTCTGTTGATTCAGAAGATTATAGCAGTGATTTTCCAGAAGCTAATGAAAGGTAGTAAAAATGAATTGATAATCTAACTGGTGCATTTTAAAATGCTTAAAGAGAACTTAATATATAATGTCTTCATGAATTGCTTATAGTTCTGTTTTACTAATAAACTTGTAACTCAGATATGCATACAAACAGGAATCAATTGGGATAGCAGCAAGCATAAACATTTATAATCACTTGCTTTTATAGGAATTAAACCTATGACATTTATATCAATGATTAGAGTACCTACACATGAAGACAAGTAGAAATTAGAATTAGAAATTAGAAATTAGAACAAGTAGTTACATCCGAAGTAACATACAGTCAAAAATATCCAAGCAATGATTGCATGTTTGAACAACGTACATTAAAAGATTATAAAATTATGTGAGCAGTATGTATTTTTAGCATTTTATATGCACAATTATCTTCTGTTTGGTTAAATTACATGTCCTTTATATATGCTAAAAACTGAAAATAACATGGACAATGCAAAACAATAAGTTTATGTTTCTAAATAAAAACCTGTAATTGTTAATCATTTTGTTTTGTATAACATCTCCACAACACAGGAATCAAGTCATGAAAGCAGATAAAGTGATACTATATTCTGAAGTTATTACACTGTTGGCCTGACTGACTTCTGTAGACATAAACTCTCTACCTGTTTGAAAGTATTATAGATATTAATTTTTAATAATATTTGCCTTAACTTGCATTTTTCTCTTTGTTTTTAGTATCTGACATTTTATATTTCTCAGATTAAATATTATTTTGGGTGGTAAAATGTAAACATTATTTTTATCAATTCATTCTCATATATATATACGATCACTTAAATATTTATTGAATACCAGGAAATAAGCTGTATTTAACAGGTGAACACATTAATTTCCCAAGGTATGTTTATTGAACCTTATGAGCCTATTAATTCTGATTTATGTGCTCCTTATGTTTGATACATAGAAATAGGCAACCCTTTGGAGAACAAAAAATCACAGGAAAATAGATGCTATAATTCATATTTCAAGTAGTACTGTTCCCAATAATGCAGAGCTAGTAGAAAATAGAGCTGGACGCTTGATATTGGAATGGACTTTAAAGAATAAATTATTGGAGGGCATAGAAACCGTATCAGGACAGCAAGTCTTCCAAGACTCCATGTGGGCAGCCTGGCCTCGCTCTCCTGTGCTGCTGGTCAACTTCCTACAGCTCAGTTGGTGTTGCTCACCTAACAAGTACATGATAGGCATATCACTTGTTGTACATTCTCTTTCAACTTTTTATCTTTTAATAATTTTTGGCTCATTTTTACATTTCCTGTGAGCAAAATGGAGTTATTTGAAAGTTTAGTTTCAGTGGTTTTTCTTGTGACTGTAATTAGGGTGCAGTCCACTTCTCATTGAGCTGTGCACAGAATACAAAATACACAACACTAGAGAAGAGGCGATAATGTGAAGTGAGAAGTTAAGGGGAAAAAAGGCCGTGTGGCTTCTATTATAGAAACGAGGGCTTAAACACGTACAGTGATGTTATAGCCTATAGATAATTAATAGTTATCTAGGCGCATGAGAAGCAATGTGTGTGTCTGCATGCATATTAGAGGTGGGGACCATACACAGGCTAATGTTTAGCACAAAAAATGATAAAATAGTTACATTTATTAATTAAATGTGTCAAAGCCTAATTAAGAAATGACTCATGTGCAGATGATTACGAATAAATTGCCAAATGGAACCTGTTCAAATGTGGAGAAAAATTGATTTTAAAAATAATTCATGTAATTATTTTATTGAGGTAATTAAAAAATATCTAATTTGGCCGGGTGCAGTGGCTCAAGCCTGTAATCCCAGCACTTTAGGAGGCCGAGATGGGCGGACCATCCTGGCTAACACGGTGAAACCCCGTCTCTACTAAAAAAATCACAAAAAACTAGCCGGGCGTGGTGGCGGCGCCTGTAGTCCCAGCTACTCGGGAGGCTAAGGCAGAAGAATGGCGAACTGGGAGGCGGAGCTTGCAGTGAGCTGAGATCTGGCCACTGCACCCCAGCCTGGGCAACAGAGTGAGACTCCATCTAAAAAAAAAGAAAAAGAAAAAATCTAATATGAAAGCAAAATGAAGAAATTTGAAACAATTTGGTTAACTTATCACATATAATTATTATTATTATTATTATTTTTTTTTTTTTTTTGAGACGGAGTCTGGCTCTGTCGTCCGGGCTGGAGTGCAGTGGCCGGATCTCAGCTCACTGCAAGCTCCGCCTCGCGGATTTACGCCATTCTCCTGCCTCAGCCTCCCGAGTAGCTGGGACTACAGGCGCCCGCCACCTCGCCCGGCTAGTTTTTTGTATTTTTTAGTAGAGACGGGGTTTCACCGTGTTAGGCAGGATGGTCTCGATCTCCTGACCTCGTGATCCGCCCGTCTCGGCCTCCCAAAGTGCTGGGATTACAGGCTTGAGCCACCGCGCCCGGCATATAATTATTTTATTAAGGTAATAACAAGTATCTAATTTGAAGCAAAATGAAGATATTTGAAACTAACTTGGTTAACTTATCACAGGTATGGTATAATTTGAGTCAGAAAACTGACATCAGTGAAGTAATAATAGTATATCAAACCATTGAGTATATAGTACGTGCTAAATAAAACATGTATCTTTGTCATTAAATTATATTGGCAACACTGCATCGTAGATACTTGCATTTGCGTTTGATACATGAGAAAACACAACTTACCCACATCACACAGTAGAGTGCCACAGCCAAAATTTACAGCTGTATCTCTGACATCGTGACATTTATTTTAAAAAGAGAAAATGAAATTAGTTAATTACTTAACAGAGTGATTGAAAGCATGGGCTCTAAAGAAAACCAGATGGGTTTAAATTCTGACAAGGACTCGTGTACTAGATGTGTAGGCTTGGTTACTTACCTCATTGGAGCCTGGATTATCTCATTTATAGCATGGAGATAATACACAGAGTAAGCACTCAGTATTGTTATTATTAAGATAGATATGTTGCCTTAATTGACTGAAATGTCTATGACAAATATAATTATGTTGATATTCATCTGGGTATTTTAAGGAATGTTTTATTTGTCTTCCAATCAGGAACATGGTAACCATAACTTGCCCAACCCCAAACGAATAACTGAGGCTATAAAAAGTAAGAGTCACTTACCATTTCATTCTATTCAGTTGCCTGTCTTGAAATAGGTGCCTTATGGCTTTGTTTGGCAGTACTGTTAATGGAATATAGTTGTATTAAAAGAAACTTTTTTTGACAATCCTTTAATAGCAGTCAGCAACTTAGTATATTAAGAAGCCTTGTTTTGCACACTTCCAACCACAGAACACTAAAGATGTATATGTTATAATTACAATTATCGTTTCTCTTCATTGTCCTGCTGAGGAATGCACTGTAATTCTGGCAGCTAGAGTGTAGAGTTGGCTTGCTTTCCTTGGATTGCAGATGTCTAATTGCAGGCAACCATTTCATTTAAAATGGCTCATTAAAGTAAAAACCATTTAGCTTCAGTAACATGGATCAGCATCCATGATTATGCATTTAATTAGAGAGAAGTATGTTTTCCCCTCCTTTCTAATTTCTCTATCTATAGATCTACCTATGTATCTATCTATGCATCTACCCACACATAGGCATACACACGCAGACTAAATCAAAGCTTGCCTTAGACATTAATTTTACCATTTTGCTATCATTGCAACTCCTTGGCTAATTGTTCTATGGAGTATATATAGAATGTACTAATTATAAAATTATAGAATATATTGTTACTCAATATAAGTAAACTGCATATTGCACATATAGGAATTTTCTGTTTTGTGGGCTTTTCTAGATATGTCATATTTTACCTTAATAAATGTCCTTATTTACTAACTGAAATATTACTTGTTTATTATCATTCCAAAGAATCATCATATCCTGAACTATTTAGTTTACTAATCACTGAAATAAGACTGTGGTGTTGGGAGAGAGAAAGAGAGAAAGAGACAGAGAGAGAGAGAGAGAGAGAGTTCTAATTGTTCTCATTCTCATGCATAAAAGATCAATCACAGAAGCATAGTTTAGATGTGATGATATGTCCTGTTATTTGTATTGTGAAAATAGGTTTGTCTAACAATTTTTTTTAAGAAATAGAGCATTTGGAATTTTTAAGCATTACCTTTAATAATAATAATTTTTAAATGGTCAAAGACGACAGGCATTATGTATATCAGATTTCTACTAAACAGCAGTGATGAATTGCAATTAGTTGTTTATTGAGTCAATGTTTACATAATTATTTATAAGCTATTTGTAAATGGCCTTAGGGTTTTTAGATCTATAAATTTCAATGAATAAAATATCATTTAGAGGCTTTCATAATTTTAAATAAGGATGACCCAGGCTGTATTTTATTAACTTATTTTTCATTTCATTAGAGAAAAACACAATTTACTTTAGCAGAATCTAGATATGTTGATGTACTTTAATGTGTCCAAATCTGAGGCAGTGAAGAATTTTCTATTGAGAATCCCTAGTCCTTAAAGAGTAGACTAAATCAACAAAGGATCACCCAGAAGTAAAAGTCAGAAGCTGAAGTATATTTGTGCATTTATGTGTCAGTAAGAAAGAAATTAAGACTGAGATATAAATTAAGAATATATAATATAAAACCCGCTCCAGTCCTGTCCTGTAAGACAGCCAGGAGATAGCCTCAAGGGTTCAAGATTGATGGGTCTCTAGGGGAGGTATTTACTTTCTCACTGGATTTTTAAATTACATTCCCTTTTGTCCCCACCAGTACTACTGAAGTAAAAAGAGAAACAAATGAACAAAAACAGTGCTGGCAGATGTGCTGTTTGTTGCCTAATGGAAAAGTTATAAAATCGTTGTTATTACTGATGTATAATAATTGATACATACTGCTTGATATGTGCCATCGTTTTATGCTGGTCACCTTTCACCTCGTTCCTTTCTTTTTTTTGTCACATTATTGATATAGATCAGAAGCAAGAAAAGAGACAAGTGAAAGTGGAAGGGGAGGAAATAGAGAAAAGATAAAGAGATAATAGAGAAAAGAGAGAGAGGAACTGCAAGAAAAGGAGAGAAATACTTCACAGCTGGGCAAGAATCAGATTTTTTTTAAAAAATGAGAGGATCAACCATGATTTGAGAGAATAAGAATACAAAGTTAGTATTTAAAAAGAGTGAAGAGAGAGGGGAAAGACAGTTGTTTTGAGTTTTGAAGTGTTAGTAAACTATGCTTCTCACACACTGCAATTTACTTGAATGTTAGTCTTCAAAGTGATATCAAATCTTATCACTGCTTTGAAATGCAAAGTAGATGATTGATTACTATTCATAGTTCTTCAACTTTCTTTCCAAGCAGATTTTCAAGTACTTCTATGCAGTTTCAGTCCCAGTAGCTAAGTCTTAGAAATTATCTGAGCAGTGAAGAAAGTATTACTCATCTTTAGGAAGGAATACATTTAAGCTAAAAGTGAAATTGTGTCTCTTTGATCAATGGACAATTCCACCCTAACCCAGTTGCTAAAGAAACTGTTTTGATGCCTTTATTTTTCATGTCTGCCCTCAGTTACTGTATTGTTTTTATGCTGAGTGCTACAAAGGGAACGACCATCAAAATCTCTTTGTACTAAGAACTTTAGGAAGGAGTGAAAATAATGTATGAACAAAGTTTCTGCCCTAGTTCATTATTATTGGGAAAATAAGGTAAACACAATTATACAATTCAATTTCAAAGACTATATAATGAAATAGAGTGTAACTTTTAGAATAAAAACCCGGAGAGTCAAATGACAAAAACATTTGCACATAGGGTTTCTTTTAGGGAGTTTGGAGGCAAATAAGCTATACCATACCTATTATATAAGCCACAGAATAGATAATCGTGTTTAAATAAAAAGCTGTAAATTATGATTCTTATACAGATATAAAAATGAACACATGTTAAATGTTTTATTTAACTCACAGGCGAACCAGGAAAATGTTATAATTTATTCAAAAAAGAATCTAAGGAACAGACACATGTATAGACTAGGAATATGCAAATGGCATCAAAATATTTTCCACAAAAAAGAGTATGAAAGTCGTTTAGAACCTCTAACAGATAAGACAGAATTTATAGGTTTGTCAGTTACCTACAATTAACAGTCTTAAACTATATCCCATAGAACCATAATCTTGGCCTGCCAAGACCAAGAGTGCTATAGATAATACATAGCTTTCCTAGGAATTACACATCTTTTCTCAAAAATAGTAAGGTCAAAAACCTAGAAAACCATAATCATACTCATTTCATCATGTTCAAATGAGTAGTGAACAGCATATCTTGAACATTACAAAAGATAGAAATCCTAAACACAAAAATTATTATATAACACATTGGTCTGTTCTTTGTGTTTATATGCACACACACATATACCTTTTTTTCCTAGTGTGATAATTGCTTTATATTTTTGTTATTCCTTTTACATCAAACTTAATATTTCACATAATCTAATCGATTGATCTAGTCCTTTGGGATGATGTCTTTTCTTTGTTCTACAAATGAGACAAATTAACCTCCTATTTGGATTTTAAAGAAATATGTAAGAGTTTGATTAATGGTAGAGTTCCTGGGTAGAGGAAATGATATTTTTTAAAAAATATTTAGATTATATGTTTAGGAAACATTACTTTATTGAGATTTTTACATTAAATGATTACAATCTTATTTTTTTTTTTAGTTTTCAAAAGAGATTTGGTTGTTTTCTACTATTTTAAGGGTTAGTTTTTTCATCAAAGCAATATGTATCTTTATTTCATGGTTCATTTTTTAAAAATTCTAATACAAGTAATGCGCTGTGGAATTTTTCCCAAGGCAAAAGATCAAATATAGAGAATTGGCCGAATACTTATACTTTGCCTCCATGTTTTCATTAATGGAATTTTTGTTAGAACTTAATATTTGTTTATTTTTACATTTTGGAAAGAAGCATGTCTAAATCCAAACCTTTCTCTTTTCAATCACCTCTTTTACTGAAGTCTACCAGCCTCTGCTTGATCTGCCCTCTGCAGACTCATTCTCCCTATCTCCTCACTACACTCCGTGCTTTTTTGTTGGTTTGCAAACAGCTACCTCTTGCTGGGTTCTCCCATAGTGGAGAGAAAGAGAGAGCAAGGTCTCTAGAATCTCTTCTTATGAGGATAATAATCCTATCATGAGAGTCCCTCTCTCAGGATCATATGTAATAAATCAAATGACTTTCCAAAGTCCCTAACTCTACATGCTATCACATTGGGAAATTAAGACTTCAACATATGAATTTTGAGAAGACACAAGTCAGCCAATAGCATTCTGCCCCTGACACCCCAAAATTCATGTCCTCACATAGAAAATACATTCATGGCTGAAAAAGAGAATACATTCATTCCACCCAAATACCCAACAATATTAACTTGTTCCAGCAGCAACTCTAAAGTTCAGAGTCTCATCTAAACACTGTCTAAATCAGACATGGGTGAGACTGAAAGTATGACTCTTTCCTGAGAAAAATTTCCTTTTTATATGAACCTGTGAAGTCAGACAAATTATATGATTTCAGAATACAATGGTGGAACAGGCATAGGATAAACATCCCCATTCCAAGGAAAAATAGAAAAGAAGAAAGGGGTGGGGAATCCCAAACAAGCTCAAATCCTAACAAGGCAAATTTAGTCCTCCTTCATTCTGTCCTTTCTTCTCTGTTCTTTTTAGTTCAAACTGGCAGTGTTGCTGGAATAACCCTGTCTTTCTCCCTGAACTCTGCTGGAATGGCTGATAACTTCATCACAGTCATTCATGATCTCTTTATTAAAGTTTTAGACACATCTTTAGTGTTCTCTTCAGAACAAGGTTTCTCTCTCTCTCTCTCTCTCTGTTTCTCTCTCTCTCTCTCTCTCTCTCTTTCATAATATGAATAGGCTGAGAATTTTCCAAATCTTCAAAGTCTGGTTCTTTTTTGCTTGACAAATTCCTGATTTAATTCCTGTGTGTGTGTGTGTGTGTGTGTGTGTGTGTGTGTGTATGTTTTACTATAAGCAGTCAGGAGGAATCAAACTAGTTGCTTCTTCAACACATTGCTTAGAAATCTCCTCAGCTAATTATCTAGTTTCACTGTTCATAGTCCTCCCTTCCACAAGACACTAACAGCCAGATCCCTTGCTAATTTATAACAAGAATCACATTTCCTCCAGTGTCTGATATGTCCTCATTTCCATCTGACAAATCTCCTACAGTACTAGTTCCAAGCTGCTTCCACAGAGCAGCAACAAAAGTTCAGAAACAACACCAACAGATAATATATTATAAGAAACTGACTTAAGCAATTATGGAGACTAAGAAGTTCCAAGATCTGCAGTTGGTATGCTGGAGACCCAGGAGAGTTGGTGTTATAGTTCCAGTCTAAAAGCCAGCAAACTCAAAACCTAAAAAGAGACAATATTGTAGCTTGAGTCAGAAAGCAGGAAAAGATTAACATCTAACCTCAAGGCAGTCATTCAGGAGGAGTTCTCTGTTCAGCACAGGAGGGTCAGCCCTCTTTCTCTATCTAGGCCTTCAAATGATTGGATAAGGCCCACCTATAATACACTAGGGAGGACAATTACTCAGTCCACTAATTCAAGTGTTAATCTCATGTAAAGACACACCCATAGACACACCAAGAATGATGTTTGCCAAAGTATTGGGGTACCGGTGACCTTGTCAAGTTGACACATATAATTAACCATCACAGGGAGCCTAGAGGTAAAGACCTTGGGTCAGGGGAATTAGAGAAAGAGTCTGGAGCAGATCCTACAGGGTCCTGAAGGACACGTTAAAGAATTTGGAACTTGTCCTAAGGAAAATGACAACCCACTGTTGAATTGTAAGGAGGTAAATAGGACAATCTGATTATTATTATTATTTTTTGAAAGGACATGAGGAGGGTTGGCTTGTTGAGAGGAAAGGCAGATAGAAAGGTGGTACTGTAGTTAGAAATTGTGGTTTGATCACAACTTGTCTTTGTGGAGAAGAAAGTGGAGTTCCAGCTTGATCCAGCTTGTCTTCATGGAGAATGGGAGAATTTTGAAATATAGTGAGAGACTGACTTGATATGAGGTAGGAATAAAAGGGAGGGATCAATAATGGTGGCCAGTGGCTAGATTTAGCAAATATATTTGTAGTGTGTGACTTACCACAAATGAAGAAAGGAGGAATTGTTGGAGAAAGAGGATGACTTTAGTTTTAGGTTTATGAAGTTTAAGTGATGCAGGTCTGAGGTCCAGAGGTATAGTCTGGGGTGGACTTACATGTTGTAACAGGCCAAGATTTCTTAGGTAGAGAATGTAAAAAAATGTAGCGATAAAGGATCTGATGAAAAGGCACCCAATATTTGATGGATAGAGGAAGGGAAGCCCTGGAGGTACCATCAACTTTTTTTTGGCTCCTATTGTATTCTTCAATATGTCGACCTTCATACAATATCTCATAAAAAACAGGATTTAGAAAACATACCGTATTAGTCTGCTTTCAGACTGCTGATAAAGCTGTATCCAAGACTGGGCAATTTACAAAAGAAAGAAGTTCAATGGACTTACAGCTCCATATGGCTGGAGAGGCCGCACAATCATGGCAGAAGGCAAGGAGGAGCAAGTCACATCTTACGTGGATGGTGGCAGGCAAAGAGAGAATTTGTGTAGGGAAACTTCCATTTTTAAAAGCATCAGACCTCGTGAGACTTATTAACTATCATGAAAACAACACGAGAGAGACCCATCCCTATTATTCAATTATCTCCTACCAGGTTTCTCCTTCAACATATGGGAATTATGAGAGCTGTAAGATGAGATTTGAGTGGGGACACAGAGCCAAACCATATCATTCCGCCCTGAACCCCTCTTAAATCTCATGCCCTCACATTTCAAAACCAATCATGCCTTCCCAATAGTTCCCCAAAGTCTTAACTCATTTCAGCATTAACTCAAAAGTCCACAGTCCAAAGTCTCATCTGAGATAAGGCAAGTCCTTTAGGCCTATGATCCTGTAACATCAAAAGTTAGTTACTTCTTAGATAAAATGGTGGTACAGGCATTGGGTAAATACAGCCATTCCAAAAGGGAGAAATTGGCCAAAACAAAGTGGCTACAGGCCCCATGCAAGTCCAAAATCCAGTGTGGCAGTCAAATCTTAAACCTCTAAAATGACCTTTTTTTACTCCATATCTCATATCCAGGTCATGTTGATGGAAGATGTGGGTTTCCTTGGTCTTAGGTAGTTCTGTCCCTGTGGCTTGGCAGAGTACAGCCTCCTTCATGGCTGCTTTCATGGGCTGGTGTTGAATGTCTGCAGTTTTTCCAGGTGCACAGTGCAAGCTGTCAGTGGATCTACCATTCTGGGGTCTGGAGGATGGTGGCCCTTTTCTCACAACTCCACTAGGCAGTGCCCCAGTAGGAGCTCTGTGTGGATGTTCCAACATTTCCCTTCTACGCTGCCCTAGCAGAGGTTCTCCATGAAGGCCTCATCCCTGCAGCAAACTTCTGCCTGGGCTTCCAGGCATTTCCATACATCTTCTGAAATCTAGGCAGAGGTTCCCAAACCTCAGTTCCTGACTTCTGTGCACTCACAGGCTCAAAACCACATGTAAGCTGCCAAGGCTTGGAGTTTGCACCCTCTGAAGCCACAGCCTGAGCTCTACATTGGCCCCTTTCAGCCATGGCTAGAGCAGCTGGGATGCAGGGCACGATGTCCCTAGACTACACACAGCATGGGGACCCTGGGCCCAGCCCACAAAACCACTTTTTCCTCCTAGACCCCTGGGCCTGTGATGGGAGGGGCTGCTGCAAAGACCTTTGGCATGCCCTGGAATCATCTTTTCCATTGTCTTGGGGATTGATATTCAGCTCCTTGTTACTTATTCAAATTCCTGCAGCCAGCTTGAATTTATCTTCAGAAAATGGAATTTTCTTTTCTGTTGCATTGTCAGGCTGGCTGCAAATTTTTTAGACTTTTATGTTCTGTTTCTGTTATAAAACTGAATGTGTTTAACAGCACCCCAGTCACCTCTTGAATGATTTGCTGCTTAGAAATGTCTTCCACCAGATACCCTAAATCATCTCTCTCAAGTTCAAAGTTCCATATATCTCTAGGGCAGGGGCAAAATGCCACCAGTCTCTTTGCTAAAACATAACAAGAGTCACCTTTGCTCCAGTTCCTAACAAGTTCCTTATCTCCATCTGAGACCACCTCAGCCTTGATTTCATTGGCCATATCATTATCAGCATTTTGTTTAAAGCCATTCAACAATTCTCCAGGGCATTCCAAACTTTCCCACATTTTCCTGTCTTCTTCTGAGCCCTCCAAACTGTTCCACCCTCTGTCTGTTACCAAGTTCCAAAGTTGCTTCCACATTTTCAGCATTTTTTCAGCAGTGCCCCACTCTACTAGTTCCAATTTACAGTATTAGTTTGTTTTCATGCTGCTGATAAAGACATACCCAAGGCTGGTCAATTTACAAAAGAAAGCAGTGTAATGGACTTATAGTTCCACATGACTGGGGAGCCTCACAATCATGGCAGAAGGCAAGGAGGAGCAAATAATGTCTTACATGGATGGTGGCAGGCAAAAAGAGAGGGCTTGTGTAGGGAAACTTCATTTTTAAAGCCATCAGATCTCATGAGACCTATTCACTATCACAAGAACAGCAGGGGAGAGACCTGCCCCTACAATTTGATGATCTCTCACCAGGTCCCTCCCACAACATGTGGCAGTTATGGGAACTACAAGATGGGATTTGGGTGGGGACACAGATCCAAACAATATCACATGGTATCATAGTGAAAAATGTAATGAAACCATGACTTTGTTTGATCTTTAGGTTTGCACTATGTTTTAATGAGCGTTTCAACTTTTATTGTTTTTATGTTGATTTTTACATCTGTCCACAAAATGATTTTTTATAGACTTTTGGTTGTTTTTGGCTGTAGATGTGAGAGAGAATGGTGCACTGTGAAAGAAAAGGTTGAACAAAAATCAATTCTTGTCAGAATTGATTAAAATCAGGAAAAAATTCCAACGTCAACAGTATATTTAGAATGAGAATAATTAAATGAGCTCTGGAGGCAAATGAATTATTGATTACTTATAAATATCAGGCCTAAGAAGATAGAGATTGAGACATATGTCTTCTTTTTTTCTTAGTGAAGAGAAACAGACAAAACTCTTCTAATGTGTAACTTGGTATTGAACTGTTGTGAGGATTAATCAGGAAATTATCCTAACATAGGAAAAAATATACAATTGACACTTTAAATACTACATGTATATATATTCTTGAAAATCATCTCTCTAATTCTTTTCAGAAGCAACTTAAAATTACATGGAGAAAATTCTTAAGTAGTTGATATTACAATGTTAACTTCTGCCTATTTTCAGACTTTGTACTTAGATACTATAATGCAAATTGCAGTTTTGTATTTTTCCCCTGAGAATTGTTCTAGTGGTACCACCTGCCCTATCTTCACAGCTTCTTTTAATCCCATTCCTACTTTATCCTTTGAGACACTAGTCTAATTTATTCACTCATCCATTCATTCATTTATATGATAAATATTAAGCAAAAGAGTCCCTATTTTCACAAATCTGACATTATTGACCAGGGTTTCTCAACCTTGGCACTATTGACAATTTGGCTAGATAACTCTTTGCTGTGGGGGACTGTCCTATGTAATGTTGGATGTTTAGTGATATCCCTGTTCACTACCTAATATATGCTGGTAGGGCCCAAATAAATGTCTCTTGGGTGGCAAAATCACCCCCTGTAAAGAACCACAGTTCAAGAGACAAGAAATAGACAATAAAGAAACATTACATAACACAATATTAGCGATGATAAGTACTGTGAAGTAAAATAGAAAATGGGACTGTGGTAAGAGTGGTAGCAGGAGCAAGGATTCTAAAGCTTTCTCAAGGACAGCAGTCTGCATAGTGCACAGACATAGAAGCCTTGTTTCTCTTTTAACAGATGTCTATCATTCACTCTGAACCTGTCTATGGAATTGCCAATTAAGGCAAGAGCCTGATGTATTACTTCCATGATTAAATTATTTCTGGTTCTTGACTATTTACAAAATGTCAGAGTCACGGTAAGATTTTTTTTTGAATATGTCAAATATCTCAACTGAATAGAACATTAATAACTTCAAATGGACTATTGCATGCTATTGATTTTACTGTCTTGTTTCTGCCACTGGAGAACACGAAGATCAATAAGTCACACAGGCCTTCAGTGGATGATTGGAGGGTACATTTATTTAAAATCATTCCATTAATTTTTGTTTATTATATTATTCAATCTATCTTATAGCTGGTCTGCCATTTTTGTGGGTTTCAGAATTGTGAGGACTCTAAATGGGAGATGCTGTGACACTGTGATAAATGAAAGAGCAGTGCACGGTGAGTAGCACACTTGAGTTCTAGTTTAAGCTCTGTTATTGACTGGTTTGAGGACCCTCGGCAAAGCACTTCAGCTCTAGGCATCTTCTCTTAAATGAGGACTATTCTACCTTCTTAATTTATTTCATTGTTTTTAATGAAGAAATGACATAGTAAATGTAAGATCATCTTTTAAAATGTTACATTTTTTTCTTTAAAAAAATTAGGTAAATATAGGCTGGGCGTGGTGGCTCACACCTGTAATCCCAGCACTTTGGGAGGCTCGCAAGGTGGGCGGATCACGAGGTCAGGAGATTGAGACCATCCGGGCTAACACAGTGAAACCCTGTCTCTGTTACAAATACAGAATATTAGCCGGGCCTGGTAGTGGGCGCTTGTAGTTCCAGCTACTCAGGAGGCTAAGGCAGGAGAATGGGCGTGAACCTGGGAGGCGGAGCTTGCAGTGAGCCGAGATCGCATCACTGCACTCGAGCCTGGGCAACAAAGAGAGACTTTGTCTCAAAAAAATAAATAAATAAATAAAAATAAATTAGCTAAATATAAGGAAGATTTATTTTTCTCAGGAGCCACAATTGTCACTATTTCCATCACTTGATGTTTCTTCTCCTCTAACCTACTTAAAAATTGCAGGCCCCTGTTACTATCCTGGTAAATCTCCCTCCAGTTTGCCAGTTTACTGCAAACTAACACAATTTTCTGTAAGACATGGCCTAACCCGAAAAGTATAAGGAGGCTGTTAAATCCGTGTTTCTGGAGCAGGGACTTTTATTTTTAGTTTTTCATTATCACCCCCCACCCTCAAAGAGCCTTTACAGACATTGTTTTCGTAGTTGCTCACCTCTGAAATGCCAACATCACAGATTTATCCCCTGCCCTCCCCAGAATCAACTTTGCTGTCTGGGAATGATGTGGTGGAGAAAGGGAAAGCTTTTGCCCTTCCTTCTACCACTGCTGAGTCGAGAATTCATGTTTGACTCAAAGTTGAAGTCAGATGCATGTCTGGACTCAAAGTTGGAGTCTAAATTCCCAGCAGCTTTTTGGCAGATCCAACCCAGTCCAAATCTGCTGTGGCTGTATAGTGTGGGACACTGGCTCAGCTGCCAGGATCTGGTGTTAAACCCCTGCTCTCTGCGCTGGCTTATCCTTCCCAAGTACTTCGTGTCTCTGAGTGGTTCTTTGGCTATAAAATGGCATTCTATTTCCTGCTCCTGAGGTTGTTGTGAGGATTAATTGAGGTAACATATAGGAAGGTCTTTACAGTGCATGGCAGATCGAAAACAGAAATGTTCATTATTATCGATACTCAATAACAACAACTGTTAAAAGGAAAACAAAAGAGGGAGAGGAGAACTAATGCTTTTAAGTCCATAACTGCATTCTACATTTGTGCAGTGGTTATTTTCAGTTTATTTTTAAGCTATGTTCAGAACGTAACTTTTGCTCTTGCTTTTCTTTGTTAGGTTTAACCCCATGTTTAAGCATACGTATGAGTCTGTTTTGTGTTTTTATAAAGGAATACCTTAGGCCAGGTAATTTATGAAGAAAAGAGGCTTCTTTGGTTCACGGTTCTGCAGGCTGTACAACAAGCTTGGCTCCAGCCAGCATCTGCTTCTTGTGAGGACCTCAGGAAACTTTCAATCATGGCAGAAAAGGAAGGGGAGCTGGCTGGCAAGAAAGGAAGCAAGAGGGGGTGGTGCCAAGTTCGTTTTAACATCTAGCTCTCCTGTTAACTAATAGAGCAATAACTTACTCATTAGCATGGGTAAAGCATGAAGCCATTCATGAGGGTTCTGCCCACTGACCCAAACACCTCCCACTAGATCCCACCTCCAACATTAGGGGTCACATTTCACCATATGATTTTGAGGGGACAATTACCCAATCTGTATCAGTCTGACATCTGCAAATTTAATTGGCTTTTATGCTTCTCAGTCAAGGTAAAAAAACAGAAACAATAAACAAAAAAAAAAAGACAACCACTACTTTGAGGAGAACAAAGTTAGAGAAAGCCACAAGCATCTAAGTATGCAATTAGAAAACTTCCCTGAGGATACTGGTTGTCAACTCTGACTGTATAATTTGGACTGAGGTATGGCCTAGGTGTTGAGATTTTAAATAATTCACCAAGTGATTTTAATGGGAAATAGGGTCAAGAACTACCAAATATAAGGAATACATTCAAGCAGAACAACTATTACTGTAGTTTTCTTTAATTCTCTGTGAAATCCAGATACACTTGTCTGCAGAATTCATCTGTTAGGAAGAAACTTTTCCTGTATGATCTTAGGTTCAAGTGGTTGGGGTCCTGAGAGTGAACTGACAATAGATAGATTAGGAGAAGAAAAGACAGTGTTTATGTATATGTACATTGCAAACCCTCAGGAGTAACTCACTGAATCCTCAAAAATAGCAGTTTATATACCATTTTAACAACATTTATGTTTTTAAAGGGCATCAATGGAAACGTATGGAAAGTTTATTGGGCTTTTTGATGCTAATGAGAATAGGAAGCCTGTCTCCATGGATGCTGAATTCACAGGAAACTCCTTGCAGTGGGGTGAATGGGAGCTGTATTTTCAGGACATTCTGCTTTAATCAGATAAGGGAAGTTCAGATAAGATTTCTTTTTCATTTTCTGTAGCTCAAATGTTTTCACTTTAAAATAATCTTTATGCTGAACTGTGATCTCTTTACATGTGATAATTCTTACAATGAGAAAATGACACATAACTACATCAAAAAAGCAAATAATTTAAACATGTCATTACATAATGACATGGCTCATTATGTCCCAGTTTTGTTCACCAGGGCCAAGTAACGTGTCCGAAGTTAACAGCTAATAAATAGCAGAGCTGGGAGTACGCCCAGGTTTACCTGACTCCAAGGTCAACATTCTATTATACCACACTGTTCTTAACATGCCCTAGTGGTAACTACCTCTCTTTAGACTTCTACTGAGGTTAATAAGCTATCATACAGTTCTTTCACTCGCGTCTGTGTGAAGAGACCACCAAACAGGCTTTGTGCGAGCAACCAGGCCGGTTATTTCACCTGGGTGCAGGCGGGCTGAGTCTGAAAAGAGAGTCAGTGAAGGGAGATAGGGGTGGGGACATTTTATAGGATTTGGGTAGGTAAAGGAAAATTATAGTCAAAGGGGGTTGTTCTCTGGCTGGCAGGGGTGGGGGTCACAAGGTGCTCAGTGGGGGAGCTTTTGAGCCAGGATGAGCCAGCAGAAGGAATTTCACAAGGTAATGTCATCAGTTAAGGCAGGAACAGGCCATTTTCACTTCTTTTGTGATTCTTCAATTACTTCAGGCCATCTGGATGTATACAAGCAGGTCACAGGGGATATGATGGCTTAGCTTGTGCTCAGAGGCCTGACATTCCTGTCTTCTGATATTAATAAGAAAAATAAAACAAAATAGTGGTAAAGTGTTGGGGCAGTGAAAATTTTGGGGGGTGGTATGGAGAGAGAATGGGCGATGTTTCTCAGGGTTGCTTCAAGCAGGATTAGGGGTGGTGTGGGAACCTAGAGTGGGAGAGATTAAGCTGAAGGAAGATTTTGTGGTAAGGGGTGATATTGTGGGGTTGTTAGAAGAAATATTTGTCATATAGAATTATTGGTGATGGCCTGGATATGGTTTTGTATGAACTGAAAAACTAAATGGAATAAGAGAAGGAGAAAAACAGGTATTAAAGAACTAAGAATTGGGAGGACCCAGGACATCCAATTAGAGAGTGCCTCAGCATAGCCCTGTCAGCAAAGATTATTTATTTACTTTAAGAGTTAAGAGTGGCAGTTTGGGGATAGCACCAGGAGATATCAGCTGTGATGGCTTGGAGAAACAGTGTAAACTGGCAGTGTAAACAAGAGCAGGGCATTTATGAGTAGTTGACAATGGTGAATATGAGTATGACTAGACAGAAGATAGTAGGAATGACAAGTTTTTTGGGGTGCAGTCCAAGTTGGTCTGGTGTCTGGAATGAGACTGGGGCCTAATAAAAAGGAGTGTCCATATAGGAGCTCAAATGGGCTGTACCCTGTAGCATTCCAAGGACAGGCCCAAATTCTGAGAAGGTAAAGTTGTAAAAGTATTATCCAGTCTTTTTTAAGTCGGTAGCTGAGCTTGATGTGGTGTGTTTTTAAAAGACCATTAGGTCACTGATGGTCTGAGAAACTGCTTGGGTGATTTGACTAATAAAGGCTGGTCCATTATCAGACTGTATAGAGGTGGGAAGGCCAAACCGAGGAATTATATCTGACAGAAGGGAAGAAATGACCGTGGTGGCCTTCTCAGACCCTGTGGGAAAGGCCTCTACCCATCCAGTGAAAGTGTCTACCTAGACCAAGAGGTATTTTAGTTTCCTGACCTGAGGCATGTGAGTAAAATCAATTTGCCAGTCCTGGGCAGGGGCAAATCCCTGAACTTGTTGTGTAGGGAAGTGGGGAGAGCTGAACAATCCCTGAGGAGTAGTAGAATAGCAGATGGAACACTGAGAAGTGATTTCCTTAAGGATAGATTTCCCTGATGGAAAGGAAATGAGAGGTTCTAATAGGTAGGCTAACAGCTTGTAACCTACATGGAAGAGGTTATGAAATGATGACAGAATAGAATGGGCCTGTGAGGCTGGAAGGAGATATTTTCTTTGGTCCAAGAACCATTTGTCTTGTGTGGGAAGAGATTGATAAGTGGAAGTTTTAGTGAGGGAGTAGGTGGGAGTGGCCAGATGAGAAGGAGAAAAACTGCCATAAGGGATAGAAGTTGGAATGCTAGCTGCCTTTTTAGCTACCTTATCAGCATAAGCATTGTCCTGAGCAATGAGCTCTGATGCCTTTTGATGGCTGCTTTTTTAGCTACCTTATCAGCATAAGCGTTGTCTTGAGTGATGGCATCTGATGCCTTTTGATGGCCCTTGCGGTGAATGACTTCAGCTTCCTTTGGAAGTAAAGCAGCATTGAGAAGAGTTTTTATTAAAGAGGCATTAATGATGGAGGACCTTTGTGTAGTGAGGAAACTTCTTTCTGCCCATGTAACAGCATGGTGGTGCAGGAAATGGAATGCATATTTAGAGTCAGTACAAATATTGACGTGTAGTCCCTTTGCAAGAGTGAGGGCCTGAGTTAAAGCAATGAGTTCGGCTTGCTGAGAAGTAGTGGAGGGGGGCAGAGCAGTAGCCTCAATGATAGATGTGGAAGATATTATAGCATAGCTTGCCTTTGCTGGTGAGTGGTGATTAGGCCTGGTGGAACTGCCATCAATAAACCAAATGTGATCAGGGTGAGGAAAAGGAAAGATGGAAATATGGGGAAATGGGGTGAATGTCACGTGGATCAGAGAGATACAGTCATAGGGGTCAGGTGTGGTATCCGGAATAATGTGGGAGGCCGGATTGAAGTCCCGACTGGGAACAATGGTAATTGTGGGAGACTCAACAAAGAGTGAGTACAGCTGGAGGAGCCGGGGAGCAGAAAGTATATGCGTCAGGTGCGAGGAAGAAAATAGATTTTGGAAGTTATGAGACCTGTAGAGAGTGTGTTGAGCATACTTTGTGATTTTGAGGGCCTCTAAAAGTGTTAGGGAAGCAGCAGCTGCTGCATGGAGACATGACGGCCAGCCTAAAACAGTAAGGTCAAGTTGTTTGGACAAAAAGGATACAGTACGCGGTCCCAGTCCTTCTGTAAGAATTCCGACCGCACAGCACTGCACTTCGGCTGTGTGTAATGAAAAAGGGTTGGGATGAGTTAGGGAGAACTAGTATGGAAGCAGCTTCAAGGGATGTTTTCAAGGAACGGAAAGGAGTATATAATGGTTTAGTCAGGATGGTAAAACTAGGTACCTAAAGGTGGAAGTACCTAACCATGCCTAGGAAGGAAAGAAGTTGTTTTGTAGAAGGGATTGGGGTTTGGGAGATTAGCCGGACACAATCAGCAGGGAGAGCACGTGTGTTTTCATGAGAATTATGCCAAGATAGGTAACAGACGAGGAAGAGATTTGGCCTTGACTGAAGTAATGGGGGCTGTCTGCGAAGCCTTGTGGCAGTACAGCCCAGGTAATTTGCTGAGCCTGATGGGTGTCAGGGTCAGTCCAAGTGAAAGCGAAGAGAGGCTGGGATGAAGAGTGTAAAGGAGTAGTAAAGAAAGCATGTTTGACATCCAGAACAGAATAATGGGTTAGATCCTGAGCTAACCTGTAAGGCTTGTCGGGTTTTTGTACAGATAAAATGGGGGAATTGTAAGGAGAGGTTATAGGCTTTAAAAGGCCATGCTGTAACAGGCAAGTGATAACAGGCTTTAATCCTTTTAAAGCATGCTGTGTGATAGGATGTTGGCATTGAGTGGGGTAAGGGTGATTAGGTTTTAATGGGATGGTAAGGGGTGCATGATCAGTCACCAAGGAGGGAGTAGAGGTGTCCTATACTCGTGGTTTAAGGTGGGGAGATACAAGGGGAGGATGTGAAGGAGGCTTTGAACTGGGGGAAAAGGCGGCAATGAGGTGTGGCTGTAGCCCAGGAATAGTCAGGGAAGCAGATAATTTAGTTAAAATGTCTTGGCCTAATAAGGGAACTGGGCAAGTGGAGATAACTAAAAAGGAGTGCATAAAAGAATGTTGTCCAAGTTGGCACCAGAGTTGGGGAGTTTTAAGAGGTTTAGAAGCCTGACCGTCAATACCCACAACAGTTATGGAGGCAAGGGAAACAGGCCCTTGAAAAGAAGTTAATGTGGAGTGGGTAGCCTCTGTACTTATTAAGAAGGGGACGGACTTACCCTCCACTGTGAGAGTTACCCAAAGCTCAGCATCCGTGATGGTCCAGGGGGCTTCGGAGGTGATCGGGCAGTGTCAGTCTTCAGCTGCTAACCCAAGCAGATCAGGGAAGGAGTCAGTCAGAGAGCCTTGGGCTCTGGGAGTGGCTGCCGGGCAAATTGGACCAGTCTGATATCCAGTGGGGTCCCGTACAGATGGGACATGGCTTAGGAGGAATCCTAGGCTGCAGGCATTCCTTGGCCCAGTGGCCAGATTCATGGCACTTGAAGCAAGCTCCTCTGGGAGGAGGTTCTGGAGGGACCCCTGGCAGCCACGGTTTAGGCATTTGGAGTTCTTGTGTGCTGGAGATGTGACTGGGGTTTGTCTCACAGTGGAGGCAAGGAATTGCAACTCAGAAATACATTGCTGCTTGACTGCCTCTACTGTATTCTTGTACACCTTGAAAGCGAGGTTAATTAAGTCCTGATTTGGGATTTGAGGGCCGGAATTTAATTTTTGGAGCTTTATTTAATGTCGGTAGCAGGTTGGGTAATAAAATAAAATGCATATTGAGAATAAGATGGCCTTCTGACCTTTCAGGGTCTAGGGCTGTAAAGCATCTCAGGGTTGCTGCCAAACGAGCCACGAACTGGGCTGGGTTTTTCATATTTGTTGAAAAAGAGCCTAAACGCTAACTGATTTGGGAGAGTTCAGATAAACATAAAGGAGCATTAACCTTGACTATGCCTTTAGCTCCAGCCGCCTTTTGAAGAGGAAATTGCTGGGCAGGTGGGGGAGGGCTAGTGGCAGAAAGAAATTGTAAGCTGGACCAGGTGTGAGGAGGAGAGGGGATAAAAGGATTATAGGGTGGGGGCACGGAGGCTGAGGAAAAATTGGGACCTGGCTCGGCCTGGCGAGGAGCAGCCTGGGGAGGAGTGGAGAGGTCAGATGGGTCTGTAAAAAAGGAAGATTGGAAAAGACTCAGAGACATTTGGGGTTGGGACTGAGGGGACAGGTGGGAGGCAAAGAAGGAAGATTTGGGATGAGTTGCATTGGGAACAGAGACTAGGGAGGGACCGATGTGTAAAAGAATGCCTGGACGTCAGGTATCTCAGACTGTTTGCCCATTTTACGACAAGAATTATTTCAGTCTTGTAGGATGGAGAAATCGAAAGTGCCATTTTCTGGTCATTTAGATCCATTATCGAGTTTGTATTGGGGCTAAGCAGCATTGCAGAAGAAAATAACGCATTTAGGTTTCAGGTCAGGTGTGAGTTGAAGAGGTTTTAAGTTTTTGAGAACACAGGCTAAGGGAGAAGAAGGAGGAATGGAGGGTGGACGGTTGCCTATAGTGAAGGAGGCAAGTCCAGAGAAAAGAGAAGGTAGAGACAGGGAGAGAAGGGGTGGGGGGGGTGCTTGCCCCCCAAAAAAGCGGTGCTTGCCGCTAAGGGTGAAGGACCCAGGCAGGCATCCCCGCGTGGTCAGACACCTCTGAAACGTGGTTGAATAATCAGGCAGGTGTCCCCGGGTAATTAAACATGGAAAGACTGTCTTTCCGAGTCCGTGAGCAGCGCTGGAGTTTTGGGTTCACAAATTAAACGTGTCTCCTATCTCCACCAGAAAAGGAAAGGAACTGAAATTAAGAGAAGGGAGAGATTGAAACAGGTGCCAAGATTGAAAGGAGAAAGAGGTTGAGGGATAGTGAGAGAGGTTGAAGAAGAGAGTAAAAAGAGGCTGCTTACCCGATTTAAAATTGGTAAGATGTTCCTTGGGCTACTTGGTCTGAGGACCTGAGGTCCTACATGGATCTTTCTCATGGAGCAAAGAGCAGGAGGACAGGGGATTGATCTCCCAAGGGAGGTCCCCCGATCTGAGTCACAGCACCGAATTTCACTCACATCCATGTGAAGAGACCACCAAACAGGCTTTGTGTGAGCAACAAGGCTGTTTCTTTCACCTGGGAGCAGGGGGGCTAAGTCCGAAAAGAGAGTCAGTGAAAGGAGATAGGCGTGGGGCTGTTTTATAGGATTTGGGTAGGTAAAGGAAAATTACAGTCAAAGGGGGTTGTTCTCTGGCCGACAGGGGTTGAGGGGGGATCACGAGGTGCTCAGTGGGGGAGCTTTCGAACCAGGATGAGCCAGAAGGAATTTCACAAGGTAATATCATCAGTTAAGGCCAGAACAGGCCATTTTCACTTCTTTTGTGATTCTTCAGTTACTTTAGGCCATCTGGATGTATAAGTGCAGGTCACAGGAGATATGATGACTTAGCTTGGGCTCAGAGGCCTGACAAATTCTGCTTGAGAAGATTATCAGAATATGCTTTTTTTCTATTTTTGGAAAAAGCAAATGTATATCTTTTTAATAGTTTTTAGCTCCTTAGCAGTGATACTGAACCAGGCCTGGTGTGCCTGTTGCACAGTATGCCAAGCACTGAGGCAACAAGTTTGCAGCAGAGAAAGAGTTTATTCATGAGGCAGCCAAGTGAGGAGGTGAGAGAACAGGTCTCAAATCTGCTTCCTGAAGATGTGGTTTAGGGATATTTGTGGGATAAAGAATCAGGGTGGACTAAGGTTTGGGGTAAGATGATTGAGGTCTCAACAAAAAGAGTCAGACTCTGTAAAATACTTGGAGAGATTTATTCTGAGCCAAATATGAGTGACTGTGGCCCTTAAGAGGTCCTGAGAACATGTTCCCATGGTGGTCAGGGTGCAGCTTGGTTCTATACATTTTAAAGAGGCATGAGACATCAATCAAATACATTTAAGAAATACATTGGTTTGGTCCAGAAAGGCGGGACAATTTGAGTCAAGGGCTCTAAAGATCTAGAATCAAGTAGAAATGAATGTCTGGGTTAAGATAAGTGGTTGTGGAGACCAAAGTTTCACCAGGCATATGAAGCTTTTAGCTAGCAGTTTTCAAAGAGAATAGGCTATAAAATGTTTTTTATCATACTTAAAGTCTGTGTTGATGTTAATGCCGGAGAGGTATAATGAGGCATGCTAGACCCCCACTTGCCATCATGGCCTGAAACAGTCTCTCAGGTTAAATTTTAAGAGCCCTGGCTGAGGAGGAAGTGCATTTACATCGTTGGGGGTTCATAGGGGGAGCTTAGAACTTTATTTTTGGTTTAGGGAGATTAAGGAAAAGTGAGGTAACTGGCAATCTACACGAGCATAGTCAAGCTTCATGACTCTTTACAGGAATCATGTTTACAAAATGGCATTTGTTAGCATGATTTTAGGGTGGAGTTTTTAGCCCCTGGACATTAAAAGGTCACCTATTGGACATTTACACCGGCCCAATTGGAGGGTTAGTGGTCTCAACCAGCTTGCATTGGACAAGAGCTGACCTTAAGTTCCTGAAAAACAACTTAGACGATCATTAACATGGTGACCTACACCTCAGGATGTTATAAGAAAGTTAGGAGAAGTTTACTTTATATTGTTTAGCTATGTGACTTTCAGCTATATCAGTTTTAAAATCAACTAGAAGCAAGCAGCTAAAAGCAAGCCAGATATATATATATATAACAATTTCTTTTTCTTTTTTTTTTTTTTTGAAATGGAGTTTCACTCTTGTTGCCCAGGCTGGAGTGCAATGGTGTGATCTCAGCTTACCACAACCTCTGCCTCCCGGGTTCAAGAGATTCTCCTGCCTCAGCCTCCTGAGTAGCTGAGATTACAGGCATGTGCCACCACGCCTGGCTAATTTTTTTGTATTTCTAGTAGAGACGGGGTTTCTCCATGTTGGTCAGGCTGGTCTCGAACTCCTGACCTCAGGTGATCCACCCACCTTGGCCTCCCAAAGTGCTGGGATTACAGGCGAGAACCACTGCACCTGGCCCACAATTTCTTTATCCACTTTTTGATTGATGGGCATATGGGCTGGTTCCATATTTTTGCAATTGCAAATTGTGAACACTGTTTAATTCTAAGCTTCCTTGTAGGCAAGGCAAAAGGCAAGCAAAGCATTTCAGGCAATTCCCCTGACTAAACGGAAATTATTTATTATATTTGTTCATTTGAAAAGATTTTTTGTAAATTGTAAAAAATTTATTAAATGAATGCTAACATAAGGATTATTAAACAACATGATCTTAACATTCTTCATGGAATAATTTAGTTATTTTTTCAATTTTTGGTAAAAAGCTGAGGGTATATCAACTTGTTATTCAGTGAAAGGATAACTATTGGTAGTGAAATATAAACCTGATCTAGATTTGGAGATCAAATTTTTAGATTTATACAACTTAGGGAGTATATCAGAATGAATAGCCTTCACATCACATTGAGTACTCTCTGAAGAATCAGTTAGATGGGCTGGACTTTTGACTAGACCCTCATAGAAAACAGCTGAGCACAATGGACCTGGCATTCTATTGATGATTACCAATACAATCAGGTATTGCTTAAAAACACCTGGCCAAGTTATACATATTAAAAAGACTTTTTGCTATTCTTGTTGAGATGGATTGAGAAATATTTTATATGTTTTTTTTTTGAGAAACATTTTATATATGAATAAGAGATGGGCAATATGAGATCACAGTGTAAAATTTAGTTTTCTTTCAACTAGTCTCAAAGTTTCATGCCCATTACAAAATTTAAAATAAGAAAAAAAAATAGCCCTATTTTTTTTTTTTGTCTGTTGTCAATGTTTTTTAGCTTAGCTCTTCGGGGTGCTTTCCATGCAGCTATATTTTTAGATGTTTCCCAGTTTCCCTCCTCATCAGGATCATTTAATATTGTAACACTTCAATTTTTAAAGAACTGAATTTTAATACTTTGTGATTGAGCTATTTCACCATATGAAAGTCTTAGGTCTTTCTGTTTTCTGAAAGTTTTAAAATATGACTTAAAGCTCAAACTAAATGTATGATTATATCCCACAATTCTCATCTCCTAATCACCCTTCCCCAAGATTATTCAGAATGTCAAGATAACAAGTTATATTCATGGAGTCTCATCATTCCAACTTCACCACGAGTTTTCCTTTATTGACCCAAAGTAACTTTACTGCTTTCTCTGGTGTCTGAGGCATTAAATTGCCAGCCAGCTAGGCAAGTGAAGAAATTAATTTCTTTAGTTGAATAATAGATCTAGGAGAATTGAGTGCTATTTTTCCTTTCTCCTTTCTATCATTTGTATAACTAATCTCTCTAGCATTTGGGGTATAAATACAGAATAGTCATCCATTTTAATCATCTAACCACATAGTGTATATCATCCTCACAAATAGTACAACTTAGATTCCAGTCTTATTGTTAACATCCTGCTACCTTCAGATTATTTATTTATTTTACTTAGATTCCAGTCTTATTGTTAACATCCTGCTACCTTCAGATTATTTATTTATTTTATTATTTATTTATTTTTTGAGATAGAGTCTTACTTTTTGCCCATGCTGGAGTGCAGGAGCACAATCTCAGCTCATTGCAACCTCCGCCTCCTGGTTTCGATTGATTCTCCTGCCTCAGCCTCCTGAGTAGCTGGGATTACAGGCATGTTCCACAATGCCTGGCTAATTTTTGTATTTTTAGTAGAGACAGGGTTTCACCATGTTGGCCAAGCTTATCTTGAACTCCTGACCTCAAGAAATCAGCTCACCTCAGCCTCCCAAAGTGCTGGGATTATAGGAGTTAGCCACTGCACCTGGCCTACCTTCAAATTTTTGTCTCAGTGGATAAAACAGATTTTGTTATCCCTTTTCTTCTTCAAATTGACTTGCTGGTTCTATTAAGATATACATTTTCACTTCCACTTTCTAATATTGAATGCCTCAATTTCCCTTTGTAAATACATATGTGCATATGTGTATGCACACACACACACATACACTCCCAAACACACCCATATATATTCTGTTATTGTAATACCCTGCTTGTTGATATATAGTTATGGGAGGACAAAGGTATTTTCTGTAAAACAGTTATGTTCTCCTATGAATGCTTTGGGAAATTCCCTAATGTTTTTCTATCTGTGTCATATCTATTATATTTTTATAACCCTTGTTAACATTTTAATATTATTTTTAGTTTCCCATAAATTTTATGTTTAAATCTTCTGAATTAGATCAGCAGTTCCCAAGAGAAATAAGTCTTCCCTGTCCCTTTGAAAATACTTTGCTAAGTCACAAATCCCCACCAATTTTGGTATCTTAAATCATGATTCTGCCACCATCTATATAACCAGCTGCTCAGCAGTTTTTCCTTTCCTAAATCACACATTGAATTGGAGGAAGAATTTTAAACAACACTTGGAACCCTTTAAAGGAACCCTTTAGCTTTCTGCCTAGGATGTCATGAATTCTAAAAATGGTTTGCATGTTTATTATGATGGCATCATTCATACCCACATGAATCAGCAGGCATGGATAGTTGTCAGCAGGTGTGATAAGGCTTGGTGGTTTTTCCATTATGTCCTGGATACATGCTGCAGAAAGACAATGACCTTTCTGTTTGGCCATGTCAAGTCTACATAAAGTTTACTGTTTCTCCTTGGTGAATGACTAGCTTTGTTCAATTAGATAGCCTTCATTCTTTTCTGAAAATAAACTGTTATTTCTTCCTAAGTAATGAATATCTGAGTTTTTGTACCTTTTGGAATTTCTATGTTTTATATCTGTAATAAAATTAAGATATATGTACATCTTATTGAGTCAATATTAATATTTTCAGAAATAATTCAAAGATTAATAGCACTATTTTATAATGTTACAGACAATGATGGTAGATGCATCATTCATTATTATTTGGGTGGCTTAAATTAGATCAGAATTACTGAATAAGAATTAAATGTTGATAAAAATAGAGGGAAAGAGTATCCCATACTGTGCCATTTTTGAGGTCACAGCTCATGAAAGAGAGAAAACTGCAAAACAGACTTTGTCTTTGGGTATTATTTCACAACAATGTTATCTTACTTTGTTCTGTGGCTGGCAGGCCATGTGCTATAGAGGCCAATAGCCAGAAGTCTCTGCAGGAGGATTTCAAATAGTGCCAAATCAGAAAGAGACAGCAGCCAAAGGGAACTGGCATTGCAATTGCTAGAATTTCTCCTGAAAATGTTCATATTTTAGGTAAAAATTAGCAAAATGATGTTACTGCAGTCACTACCATGTAAAACAAGGGGCACCCTTGGTTGGGTTAAATTATGATGTGATGTTAAAAATGGAAAGTGCATATCTGAAAGATATTCATGCAGTCAAATTAATAAAAATGTCAGAATAAGCTATTTCTTATTCTGGAGGTTGTTAGAAATGAAGTAGACTAAGATGCATTCTCTGTTAGGGAAAGTCATAAAATACAGTTATAATTTGGTTCTATAATTCCTTTCATCAATTTAGCACAAAACAGATAATTAAATAAAATTTATTTAGTAGTGATAACATTTGTATTCTGGGAGTTAACCACCCTTGTTAAATTAAAGGACAAATTAATGTTGGGAAATTCTGGGACAGCTAAAAGACATTAAAAAGGACATTAAGTATATTAATTAAACCATATCAAATTGCCATTTTTTTTTGTAAAAAATGGCTGATACTTATAATTACATATGGTTCAATTTAAGTAGTATTTAATTCATTATTTACATTAAAAATATTTATATACATTTCTCTTTTTCCACCAGACTCTGAGTCCTGCTAGTGCAGGGTTATTGATGGATGTATCACCAGTATATATCACAGTATCTGATACTCTACAGCTGTTGAAAAAATGTTGAATAAGAAATTGAGACTATTCGCCAGGACGGTTGTCTCCAGCAGTTTGATTGACTATCACTCAAAATATATGTACATGCATTGACTTACAAATTATGTTCTAATTAATTATACATGTTACATCGTAAAACATATATACATATATTAAACATTTTTAAGAAAGTTTTATTTTGTCTAGGAAGAAGACATTGGCTTAAAAAAACGCCAACATTTTAGCCTGACAGTAAATACTAAATTTGCAAGTGCTTGGGAAGAACGAGTACAGTCATTTAAATCTGGCTTTTCATCTTTCTTATTTTAAAGGAACTGAATTAAGGCAAAGAAAAGGAATTAACTTTTATTAAGCACCTGGAATAAGAAACATAAATTTATGTACATTATTAAATTTACACTTCACAAAGGAAGTATTATTTTATTTATATATTTATTTTTTGAGACAGAGTCTGCCTCTGTCACCCAGGCTGAAGTGCAGTGGTGCGATCTCAGCTCACTGCAACCTCCCCTTTCTGGGTTCAAGTGATTCTCCGGCCTCAGCCTCCCGAGTAACTGGGATTACAGGTGCCCACCACCACACCTGGATAATTTTTGTATATTTAATAGACGTGAGATTTCACCATGCTTGTCAGGCTGGTCTTGAACTCCTAACCTCAAGTGATCCGTCTGTCTTGGCCCCCCAGATTGATGGAATTGCAGGCATGAGCCACCACGCCAGGCCAGAAGTATTATTTTTGCTAAACAGAGTTTAAAGCTGAAACTCTGAGAAGTTTAGATAAATTGTCTACAGCCATTATCCAGTTCCTAGTTCCAGAGCCTGGCCTAAAACCTGGTCTGAGGTCTGGTAATAAAGCCTAATATGTGCGTTTCCTTCCTAAAAATGATGATAGCAGTCTATCAGTGAGGGTCAAGAAATGGACAGTTTTCATAAATTGATGCATTTTACTTCTATATGATCTGTACGGAGAAAAGTGATTTTCTCTTCTTGGTGAATAAGCAAGACTCCTAAATCAAGGCAACTATTCAATATTTCTAACTTCTCGGTTTCTTTTAATAGCAACAACAGTAGTAACACAAGCTAACTATTGCTTATTGAACACTTGTGTGTGCCAGTTTTCTTTCTTTCTTTCTTTCTTTCTTTCCTTTCCTTTTCTTTCTTTCTTTCTTTCTTTCTTTCTTTCTTTCTTTCTTTCTTTCTTTCTTTCTTTCTTTCTTTCTTTCTTTCTTTCTTTCTCTTCTTTCTTTCTTTCTCTCTTTCTTTCTTTCTTTCTTTCTTTCTTTCTTTCTTTCTTTTTTCTTTCTTTCTTTCTTTCTTTCTTTCTTTCTTTCTTTTCCTTCCTTCCTTCCTTCCTTCCTTCCTTCCTTCCTTCCTTCCTTCCTTCCTTCCTTCCTTCCTTCCTTCCTTCCTCTTTCTTTTCTTTTCTTCTTTCTTTCTTTCTTTCTTTCTTTCTTTCTTTCTTTCTTTCTTTCTTTCTTTCTTTCTTTCTTTCTTTCTTTCTTTCTTTCTTTCTTTCTTGTCTCTCTCTCTCTCACCCCCTCCCTCCCTCCCTCCCTCCCTTCATTCCTTTCTTCCTTTTTTCCTTTCTTTCTTAGATAGGGTCTTACTCTGGCTCCCAAGCTGGAGTGCAGTGGTTCAATCTTGGCTCACTGCAACCTCTGCCTCCCAGGTTCAAGTGATTCTCCTACCTCAGCCTCCAAGTAGTTGGCATTACAGATGCTCGCCACCATGCCTGGCTCATTTTTGCTTTTTTTTTTGGTAGGGATGGGGTTTCAACATGTTGGCCAGGCTGGTCTTGAATTCCTGACCTTGAATGATCTGCCTGCCTAGGCCTCCCAAAGTGCTAGGATTACAGGCATGAGCCACTGCACCTGGCAGTGTGTGCCAGTTTCTATGAAAATATTTTACCTAAAGTTGCCTCATGTAACCCTCATAATTACCCGATTGAGGTATTATTTTTACCATTTTACTATTGTGTATACTGAGGCTTAAAGGGACTTAGTTGGCCAGTGTTACACAGTAGGTGACAGGGCTAGGATTTGAACGTAAGTTTCTCAGACTCCAAAGTCCCTTCTCTGTAATCACAATAAATACTGCTGCCCTTCTGAAGAGCCAGATTTTGTGATGTGTCCATGATGCTTCCTTTATTTTGCCCTTCTCACAGAGGCCCAGATAAATATGTTTGAAAACCATTCAGTCAGACTCATTGGAAATCATAAGGTAAATAAAAACATCAAACCTTGTAGAGGAATCCTTTGTCCTCTCAGTGGCATAGATAGTATTTCTTCCATGGCCAGCTGATTAATGGCAGACAAAGCAGCATTCCTATTGCACATATCTATAGCACAAGCTATAGTAACAAGACTTATCAATGTCTCAATGCTACAGCAAGGAAAAGCATTCAGGGAGAATGATGCGATTATTTTTCTGTAGTTCCTGACTCCTTCATTTTGGAAAGTTAGTAGCTGAATGTTCACAGAGTGAAAGAGAAGGGTTGTAACTATAGACAATTTGGTTAAGCCTTGTGGATTAGCTGCAGTTGGACAGGAGCTTCGTAGAGGAGTAATAGACTTTCCATGTTCTTTCATTCAAGCCCACTGGCTATTTCATTCACTGCTTTTTAGCTTACATTTCATGACTTTTCTAGAATTAGCAGGGCAAATAGTTCAAAATACTGCCAGTTAATTTGTAGGTAATTTTAAATTCCCTCATCATTGTGAGATATTGTGGTACAGTGAAAAAAGTATTGTATTTCGAAGCAAAAATGTGACCCTCTTTTATCATGTATTAACTGTAAATTTGTAAGGTCACCTCTATTTTCTAAATTTCTTTTTTCTTATTTATGTATTTATTTCTTCTAAATTTTTTGTAAAGACAAGGTCCCACTGTGTTGTCCAGACTGGTCTCAAACTTCTGGGCTCAAGCAATTCTCTCACCTTGGCTTCCAAAAGTGCTGGGATTACAGGCATGAGCCACCACACCTAGATATTTTCTAATTTTCTTTTTCTTTTTTTTCATTTTTACTTTTTATTATGGGGGATTTTACATATGTACAAAAGTAGACAGAATAGTAATAACAAACCCTCATGTACTCTACCTAGTTTTAAAAATTATCAGCTCACTATGGCACCCTGTTTCTTTGTCCTTCTCACTTTACTTTTCCATTTTATATCATAGTAAATCCAAGACATCATGTAATTTTATTGATACATATTGTATTTTGTATTACTAAAAATATGGGCTTTACAAACCATATATAACCAAAATACCAGAATACTACCTAAAATAAACTAATAACTTTTTAACATCATCAAATATACAATGTTCTAATTTCCAGTTGCCTTACAAACTTCATTTTTCCCCCCCTACCATTGGGTTTTTAGAATTGGGATGCCAGTAAAGTCCATCCATTACAAAAGGTTGACATTATTTTACTATTGGATTTTGCTGATTGCAACCCCATGATAATCTTCAACATGTTCATCTGTCCTCTGTATTTTCTGTAAATTGGTGGTTGGTTCTAGAGGCTTAATCACACTTACATTGGATATGTTTGTTCTTGTGCAAAATCACTTCATAGATGATACTGTCTTCTTCTGTCAGAAGGTTGTTCATGTTTGTGTCTCTTGTGATGTTAGGAACCAGTGATGATCAGTGTCTAGATTTATTAATTCATTAGAGGCTAAATGAGGAGATTCTATTTCTTTCAGTTTCTCCTCACTTATTAGCTGGAATATTTCTAAAAGAAAAACTTTCCCTATCTACTACTTGGTTTCCCATTCATACAATTTCATGTAGGAAAGAAAAATAAATGCTTATTGTCCTTTATTTATCACTTTTCAAAATGATAAATTGGTTCATTATCATCTTGCCATACCTTATAAGTTTATTTTTGTATCATTGCAAACTATAAATAAATATATTTATTATGCTTCAATCCATTTCCATGATTGTTCTTTTTGAGTTTTAATTATTTTATTTTAGTCATTGTGAAGCTCCTCAACAGAGCCTCAAAATAATTTTGACTCTGACCTATTTCTCATTGATAGTGTCTTTTGTTAAGTATTAATAAGATTTTTCCAGATTTATCTTGTATATATTTTTGCCCCAGCCCTAAATCAACAATTTATCAAAGTAGCTTGGTTTCTTTTGCTGGGAATTGTTACATCAAAACTGTAATATAGGCACTGTGGTACTCATTCCTCTTGAGTTAGTCACAGTTCATAGGCTTCTCTGTAGACAAAGCTCAAAAATATTTTATTTCATTTCATTTTAAATTATAAAACCCATTAAGAGATTATTTTGATAATTCCAACTCAAATTTAGAACTACAATAATTTAATCTTCTATTTTATGTCTATATCTCCTTTCCCTGACAGTGAAAATCTAGGTTTTCAGTGATAACAGAAGCGGTAGAATTAGAATATTATGTAGTCATTTGCGTTACTCCAAAAACAAACATAAGAGTCTCAGAAGACCACTACTAACATGAACATATGTTGTAACTGTAATAAATATGAGCAATAATATTACATATATAAGAGTACACAGTAAATTCAAAGTTTTGTACAAAGTTAAGTAGTTTTAAAATATTATCCTAAAAATACTTTAGATGTATTTCCATAAATCTCCGAAAGAGAAAATATTGTTAGATATATGATACAAACTGACACAAGAACTTCTATTAGAAGGTAAACTTTGACTTGTTGGTCTGCAATGTGGTAAAACTGAACATTTTAAATCAAGATAGAAAATAACAAGACAATCACCATGTCCAACTTCCAAAACACCTTTGTTACAACAGTCCTGTGAATATAACAAGATTTCCTAAGAAGCAAGGGCATTTTAAAGGAAGAAATCATTTGTTCTTTCTTAAAATCTAGAATTTAACCTCACAATATAATCCGATGTATTATAAGTTATGGGGAATCTAAAGTCTTTGTGGGGAAAAGGAACTAGATACATAATTATGAATACAATCCATGAAAGGTAACTAATTGTTTCCAGATATACTTAAGAACACTCATTTTATCTCTATGTCTTTACTTTTAAAGGACTCTTTGAACATTAATAATTACTAGCTAGTTAGGTTTTATATTAATATTAATATAACAAAGACCAAAAAAGGAACAGAATATTAGTGAAAATTTGGCTCTTATGTTTTTGTTTCATGATAATTGATAGTTTTCCAACATATTAATGAGGTGTTGCTGGGGTTTTCTACTGTGTATAGTAATATAAAATATTTATAGCATAGAATATATTAAAATAATAGTACAAATAAAATAAATTGAAATACAGTCTTATGCTACTGGATGCAATAATTTGTTAATTAAAATTATATTAATTTTTAAGAATGTTCTACATATTACATTTTAAACTTTTAATTAATGTTTTTGAATTAATTGAGGCTATCAAATATTGTAATTTACATAAATTTAGCTATGGGATGAAGTATAAAGATAAATTACTTTTTTAAATAAAAGTAGAAGAAAATACCCAATTAATAGTTGCTGGAGAAGAAATATCACAATATTTCTTAAATAACTTTGTCTCCTATAAGCATATAGTATTGATTACATAAGATTTATGTTGGTAAAGTGATTGATTTATCTTCTTTTATTATGTATTTTCAGAATTTAAGACTTAGTTGCAAAAGTATTCATAGGATGTAATTAGCTTTTACAAATGTTAAACACAATCTTATCCCAAAAAGTATCTTAATTTGTTTCAAAGTAAATCTCTTTTGAAAGGCAATATGTGCCTAAGATATGTTTGTGCATAATTAGATTGTTCTATCTCAAATTTGCTTAAGGAAACAAAGCTATTACATTGTAGGAGACAGTAAAATGATTTAGGATATGGGTTCTGGATTCTAATTCAGATTTTTTGTCCTACGTAGCTCTCTGATCTGAGACATTTCAATTATCTACTTAACATTTTATAAGTGTTTACCTTACAGCAGACCTATGCTAATCAATCATAATGTAAATGTAACCCAAAGAGCTATAGTCCTTTTCCTCACAGAACGTTCAGTCTCATGAGGGAAATAGACACATATACAATTACTATCCACAGAATGTGATTAGTGCTATGTAAAGGAGGACACGGTACGGTGAGCACACAGCTGAGACTCCTTACTCACATCCTGGGTGATCAGGGAGGTACAGCCTATACTAACTAGGAATTGGATTATGGGGACGCGGGATGAGTGATCCAGATAGCAGGAACATATGTGCAGTGGCTCAGAGGTAAGAAAACCTGGCTCCTGTGAGGAAATGAAATGTTACTCAGTATGGATGGATCATGGAAATTAGAGGAGTAAGGGATAGCAGAATGTAAACAGAGACAGAGGAAAGGAGGCTAGACTGTGAAGGGCCTCCTAATCCACATGGCAGAATATGAACTTGATCCTTTCAGTGATGAGGCACTCTTGAAACCTTTTAAAATCAACTCTGCTTGAAATGTGGCCAATGGCCGACACCAACTGGTTGATCCTGAAAGCAAGGAACAAGAAGAAAAGACGTGAAAACAATTCACTTAAACTCACTGTCCCTTATGACAGGATTAACATAAACCATTTCTTTTTCTTTTCTTTTCTTTATTTTTATTTTATTTTATTTTTTTGAGACGGAGTCTCGCTCTGTCCCCCAGGCTGGAGTGCAGTGGTGTGATCTCAGCTCACTGCAAGCTCCGCCTCCCAGGTAAGCTCTGCCTCCCGGGTTCTCGTCATTCTCCTGCCTCAGCCTCCCGAGTAGCCGGGACTACAGGCGCCCACCACCACGCCCTGCTAATTTTTTGTGTTTTTAGTAGAAACAGGGTTTCGCCGTGTTAAGCAGGTGAAGATGTCCTGACCTCGTGATCCACCGGCCTCGGCCTCCCAAAGTGCTGGGATTACAGGCGTGAGCCACCGCGCCCAGCCGCATAAATCATTTCTAAAATCACTCCTAGCCATGTTACATAAGTTCAAAATCTTTTTTACTTAGTCTAGACTCTAGAGAGTTTTCAAGAAGATTTTTCCTCATGGAGATATAATGGGAGAAAATGAGTTCCATCTTCCAGATAAACTAGTGTGTTATCTACTTTAGCTCGTCAGATACATGAGAAATCAGACTACACACTAATAAAAACCCAATTTAAAAGTGTATCCTCTAAGTGGTATGATAAGTTTTTGTCATTTGGAACTGAATAGTATCAGATGCAGCACTATAGTAACATTAATACAATATGACAAAGTGGTAACTAAATATTGTGAAATATTCTCTTATAGCTGTGTCCAGTCTATTGACAAAACTGATTTATATAGTGCATTTCATCCTAGAAAAGCAATTTTATGAAACATTATTATAATGGAAATTGTGTTTTTTCAATTAATTGTTGAACGCCAAGACTTTAACTCCTGGGGGAAAATGTTTATAAGGAATACTTTCTGGTAAGAGTCGGCATGTGGGCACTTCATTAGAAAGGTTTTATACTAGAGGACTTTTATAGGTGGTATAAAACTCCCTCCCCCCAGGTTTTGTGTTGTTTAATAACATCTGAAGCCAACATGATGCCATTCCTTGTTAGTGCTGCTGCTGCATAGTTTGAGACAAGACGAGCGAAAGAGGTAAGTTTCCCTAAGGGAGTAGTTAGAAAATTAATTAAACTGAGGGAGGCACTGGGATATTTAGAAAACAAATTAGAGTCAAGACCAAACACACACAATAACAAAAGGGAGTAATAAGAACCAAGGGAGAAAGAACAAAGTTTAACGCATGGCTTTCCCTCCACTGTCCAGAATCTGGATAAATATGTCTTAGAAAATTAAGTTTCTTATTCCTGAAATATTCTACATTTATAAATGGTTACGTTTACATTTACAGCATTTAAACATTTTATTCCAACACTGTTTAAAAGATATGTTTTCTGCTAAGCAAAGCCTTCATGCCAATCATGAATCTCAGAGGCTGTTCTACTAAACGTCATTTTGAAGGTTGCCACACCTCTTCACAAAGGACAAGTTTATAAGGGCTTGCTATAAAAATAAACATTCAAGCTCTCTCTGAAAATAATTTCTTCAAATGACCATTTGAAATAAAAAATAGGTCTTATTTTTAGTGCTAAATGAACCGCAAATACAAGAGTACTACAACTTCTTAGACAAATAGGCTTTAGTGTGTTAAGTTTAAAATACAGAGTTGCCTTGTCTTCCAGTCAATATTTATGAATTTACTCAATTTTCATGAAGTTTGATTTAAAAATTGGCATTTTTTTTGCTATTGCACTTACTAAGAATTAATCCTCACAATCCTTAAATCAAACGGATATTCTTAAAAGCAAAGACATCTTATTAGATATGCATTTCATTTTGAAAAGCAACCTTCTGAAACTTGTAAGTAATTACTTTGTAAAAACTCTAGTGGCTGAGATTCACATTCCAGAAAAATGTTGCTTTAAATAGCTGATGGGACATATATGGTTAGCATGGAATGAGAAAAGAAAATGTATGCCCTCTCACTGATATTATATTATTGGATTATTATGCTTTGTGACCTCTGAATTGATGAATATTAGAGCTATTTGTTACATTATCTATCAAAAGAAAAATATTTTTAACATGAGGATTGGGGTTTAGGCAACCATTTTACAAATAAATCAATTAATATTTATATAGTGCCTAATGTATTTAAATTTTTAAGTTCAGTTTAAATTTAAAAGTTCAGTTCTTCATGGAAAACACAATATAGTAAGGAAGAAAAATTATGAATATGTTAAATTATTAAAATGTAAACAAAATTGGACAATTATACATAGTGATAATAATAGCTATGTTTTCCTGGATGTTTAGTCTAGTGAAGCACTCTACATGCATTATTTCATTTAAAATTTTACAGTGGGAATAAATTTAATTTATTTTCTCAACATGCAGATGAGGTAAATACAATTATCATTCTGTTTCATAGATTGGTATACTGAGGTTCAAAGAGGATGAGTCATTCGCCTAAGGGCATAGACTCCAGATTCAAACAATAAAGTCTGGCTCCTACCTGAGTAATTTCACAAACTGAGTTACTAAGGCCTCTCTTTCATAAATCCAGGCATGGGTTCTGGAGATCTTGTGTTAATGGAATTGAGATCCTTCCAGATACAGTTTGAAAAGTCTACCCTAGTGGTCTGCAAATGGAAAAGAACATTTTCTTCATTTCTTTTTAAAAAGAAATTTCTCTAATGTTTTGTCTTTTACTTCAGTCTGTCCATTTTAGTAGTTTTTTCTGCTTAGAGTTGGTGTCTGAATTATAAATGCTAGCTTTATTTTTGGCATTAAGAAATAATCACAACTGGATGCAGTGGCACAAGCCTACAATACCAGCACTTTGGAAGACTGAGGCAGGAAGATTGCTTGAGTCCAGGAATTTTGAGGCCAGCATGGACAACATGGTGAAATCCCATCTTTACAAAAAATACTAGCCTGGTATGGTGGTGAGCACCTGTAGTCCCAGCTACTTGGGAGGCTGAGGTGGGAGGATTGCTTGAGCCTGGGAGGGGGAGGTTGCTGTGAGCCAAGATTGTCCCACTGCACTCTAGCCTCGCCAACAGAATGAGGCCCTGCCTAAAAATAAATTAAAAATTAAATAAATGAATGAATGAATGAATGAACATAGGTTGAGTATAAAGCATAGTGTATAAATGATGAGTTAAAGTATTTTAATATGTTTCTTTCAGTGTATTTCAGTACTTATCTTGCTATAACTAAGCCAGAATGCATGATGTGGGGATTATTACCCATTTGATATATTATCCTCCTTAAAATATAGTTTATGTAATTCAAAGCATATGTGGATTATTAAGTGCACATTGTTTATAGTTAAATAACTTGCTGATGTTCATCTATTGCTCCCTGTTGGAAGATACTCCAATGGTGAAAGCAAAATCTCTGCTGTTTGTTTAATTGTGCCCCAGGGTACAGTTGGGAATGTGTCTATGAGTGAAAGAACACCAGTTTTAATAAGAATACAATGCAATTTAACAGTTCATAAAACAGTAAAATTTTATCCTGAACTGAGAGATTTATTAAATTTCACTCAGCAGAATAGAGTATGGGATATAAGAGCAAGTGAGAATTAAGTGAAATGATTTCAGGGGTAATAGATTTTATTACCTGATAAACTGGGGGGAATCATTCTTTTTTTGAAAAGCTATTTATTCTTAATTCATTCTTTGGAAATAATTGTCTTACATAGGAAAGCTTTTTGGAGACAAAATAAATAAATTTGAAACTATTAAAAACTTGTATTTATTTGTTTAACTTCTAAAGAGTAAAACTATACTACTAAAATCTTACTGCCATTATAGCTAAAATATTTTAAACTGTAAGTGAAAGTATTTTGCATTCAGGGAAAATGGACCAATCTTCTTTTTGTAATATTCATTTAAAGTCCTCCCAAACTAAATGATGCTTGACGACGTGCTGTCTCAGAGGGTTTCATTTTTGCATATCAAGTAGCATATTAAAAAATTCTTAGGCATATTCTTTGCATCTATAATGGCTGATTCCATTGGAGCTTTACCTAAAATGGGAAATATTTTATTTTAAAATTTATTTTGTTTTTCCCTTTCTTTTAAATTATGTAAAGAAGTATTAAACAGTTTGAACATGCTATTGAAGAGTATAATGAGTTACATTTGTAAAATTTTCTCAACTGTAAGACCTACAATTGCTATTTTTCTTCTCCTTTTTCTGTAGGGGTTGTAAAACAATTTTCTGAGTAAAAGTAGGAGGCTCCCCCAAAGCTAGATGTCTCTTTATTTGCATAACAAAACAGCAGCAACTATTTAGTGTGTAGAGATTTAACTGTGTTTTAATACACATTGTACCTATTGAGCTTCATTACACCTAGTGGAATAAGTAGGGCAGAAATTATTGCACCTACTTTATACCTTGGAAAAATGGGGTTTGGAAAGGTTACTGTTTACCAGAAGACATATGGCTGCTAAGTAGAGAACAGATTCAGCAATGGTCATTTGAGTTCAAGTGATAAAGACACCATTAAGGCCCTTTGTTGTGTAGTAACCAGCCAACATTTAATATTAGTTTTTAATGATACAAATAATTTTATTACAGTCATAATTGTGTTTGTAATTATTCAAAATCCATGAATAATTTCAATAATAATTTGTTTTAAAATAAGATTTTAAAAAGTAAAAAAAGTTTTATTTTAGTAATCACTAGCTAGATAAGTGCATTTTATTTTTTAAACAAAAAATATCTATATGTAAAATGTTTAACATTGTTGAGTGATGAAATACCTGTGAAAGTTTTTACAAACTACTTAAATATGAATTCACTGATGTTTAATTAAATGAGTGTGAGATTATGGAATTAAATATATATATTTAATTATATATGTTTAATTATATATCAAGGTTAATACAAACTATGCGTCTTAAGCTGTGTAGTATTTTATGTTGAGATTTTTGCCTAGCAAGGACAATCTATGAAAAGTTAACATTGTCATACAAAATTAATTTTTCATCTCTTTGACAGCTGTGTTTTACATCATCTATCTACACAGTGTCTGTCTCACATGAGATACTTAATACACATTAAATAGTAATAAGAATCAAATGTCAGCTCTTAGTTGATGGACATGACATGAAGTCTCAGTGATACATCAGAAATGAATCTGAACCAAACTGTCCAAAGACAGTTAAATGATCCAAAGAACCCTAATATTGAGTGTCCTCTTTTGACTCCATATAGAAAGATCATAGCATTCAGGGAGAAGAGGACTGCTGGATCACACATTAGTCTTTTCAAGCATACCTGTACGCAGAAATAGTCTCTAGGGCCACTGTCATGTCATTGAATTCCATGGCTACAAATGGAAACAATGTGAATTGCTGGGTGGCCTTTGTGGTATGTCTGGTGATGAGCAATAATAAAGGAAAATGAAGGGAAAGCAAGAACACTTAAGTCTGTGTGACTGTAATGATTTTTAGCCATTTCTTTTTTTTTTTTTTTCCCCCAAGCAGCTATTTTAAGTTAATACAGGTTCCCCTAAAGGCAAATAAAACTGCCTCATTAGGAAATCAGTTGGGGAAACAATATTTTGCAATTGTGGCCCCATCTCTTCATTTCTCCAGAGCTCATGATAGCGCACATGCTCTATCTGTGTTGTCCATGTTTTTAGTTTTCCCACATTATTCTGCAATATTCCTTTCCAGACTAAAAAATTAGCAAAACTCCATATTGAAGCAACAAATCTGCATCTTACACAATTATTCAGTAGAATAGGACCTTAAGATATTTTGCCTTTCTTCAAACTCAGAATGAAAGCTTTTCTGGTCATGATATTTCAAGGTTATACTTTTAACAAAACCTGATGCAAAGGTTTTACCTAATCTGATTTTACAATAATGCCCCCATTTCTTTTCCTTCCTCTCCTCCTTCTCCTTCCTCTCCTTCTCTTGTCTTCTCTTCTCTTCTCTTCTTTTTTCTTCCTTTCCTTTCTTCCTTTTTCCCTTCCCTTCCCTTCCCTTCCCTTCCCTTCCTCCCTCCCTTCCTCCTCCTCTCTCTCTCTCTCTCTCTCTCTCTCTCTCTCTCTCTCTCTCTCTCTCTCGCTCTCGCTCGCTCTCTCTCTCAGACAGGGTATCACTCTGTTGCCCAGGTTAGAGTGCAGTGGTGCTATCATAACTCATTGCTGCCTCAAACTCCTGTGCTCAAATGATCCTCCCATCTCAACCTCCCAAGTAGCTGGGACTACAGTTGGGCATCACCAAGCCTGGCTAATTTTTATATTTTATTTTATTTTTTAAAGACAGGTCTTGCTATGCTGCCCAAGTTGGCTTCAAACAATCCTGCCTGAGCCTCCCAAAGTACTGGGTTTGACTTCCCTGACACCAGTATCTCCTGGTTCAAACAATCCTGCCTGAGCCTCCCAAAGTGCAGGGATTACAGGTGTTAGCCACCCTCCAGCCCCAATTTCTTTCTTTTTGCTTTCTTTCTTTTTAAAATTAGGTCCTTCCTAATTACTTCTGAATGAGAGTGAATGACTGAGGCTCCTATTTGACTTTGAATCCAGGTATTCAGGGTGAGAAGACCAACATTTGCCTGGTCTAGTTTGGTAAATGACTCTGTCTAAAATGGTGTCATTAGGTACATGCCTTGACAGGATTTGAAGATTTTTTTTTTTTTTTTTTTTAATTCAAGATGCTAATTACAGCCTTCTTGACCAGTTAACATTCAGCTAAAAAGTACATATCTCAGGCAGGTCAGTTTCAGATACCCATGAGGTTAATCTAGAAGCAAACTAAAGTGACCATCAAAGTGTAATATTTTCAATACATTTTGGATTTTCAAAAATGTATTTGGTTTACTGAGAAACTTCTTTGTGACTGAATCATCAGACTTAAGAGCTGACTTTTGACTATAGATGTCCTAGAGTCAGCCCAGACAGACTCGACAGCAGGTATAGATCCCAGGGCTGTCTACAAGAGGCCACAGTGCCAGGACAAATCATGCTGGGCATTCCTTGGAGACGCTCATGTACAAATGAAATAGTATTTCAAAGACCATCAAGGCCATCCTCCAGAGGAACAAGAAATGACAAAAGGACAATGTACAGATTGAGGGTCTTGGCAGAAAATCAAAGTGGCTGTCTCTACTGCTTTGATTTGATGACAATGTGGTAAGAACATTCAAGTAGCAGGATTTGTTTTTAACAACTGAGTGATTTCCTGGGTACCAAAGCTCTAGGTCAGTGTAATTGTCCTAATTCATTCAATCCTGAAAACCACTCTGAATGTGAGGTTTCTAGAAATGGCATGTAAGTCTTATTTAGTCACTCTTTGTTAGTTGCTGATATCTGATTAAACAACACAAATTAACTAGCTGTTTGAATGTGTTATGAATGTTTATGTCTCCCAGAAGACATGCATTTCTTGTCTAATTTTTCTTACTATACGGAAGTTAGCGTCTTATTCAATTTTTTAGCCAATCAAATCATCTGTATTTTCTACTAAAATCAATCCCCTTTTCAATTCATCTCATGCCATTAAATAAATAACCAGGGGAAATTCTTCTTTGTTCACTCAAGGTTTAAGAAATTTGGCCAGATGAAATAGTATAAATCTTTTATGAAAAATAACATATTACTGTTAATTCATCTAAACTTGGTTGAAATTTAAAAGATTTCGATTTTTTTCAGGACTAGTCTTATGGGTGTGTTATCTGTATAGTCACATGGGACCTTATTTAATTCTTAATATTATTTTATTATTTGGAAAAGAGGCCATACATTGTTTTTTGTTTGTTTGTTTGTTTTTTCTTTATTGGGCCCTGCAAATTTTGAAGCCAGCCTTGTTTGCTTCCAGTATTTAAATACTATCAGTATTTAAATTAAGTCTAAGAACAAAAACAACTTGAATGTATTATCTGATTTGACAAGAAGAGAGATAAACATTTGTCCTTAAGGAAGGTGAACCCAAGATCAGAAACTTACAAGGTTTTAAATCCTGTATTTTGGCCTCCCTGACACCAATATCTCCTGGTTCTCTGTATTCACTGTCTCTCTCTGTTATGCTCCTCTTCCTTCGTCACTTATATGTTGGAGAATCTCAGGGCTATCTTCTCTCAATTTACCTTTATTCCTGAGTGTCATTTGCTCTTGTGGTTCCAATCCTTCTCATAAACTTACAATTTCCAAATTTATAATCCAGGCCCACACCTCTCCTTTGAGGCATGAACTCATGTACCTAGCCCATCTACCAGACACCTCCACTTGCAAGTTTGGAAACTCAATATCATCTTCCGTGACATTATCTTCCTGAAACCTCTTGATTACTGATGGGAATACAGTAGTCAAATAAAGTCTCTATACACATAGAGATTATATTTTAGAAGAGGGAAGAAATAACCAACACTCTGTGTGTGTATGTGTGTGTTTGTGTGTGTGTGTGTGAGAGAGAGAGATCAGAAAGTGATAAGTGCTCTGAAAAGCAAGGTGAGAGAATGAAGAAATATGTGAAAGTGTATTTCTAATAGCACTTATCTGCATTACTTTTTATCTCAGTGAATATTATGACCATCTTCCCTTTGGCCCAAACATTAATAAACCTGGGAGTCATTGTAGCCTCCCTTCTGTTCATTATCATTTTTATTATTTTAGAGATGAGGTCTCACCCTGTTACCCAGGCTGAAGTCACTAGGATTATTTTTAATGAGTCTCCTGAAGGATCTCCTGCCTCTAGTATTATACCAATGTGCCTGTCATTCTCCCCGCTCAGGAAGTGCTCTTTCCTAAAAGTAAATCTGATCATTTCTGTCCTCTGAAAACACTTTAATGTCTTCCACTCATCCTACAGATAAAATCTACACTTCTAGGCATGGCTGAAAAAACCTTCATTTTGTGTGTGTGTGTGTGTGTGTGTGTGTGTTTTGTTGTTGTTAATTATTATTTATTACCTTCTCCAGCCTCATCCATTATCACTGCAAATCCACACCTTCACTGGTGCTTCATCTGTAAGGAACATTTTTTCAGCTTCTCAACACTCTCTTGTTCTCTCTCCTTTCTGAGCTGTCACATCTTTCTCTCTATCTAACTCTTACACTTCTTTAATGTCAACATCACTTTGTTCCGAAAGCCTTTCCTGAGTCCTCCAAGTTAATTTCAGTTAGTGTTTTTTGTATGTCCATGCTATAGCACCCTGTTCCTCATTTCAGTTTTAGCACTTATTAGCCTTAATTTGTACTGCATCTTCAATTGCCTACATTTTACTGGGCATGAACTCCATAAAGGCAGGTACTATATACATCTTGCTTATGTTTATCTCTCTAGCTTTAGCTTAGTGCCTAGCATAGGGCAGCTGAGTACTGAATGCATGTGTGCTTTTTGTGTGTGTTTCACTCTGAATTCTTTCTGAATCTAAATGACATTATGTATATGTTAATGTACTAATAAATAACAATGATAATGGCTATTGGACACATCGTATTTTTTTTTTTTCTAGGAAGAATAGTGGAATGATTCAATTATTTCAGATTGCATTTCAGCTTTGGAGACTGCATTTATTTTGCAAAAGCTACTTGTATTAGTCCCAAAATTAATCTGCCTAACCCAGAGGCAGGTACCTGCTATGCTGTCTGGAGAAGTCACATGAAAATAGTCAAGATACATTATTCCTTTAAGGAGTATTTTCTTATGAAACCAATCCCTCTCTCTCCCTCTTCACGAAGCAGAAATTAATCTTATAACCTGTATTCTTTAAAGTCTGTATACACGGAAGGCACTATTTTAAAGTAGGGTTTAATCTGTGTGCATGTGATTAAAACTACTCTTAATTTAGAAATTAGAAACTTGGCAGATAGCAAATTTGAATTTTCTTATACATCTACTTAAACTTAATTTCTCCAAAAATGCTATGAGTCATTTTTGTGGAATCCTTTTTTTATTGTATCACAAAGCCTAAATTTCAAAAATGTTGCATATGAGTTTAATATCATTAACATTTAAACTGTTCTTGATTAAAGTATGTTAAACTATCTTTGTTTTGCAAGATGCATTGATTAGAATAAGGATCCAAACATGAAGCTAAAGCATTTTTAATATGAAGACATTATTTTAAGAAAATGATGATCAAAGTATGGCATCATTGGAACATATTTGCCTGATATATTGTATGCACTTATTCCACTTATGTTTACAATAACTGCTTGGTGTGTTTGGGCTTTTGTCCAGGTTGCTTTTAGAGCAAACTGAAGAAAATAAATCGTAATATTTACTAGAATTTTGTTTAAAGTGAAGTAGCTATATTATTAAGTGTATGTTTCTAATCATGACCTCAATTTTTAAAGAATCTTGTGTTTAAAGATTTAATAATTGAGGATAGATATCAAAATGATATCCTGAAGAGTTCCTGAAATATTTGAAGCATTAAAGTGATGTTTGATATAAATGAGTACCTGTTGAAGTTCTATAGTATTCAATGGGAAGAATAATATCTTCTACACTTACCACAAATTCTTTTTTTACTATAAAGTTGGATATAAAACCTAAAACAACTATTTTAGTTTACAACATCTAGTCATGACAGTAATTGTCAAACTGTGCTTTAGGTTACTACAGCATGTATTTATGATCAAATGACTTCTGGGAGTGTTGTCCTCTGGAGCTGAGCTTCCTACTCACAACTCTGCTCAAGACAGAAAGAAATCTTATTAGTCCTGTTCCAAATGAGCCCCATTCTTAGCAAGTGCTGCTGTAATTTAATTTAGGTTTGGGCCTTCACTTGCAGGAAATAGACGAGATGTTAATTAACAGAACAATGCTCGTGGAAAAGCTTTATGATACTACCTGATTAACCACTTATTCCTTTTGATGTTCGTTTTTGGAAAATAATTGTGTATGTCTCCTGATACAGTACATAAGATGGCATGCATGGCTGGTTGTTTGTAGGTGTCCACAGGGGTTGTCTTTAGACTGATGTGGCTTTTAGGCAATTCTTTTTATGTAACCTAGCAATCTTGGTGCTTAACTCCTACTTCTGGTTGAGTTTACATATGAAAAGAGGGGAAATTTGTAAACTTGTGTGAAATTAGAAGTAACTCAGGTAAACATTGAATACTATCTAGAATTCAGAAGAAATAACTGCTACTTTTAATTGAAATTTTGATTTGCTTTTGGTCCATTAATTCTGTGGTTTATCAGCACAATACTTTTATAATTCTTACATATCAATCATGGGTAAAATTGTGCTTTATTTGTTTATTTTATTTTGTTCCAAACAGTAATCAATTCGCCTTTTTTTCTCCTTAAGAGAGTATTCTCACAGAATATAGAAATATAAAAAAGAAAGGTAAACTTTTCTATAATCCCATTACCCTTATAAACATTTTGGATTTATTATGATCTCTCTTTCTCTCTTTATTTATGGAGATAGATGGATAAGATATATTTAAATTAATATGACAGTCATAAGCTATATTTTGCTTTACGCCTAAATAATGTGCATTTTTTTTTTTTTTTTTTTTTGAGACAGAGTTTTGCTCTTTTTGCCCCAGCTGGAGTGCAATGGTGCAATCTTGGCTCACCACAACCTCCGCCTCCCGGGTTCAAGCGATTCTCCTGCCTCAGCCTCCTGAGTAGCTGGGATTACAGGCATGTACCACCACCCTGGCTAATTTTGTATTTTTAGTAGAGACGGGGTTTCTCCATGTTGGTCAGGCTGGTCTTGAACTCCCGACCTCAGGTGATCCACCTGCCTCAGCCTCCCAAAGAGCTGGGATTACAGGCGTGAGTCACCACGCCCGGCAATAATGTGCATTTTGAATATGCATAATTGAAATACATTTATTTGTTAAAATAATGAGGTATATCTATTAATGCTAACTTGGAAAATATATTCTTAACATTTTTTTAAAGCAAATTATAGTATATTTTACTTTTGATTAGAATAATAAAAATAAACACAATATCTATCTGACTGGGTCTATATAGGCCCACACTGTTGAGAATAATTACCTCTGAGAAAGTCAGGAGCATGGGTGGTGGGATCTGAAATGTTTTATTAGATATAATTCTGTACTATTACAATGCATTATAAGAATATATTATTTTATATTATGAATATGGAAATTTTAACATCCATCATTATGTCATAAATATAGGTCTAGATAATAATTTTATTTGTATTTTTATTTTTTTTGAAACAGGGTCTGCCTCTATCACCCAGGCTGGAGTGCAGTGGTGCAATTTAAGCTCACTGTAACTTGTGTCCTATAGGCTCAAGTGATCCTCACACCTCAGCCTTCCAAGTAGCTGGGACCACAGACATGCGCTACCATGCCTGGCTAATTTTTGTATTTTTAGTAGAGATGGGGTTTCACCATGTTGCCTTGGCTAGTCTCAAACTCCTGGTTCAAGTGATCTACCCACCTTGGCCTCCCAAAGTGCTGGGATTACAGACATGAGCCACCACACTCAGCCTGTATAATTTTCACAGTGTTATAATATTTATTTATAAAAATACAATATAAATTGCTTAACATTGTTGAGAAACATTAAGGCTGCTGCATTTTCAAGTAATATAAACCATGTTTTAATGCACGCATCTGTAAATGCATCCATGTACATTTTTCCTTTTTTGTTCCATGGAATAAGTTCCTCAAGTCAAATTACAATGTCCCAACTGGTATTTGACATGCATTTTCATACTCTTCTCCCAGTGATATTTCCAACCTTTTCTAGCACCTAATCATAGTTGCCAGCACATCATTATTCATCTATGTCTGGTGAGCAAATTATGGTTTCTCTCACCTGGAAATGTTATGGATTCTCTCTCACCTCTAGACCAGGAAAGTAAATTTTTATCATCAAGAGATGACATAGAATGAAAGCTGTCTTCAATAATCTTTGTTTCATAATGCACATTGTATTATGTTAATATTAAGGGAGGAGACCACCCCTCATATTGTCTTATGCACAATTTCTGCCTCCAAAGAAAGAAGAAGTAAAAACTAAAAGGCAGAAATGAAATCCACAGGCAGACAGCCCGGCGCCGCACCCTGGGCCTGGTAGTTAAAGATAGACCCCTGACCTAATTGGTTCTGTTATGTATAGATTACAGACATTGTATAGAAATGCACTGTGAAAATCCCTATCTCGTTTTGTTCCGATATAATTACTGGTGCATGCAGCCCCCAGTTACGTACCCTCTGCTTGCTCAATCAATCAGGACCCTCTCACCTGCACCCCCTTAGAGCTGTGAGCCCTTAAAAGGGACAGGAATTGCTCACCGGGGGAGCTCGGCTCTTGAGACAGAAGTCTTGCCAATGCACCAATGCACCCGGCCGAATAAACCCCTTCCTTCTTTAACTCGGTGTCTGAGGAGTTTTGTCTGCCGCTCGTCCTGCTACATTTCTTGGTTCCCTGATCGGGAAGCGAGGTGAATGGTGGATGATTGAGGCAGCTCTTTAGGCGGCTTAAGCCTGCCCTGTGGAACATCCCTGCGGGGGACTCCAACCAGCCTGAGCGACGCGGATCCTGAGAGCTCCCCCGGTACGCATTTGCCCTGGTGGGACACCTCGCCAGAGCAGTGTGTGGCAGGCCCCCGTGGAGCATCAACGCAGTGGCTGAACACCAGGAAGGAACTGGCACTTGGAGTCTGGACATCTAAAACTTGGTTAGACTAGTCTTCGAAACTTGCCCACTCTGTTTGAGTGGAAGAGTGGCCTGATCACCCATGGTGTGCCTTTATTGGCACTTTGGTTTTAGTTTTGATTTGGTTTGAATTGCTTGACAGGACCAGTCTTGGGAACTTGCCCACTCCATTTGAGTGGAAGCATGGCCTGATCACCCATGGTGTGCCTGTACTGGCCCTTTTGTTTTTAACTTGACTTGGATTGCGTGATACTTTGGTTTTGGTTTTGACCTGGCTTAGATTTCTGGATACTCTGATTTTGGTTTTGATTTTGGTTTGGTGTAAACTACAAAAGTGTGTGTATGCCCTTTTTACCTGTTCTTTGTTTTGTGGTGTGTGTGTGGTGTGAGTGTGGTGTTTTGTCTAGAGGAAACATGGGTGAGGCACAAAGTAAACCCACCCCACTAAGAACTATGTTGAAAAATTTCTAAAAAAAGGATTTAAGGGAGACTATGGAGTACTATGACACCAGGAAAACTTAAAACTTTGTGTAAGATAGACTGACCAGCATTAGAGGTAGATTGACCATTAGAAGAAAGCCTGGACAGGTCCCTTATTTCAAAGGTATAGCACAAAGTAACATGTAAGCCAGGGAACCCAGACCAGTTCCTATACATAGACACTTGGTTACAGCTGGTTTTAGACCCCCCCACCCCCAATACACAGTGGTTGAGAGAACAGCAGCATAAGTAGCTGGCAGAGGCAAGGAAAGACCAGCAGAGAGAGAGAAAGGAAAGAGACAGATTTAAAAAGGCAGAGAGAGAGGAAGAGACAGACAAAGAGGGAGTCAAGAAGAGAGAAAGAGAGAGAGAGAGAGAGAGAGGCAGAGAGAGAGAAGAGACAGAGGCAAAAGGAAAGTCAAAGAGAGACAGACAAAGTCAAAGAGAGAAAGAAAGAGAGAGATATACAAGTAGTTAAAAAAAAAAAGAAAAAAAAAGAAAAAAGGGGGGAGGAGGAATTTATATAAAAAGAGTGTTATATGGTAAATTCTTGTCCTGAAATAAATTAACTGGTTGTTTAAAGAAAGAAATGTTTGTAATAAGTCAGAAAATTAAGGCATGTCAAAAAAAAAAATTGCCTGTAAAAGTCGTGAAAAAAAAAAGAGAGGGTTATAAAAAAATGTGTGTTAAAAAAAGAATTTATGCAAAAGATGTTGTATAATTTAAAAGTAACTAGGCCTCCTGAATGTAAAACTATTGGAAAAAATAAAAAACAAAACAGTTTATGTGCAAGGTGAATAAGAAAAGCAAAATATACCTTTGGTAAAGGGATTATAAGGAGGTATAAGAATGTACATTTTTACCTACATTAAAAAGTTAAAAATTACTGTTTTGAAGGTTTAAGCAAGGTTTAAAACATTAATTGTAAAGAACATTTTGTGTTCTTTTAGCTAAAGTTTAGCTAAAGTTTAGCTAATGTATTAGCTAAAGTTAAAGAAGGATCATCCAGTTTTTCTGTGAACCGGACATTCAAATAAAAGCATAACAAGTTTTTCTTAAAGCACCAACCTGCTCTTTAGCAAAAATTATTAAAGGTTAAAAAGAGTCTATAAAATCATACCTTATGGTCAAACATTAAAAATTAAATAAATAAGTCTACAAGGTTTTATTTAAATTAGGTTTAACATTAATAACCCACTAATATAAAGATAAAATTTAGCTTATCTGGTTTTATACGAGAAGCATTGTTAAATGTAGGTTTAAAAACATTAATAACCCACTAAGTACTATAAAGTGCACTGCCAAGGTCCCCAAAATTTCTTAAAAATTACATAATCTTCCACACAAAAGAAAAACAAAAACATAAAAAAATGCCTAAAGTCTTAAGCTGGTGAGCAAAAGGATCCAGTCTACCTTCAGAAAGGAAAAAAATGGCCCTTCCTGTACTAACGGACAATGTAACTCCTTAGAGCTAGTAATAACCAATCCCCTTGATCCTTGCTGGAAAGAAGAGGAGTGTGCGACCTTAGAAATTGATGGGGCCAGACTGGATCCTCGAGTAAATACCTTGATTCGAGGAGTTTACAAATGCTCTCCTGAGCCAGTGTTTCAAACTTTCTATGATGAACTAAATGTACCAGTACCAGAAATTCCAGGAAAAACAAGAAATTTGTTTTTGCAATTAGCCGAGCATATAGCCCAGTCTCTCAATGTCACTTCATGTTATGTATGTGGAGGAACTGTAATGGGAGATCAATGGCCATGGGAAGCCCAAGAATTAATGCCTACAGACCCAGTTCCTGATGAATTCCCAGCTCAAAAGAATCACCCTGATAATTTCTGGGTCCTAAAAGCCTCAATTATTGGACAATATTGCTTAGCTAGAGAAGGAAAAGAATTCACTCGTGTAGGATGACTTAGTTGTCTTGGACAGAAACTGTATAATGGTACCACAAAAGCAGTCACTTGGTGGAGTTCAAATCAAACAGAGAGGAATTGAGGAATCCATCTGGTAAATTCCCAAAGTTGCAAACCGTGTGGACCCATGCGGGGTCCACTGGGACCAGACAGCCCCCACTGGATTGTATTGGATATGTGGGCATAGAGCTTATGCCAAATTATCTGGCCAGTGGGCAGGTAGTTGTGTTATTGGCACTATTAAACCATCTTCCTTCTGACTACCCATAAAAACAGGTGAACTCCTGGGCTTCCCTGTCTATGCTTCCTGTGGAAAGAGAAGCATAGCTATAGGAAATTGGAAAGATGATGAATGGCCCCCTGAGAGAATCATACAATATTATGGACCTTACAGCTCATGGGGATACTGGACCCCCATTTGCATGATCAACTGAATCATATGGTTATAAGCTGTCTTAGAAATAATCACTAATAAAACTGGCAGAGCCTTGACTATTCTGGCCGAGCAAGAAACTCTGATGAGAAAAGCTATCTATCAAAATAGATTAGCTCTCAACTACTTGCTAGCAGCTAAAGGAGAGATATGCAGGAAATTTAACCTTTCTAATTGCTGCCTACACATAGATAATCAAGAGCAAGTAGTTGAAGACATAGTTGGAGATATGACAAAACTGGCACATGTGCCCGTGCAAGTGTGGCATGGATTTGATCCTGGCGCCATGTTTGGAGAATGGTTCCCAGTGCTAGGAGGATTTAAAACTCTTATAATAGGAGTTATAATAATAATAGGAACCTGCCTACTGCTCCCTTGTTTGATACCTGTACTTCTTCGAATGATAAAGAGCTTCATTGCTACCTTAGTTCACCAAAATGCCTCAGCACGAATGTACTATATAAATCACTATCCATCTGTCTTGCAAGAAGACATCGGTAGTGAAAATGAAAGTGAGAACTCCCACTGTACTTCTTCGAATGATAAAGAGCTTAAAAACAAAAGGGGGGAATGAAATCCACAGCCAAAGAAAAAAGAAGTAAAAACTAAAAGGCAGAAATGAAATCCACAGGCAGACAGCATGGCACCGCACCCTGGGCCTGGTAGTTAAAGATAGACCCCTGACCTAATTGGTTCTGTTATGTATAGATTACAGACATTGTATAGAAATGCACTGTGAAAATCCCTATCTTGTTTTGTTCCGATATAATTACTGGTGCATGCAGCCCCCAGTCATGTACAATCAATCATGACCCTCTCACATGCACCCCCTTAGAATTGTGAGCCCTTAAAAGGCACAGGAATTGCTCACTCAGGGAGCTCGGCTCTTGAGACAGAAGTCTTGCCGATGCCCCCGGCTGAATAAACTCCTTCCTTCTTTAACTTGGTGTCTGAGGGGTTTTGTCTGCCGCTCGTCTTGCTACAATATGAGGGACACTGAACTCTAAAATAGATGCCTAATTCATAATGTTAAGGCACACAGCTATATATCGCAGTAATTTCCATTATCTTAACCTCAGGGTTAAGAAGAAAAAACCCCACAATCTTTGGAATTTAATAGGCCTGGGTTTAGATTTTAGGTGTGCCGGTCACTCGGTGCTTTGAGTCTTGGCTCCTTGGCATATATTGTTTATATCATGAGATTGTTAAAGAAAATTAAGTTAAATAATGTCATAAAGTGCATACTTCAGTGCCATGTGGTAGGTATTATAGAAAATAACCCTATGGCTAAATAACTTCTTTGTGAAATATTTACTATTTTTCTGATTTAAAAAAAGACAGATTATCATCTAGGATATATAGTTAAAAACTGACCTAATAGGCTAAAATTATAGCTGATATGCTTATTATTGCTCTGATTTTTTTATAACTTTACTAAACTTCATGCTTTAACTTTTGGTTAAGGGTGTTCCTTCTGGTTTGGCTAATTTCAAAAGTATAAGAAAACAAAAGTAAACTTTAATTTTCTACCTTGCATGATGGATATGTATAATATCTTTGTACTGTTTTCCTTGGGAAAAAAGTAGATACAAATGCCCAAGTATACAATATATTGAATTTTGTTCACCATTTGACATAAACAATAGTATGTTTGTTGTAATTTTTCTTTCAAAATGCAATAGAATGTGTGTATTCATTGGGTAGCCTTTATTTAGGAAGTCAGAAAGAAAGGACTCTAAAGAATATACAATTGAAGAAGCGGGAAGTGGAGGAGTTTAGAATCAGGAATGCAGAGGAAGAGAAGAAATATTATCTGATACTGTGAACCCTCGAAACACAGAAGTCTACTCAATAGTTACAGCCCTTTACTGAGCTTCATTGGACATACTCAGGTGCCATGATAGCTATTCGAGTAAATGAGGAAATGTATGCTTTATAGGAATCTCATCTCCTGGATTCTCAAATCTAACCCACAAGATAAACTCAAGCATAAGATTAAACAAATTATGAGTATCTTTTTGAGTTTCTTTCTAAATAAATGTATCTACTTGTTTGTTCCAAATAACAAGGAGAGAATATTTTATGCTATAGCCTGTCAACCTAAATAACACTGAGAGAGAGGCCCTCTAAAAGAAAAGGTATTTATTTGAGAATAAAGCATTGTAATGGGAATATGCATATCAAAGTAAACTATGCGCATAGTTAGGGAAGTAAAGGGAGACAGAGGTTTTCAAAGAGAAAAAGCAGGAGGATTATATAATTCTTCTGAGATAATTATCTTTGGCTACCAAGACCAATAACAAGGTTATCACCAGTCCAAAGTTAAGCGGTTGCTGGGCAAATGCCCTTGTAGAAATATTTTTTGTGTAAGGTTCTGATGGCCTTTGTGCAAGATTGTGGATTTTGTATTTATATCAGACATACAAGAATGATAACCTCTTTATGGTGTTCCCTGGTTCTATTTGTCAGGGCTTTTTGTTTGCTTGTTTATTTGTTCATTTGTTAACATTAGTGACTCTTTTGATTTTGATACCTTTCACAATTCTATCATTACTGCCTTGTTTTTTTCTGAAATGTCCTTTTGTTTTTATCTAATGATGATTCTTATGCTTTTAAAAACATTTCTAACATCCTCTTGTTGCTTATTTATCTGTGGAGTTGCTGTTCATTCTGGGTTTCCTCTGAGTCCTTGCCCACACGTCACCATCCTGTCTTACCTTGGCTGCAGCTGTTCAGTCATCAGATCAAGCAGGTGAAGGCTATCAAACTGTTATTTCTCCTGGGTAAAATGGCATCACCCTCGTCTACTGCTCTTTGTCTACTTTGAATTAATTTCCTAAATGGCATACGATTCAGTGCAAACAAATTGTTGTTGTAATGAAAGTCTTTTACGTCCTGGTTGGTGATTTATAATTTGTTTCATCAAGTATAAAACTCAGAAGTAAAAATGTCAAGAGTAAACTGATACAGCTTAATCGGTCATTTCCAATTTTGATGTCAGTCTATTAACCTACTGGCTAAAAGGGCATTGTAGAATATTAGTTGGCATTTGTTTTTGGAGTCCTCTGTGATTTCTTTCTTATTAGTGTTCACAGCAGTGTACCATTAAAGTTTTTTGCTTCAGTACACATTCTGATTATCCCTGAACCTGCATAGTCACAATAGGAAGAGTAGTGTTGATTCAAACAAAATTCAGATCCATGTATTTTTGGCAGGTGTAGTGTGTTCTCCTATGCCAACTCACATGTTCCATTTTGTGCCTTTATAAAACTATAGGAATAGCTTAGTGATTGCCTAAAATTTTCCTACTAAATTGAATGATTTTCTACAAAAATGTCTTAATAATCAGAAGATAATAATATATTCAGTAAATTTATTTTATATAACTATTATATTCTCTAGTACTTTTATATGTATAATTATTTATGGTTTGATTTTATACACATCTCATTTTCCTTAAATGTATACTCCAACTTATATGGAGATAAAAGTAATGCTCTCACTTTACCTTGAAGAAACTAAACTCTAAGACTGTATCATTTGATTCTTTCACTTTGAGCTGTCTAAAATTTTATGAAATTAGTTAAGAGCAAAAAGAAGCATATAGTTATCTTTCTTTTAAAGTACAGGATAATTTGTCTTCAAACACAGTTGGATTCAAGTGCACAAAGAAAGTTCTTATCAACAGGTTCCTCTTCTCCCACTTCCTCTCTTTTTTCTACTGGCTTTATTCTCAGAGAGAGATATAAAGGTGGCATCAAGGTTTGTAATCCACCAGTCTGGGACCCCACAAGAAAGAAAGTACCTCTTTCCTAATGGCTTCCTCAAAAAGCCTGGGTTTAACTAATGAACGGAGCTTGTTTCACTTGGCCGTGCCTGAAGCAATAGCTGTGACAAGACCTGAAATATGTGTTTATACCTGGAGCTAGGAGATTAAAGCAGGAAATGGACTGATGTGGAAGACGATTCTGCTGCAATAAGAAGAGATACTGAGAAGGCAAAACAACAGTTCCCACCGAAGATGCCACTGAGTTACCAGGACTATACTCCTGGTCTTCAGAGTTCCATGTTCTACTTTCTGAGTCTTTCACTGGATCAGTTCTAACATAAAGTAAGAATGAACTTAAATAAATCCTTTGATGTTTATTCTCTAAAAGGACAAGAATATTTTAATAGCCTGAAAGCAGGTGCTAGGAGTCTCAGAAAATGAATAAAGTATAATCTTGAAAAAAACTAGTGAAACTTCTGGTTTGACCTCTTCCCTAATGCAACCATTCCTCTCAACTTTTGATTCTTTAACTTTTTTCCACTCCTTTTATTTTTTGAAGCTATTGATGTTGATAGAAAAATCTTTGAAGCAAAGACTACTCTCTAACATTAGTAGATAGGAGCTACTCCAGATGAAATTAAATACCCTTCTGTTACCCTGCATATGACTTTGTATTAAAATTTTGGTTTACTTGTTTGTCCCACTCAGCTACTGTAAGTACTCCAAAGATCTAAATCATCTTTGATTTCCAAGTTTTATTGCCCAAGCAAATAACTGTATTTGTTGTCAGTAGCACATTAATAACATAAATATTGTTGAATGACTGAATCAAACTGTAATACACTTACAGACAAAGGAAAGAATACAGTGAGAAAGTATATGTTCATAAGGGGAAGAGATATTCAAGAGACCTAAGAATGAGCAAGCAGAGGCATTTCCTCATGGCAATAAAAAAATGATTAATTAAAGCAATATATTTTCAAAATAGGAAAAATTTATATTAAAATAGTGAAGAGGGCTGGGTGCAGTGGCTCACGCCTGTAATCCCAGCACTTTGGAAGGCTGAAGCGGGTGGATCACGAGGTCAGGAGACCAACCTGGCCAACATGGTGAAACCCCATCTCTACTAAAAATACAAAAAATTAGCCAGGCATGGTGGCACGCACCTGTAGTCTCAGCTACTCGGGAGGCTCAGGCAGGAGAATCGCTTGAACCCGGGAGGAGGAGGTTTCAGTGAGCCGAGATTGTGCCATCGCACTCCAGCCTGGTGACAGAGCAAGACTTTGTCTCAAAAAAAAAAAGAAAAAAAAAAGAAAAAAAAAATTAGTGAAGAGATGGAAGGTCTTCAAGTTATGGATCTGAGTTACACTATAAATATGAGTGTAGAAATCAATCCTTATTTAAAAAACAAAGCCAAAAACCTCTGTCCCATCTAAACTGATATTATCAGTTAACATACTTGAGATTTTCAGTTAATTTGTTTTATAATTGTGACATATTTAAAAAACTTTATAATTCATACTTTTATAAATTTATCTAACTTTATTCTTACAACAACTCTGTGAGGTAGGTTACTATTTTACTTATTTTAAAGATGAGGAAAATTAAGTTAAGAAAGATAATATGACTTCCCATTGCCACTAAAAATTAAAAACTAAAATTCTAAATCTCATATTCTTCTTACGAAAATTGTACTTTTTCAAAATTTCATGACAAGTTTCTACTACAATTTTTATAGAGTAATGAGCACAAGATAGAAAGCTAAACACACAATAAGAACATAAAAAGTCATAAAGGATACATATTGATATGTTTTGTTTGCATATGCATTGTTTTATTTTTTTCAGAAATATCTCTCTACATTGTTAAGTCTTCTTCAAATCATGCTTACAGTTGGCCTTTGCTATAATTTAATTTTTAGGTTATCAGGTTTTATTGACATTTGGAATTAATACTTACATGAACATTTGAACTCATGGACCTAAATTTCTAGTGTATTTTGGTTTGCATCCATCTAGGTTCCAAATTTAGAAAAAAATTACAGTCTGTTAATGCCATAAAAATCTATTTTACTTCATCATATTCAAAAAAGTAAATATAAACAATATTGATTATAATAAATTTTTCAATGCAAGAACCTAATTTGAGCTGCAAATATCAAGACAATTGGATGTATTGGAGACCAGCTGGAAGTGCAAAGAATACTTCCCCTTGGTATTGACTCTTCTCTAAATCAATAGTGGTTCCAAATGTAGTAAAAAGCAGACAAGATTTAACAGGTTCTAAATTATTAAGGCCAGTGCATTGATGCTAGAGAGTTCATTAACAATCTCATCAATACAACGTGGTTCATGGACATTAGTAAGAGCTTCGTGTAACATTTTAAAACAGAATGAGATATCTCAATGGACTGATCTTAGTTAAAAAAATTTAATTAGGTAAGAATAATTACATTAGTTAAATGGAACTTTTAATTGAAAACCTGTTGGCATTTTCTAACCTGCTTCACAACTGTCCTTTAACCATTTATATTTAAAAAGTGAAGAGTTTCTGTACATGATGTTTGAAAATTATCTAAACATCCTGGAATTTTTGTATAAATGTTTAAAGGAGTTTAGATAATGTAAAAACAAATAGGATTTTCTGCTTGGGGAATGGTACATTTAAAAGATATATATATATATATATATATATATATATCAGAAGGAAAAGTTATAGAGAAAATATGTATGGTAAGTACATACTTTTTTGGAAAAAAGGCAAAGTAGTCATTTTCTGAAGCTTTTACGTTTATGACTTTAAAACTTCATGTATTGAATATCATTCCTTATGAAGCCTTGAAATCTTACGGGGAAATAATACTGTTTGTAAAATTATCTTGTTGAATGTTGTTAAAGAAAATGGCATACAACAAGAGTTTTTGAAAGATTGAAAGCCCATAATTGTGTAAGATAAATATAAAGGGCCAATGAAAACTCTTATTGTTAAAATTAGTGTCAGCCACATTTTAGGCTGTATTTACTGGTTGTTGTTCATAATAAGCTAATTGGCAGTCACTATTTTTTGGTAGCTTGCAGCTTAAGCCAGAGAGCACTGGTCTGGAGAGACATAGACATTTATTCAAATTCACAGGAACACTAAACAAATGGATTTGTTAATTATTTATGGCATTAATTCCGGCCGAGACCATTTCTTATCTGAATCTCAGGAACCACTATCACTCAGTGCTGTCTACTTTACTTGATCTTCAGAGCATTGCTGAATTAGAATATTCTTCCTAATTCATCAATTTGTCTCTTCCTTTCAGCCTTCATGGGTACTCAATGATATACATGTAGAGACAAAAATCTTTATATATATATATATACACACACACACACATACACACACACACAGATTACTGTATAGTTTATTTATAATAAACTATAAATTCATTTAGAAACAGGACAGAGGCTGGTCTCACATTCCCCACCCTGGTCTTCGCTACTGACAGATTTGGCTCACTGTACTTCTGGGAGGTAATACATTCTAGCTATATGGCAAAGTGTGAAGATACAGATTTCTTCATATATATATAGAAACTATATATGTGTGTATATATATGGAAACAATATGTGTGTGTGTGTGTGTGTGTGTATATATATATATATATATAGAGAGAGAGAGAGAGAGAGAGAGAGAATGTGGTCTTACTTTGTCACCCAGGCTGGAGTGCAGTGGCACAATCTTGGTTCACTAAAAATCCATATATTTTTAAAGGTATTTCGTCATGCAATTTCTGAAATTTTCTTTTATGCATTTAATTTGTAATAAAATCTCTCTGGCCATTTCAAAACATAAATCAGAAGCAGATTCGTGTTTTCACTGTGTAAAAGGAGGCAAAAGGAGGTAAAATGCTGTAATATTAGAGAATGTCTTTGGGTAGGAAAGAAAGAATTTTAGTTTTCTTCTTCAAAGAATAAGGAGATCAGGCTGATGTTTAATGTGCGTGAGAAGTTTAACAGTGATGAAGGTGAAGTGACAAAGAAAAAATTATAATATAAATATTGGTAGGTTTTATTGGTTCAGGCAGTAATTTGCTAGGACATGAACACAGGCAATGGCCTAAGAATAATTAGTTTTGATTACCCTTATTTATTAATTTGTATGAAATGCTCATACAATAGTTTATTAAGCAAGCACACAGCCTTATAAAGAATTATGGAAAGAGACAGATATATGTAGAATGTAAAGAATACATAATTATGTAGAGAAGACAGACAAATAAGGGTTATGGTTATATTACAAAACCAGTATAAAATCAGAGTAAAATGTGGATTTTCTATAATTTGAATGTTAGCCACAGGACACCTTAAAATCAACCTGGCTCATTCCTCTCCTTTTACAGATGAAGAAACTGAAGACTAGAAAAAATAAGAGTCATACTTGTCCAAGTTTACATGTTGGAGTGAAATTATCTCAATAGCAGTCCTTCGTGTAATATTAAATACATGACATTATACTATTTCACCACTTATCTTTATTCTTGAATTCTAAATTTGTCAGTAACTCATATGTACTCGATTTTTTTTTTTTTTTTTTTTTTGAATTCTGAGTTCAACTGAATTGTAGCATCATGTACATACCACATTGTGTGGGGATCAGGTTATTATATGTTAATTTCCTTCTTACTCCTTTGCCATCTAGAACCTGATCTGCTGTTTTAAACAGCATGAGTCCTGTTCTCCCATTTAGGCTGACAGTGGGTGCAGAAGGGTTGAAACATTACACTTTCTAAACTGGTTCCTTGTTCTGGAGAGTATCCATCTGAAGAGATTACCGCTCTTCTGGTGATCATCGCCATCATCATCCAACACCTGCCTATGCACCATGTGCCAGGAATTGTGCAAACTGCTTTAATGTATTATCTCATGCAGTCTGTGCAGTCCACGCAGCTGCTGGTAAAGAACTCTGTTTCAGAGTAATACAAAGAGCCAGCAACAGAGAAAGCATAATGGCAGCTGCAGTGTAACTGGGAGAATTGTCTCTGACAATTGGCTCCCGACTGGGTCTGAGGGCATTTCTTCATCAGTCCCTCAGTTCAGCTAGCAGCCACCGCACACCTGCTCTGTGCCGGGCAGAGTGCTCAGTGCAGTGTGCCAGCTGAATGAGTGAGCACCAGCCTGTTCTCCATGTGTGACCCCCTCCTTCTTGCTCAGAGGGGTGGGCGATTGTCTGTCCCATTTAGGCTTGTGCTGACTGTGCAAGGGAGATCCCGAGGTCAGGATTTACCTCTTTGCCCATCACTGTTAATATCTGTATTATCTAACTAAAGAACTAACATTTGCATTTTTTTTCCCTGGAACCATCTGATTTTTAAAGTAAGTTTTCAAGCAAGAAAATCTTTAGATCATCGTATTTAATTTTCGATTATAAAATGAGGAAACAAGGCAATAGGGATTAAATTTTTTTTTATTATTTTCTTTAGCTAAAAGGTCAAGTCAGTGAAAGATCCAGAATTCATAAACTTCTATTCTATTTATTAGACCATGCAGCTCTTTTTGCTATGCACTGTACCTCAAATGGGAATTCAGAAATGAGCAAAATCTGAGATGTAGGAGTTCCAGAATGGATCTGCCACCTGCCAGCTAGCATTCAGATCTCAAAGGGGACCTGCCTGCACTTATTTAATGGAAAGATAAATGTGTTCAAGGAACTGTTACTATAAATTCATTTAGAAATTGGACAGAGGCTTTACTCACATTCCTCCCCGGTCTGAGCTGCTGACAGATTTGGTTCACTGTACCTCTGGGAGGTAATACATTCTAGCTAAATGGCAGTGTGATTGTTATTCAGAGCTCCCAAATACCTATTCCTTTTATTGTTTAAATGAACTTTGTGGTTGAATTCATCCATTTATTGAAAAGTACTTCTATACACTTACTACAGGCAAGGCAATGTATGGAATACTATGTGAGGTATTAAAAAGAGACATTGTTATTATCCAAAAGATGCTTGTGATATAAAAGAAAAAATAAAAGGCAAGAAAAATATGAACAGTTTTATTAAAACTAGAATGTAAAAGGAAGAAAGAAGATACAAATTAGTGATGTTTAATTTGCTAGGATTCTGGATAGTTCTAGAGTAAAATGAAATCAACGGACCATCTTCCAAGAAAAATGGTGCATTACCCTTTAACTTCTAATAGATGTATTAGAGTAAAATGTACACATTATAACCAACACATATTTACATTACTCTTAAAAGTAATTATATTTAGATGGAAATTATTGCATTCAACATTGGAAGCATTTGTCTCTCAGGCCAAGAGTGCTAATAACAACAGCAAAGAGTGAAATATTGTCACAAATATAACCATGCTTGGCACAATAGACATAATAACCTGGAAAATACTGTGTTCTAAGTTCTCCCAGTCAAAATTGAATGGAGGTATCCAAAAGTCATTCCAAAAGAATGACTTCTCACCATAAGAAAAAAATAAACATTTTTGATGGATTTTTGCTGAGAAAAATTTTTAGTATATCTGAGAAATTTGATATACTAACGTTCTGTTCTGTATTTGTACATAGTTTGAAATTGTTTGTTTCTAGTTTCTTCATGCTTTTTTCAAATAAAATCTATGTTTTATTTTTTGCGTAACTCTTGAAGCACCTATTTTAGACCTTTACAAAGGAAATGTATAATGTGAGGAATCAGAAAGAGAAATAACATATGCATTAAACATGGACATTGGTAGCTTGGTAATTACTGCTTAGTATCAGATTATTCTGTAAAAGAAATCTAAGTACAGATAAATATTTTAACTATTCATAGAATCCATTTCTGTTTTTTTATAGTTGGAGATATTTTAATTGTATATATAAAATCAAAATATTAAACCATGTCAATTTTTATTATTTAAAACTTTTAAGAACATCTAATTTCTTAAATTCTTCAATTATTTAAAAATGTGTAGTGATTTTTTCCAGAGTGTAAGGAAAATGTAAACATACATAGATTTTACTGTTTTTTTTAAATAACTTAAAGACTCATCAGTCATGAGGTTACTTGATGGATGGATTAGTACTGGGTGACTAAGCCTATTTCTGTGGCAATAGCTCAGCCATAGAAATTAGCATTTGTCACTCTTCTGCCTGTTTCTCTGTTACACATTCTATTCGTAAAAGTAATTTGACTAGGTATAAGATACACCAAGCAATAAGTTAGTAAGAAGGTTAATGGATATCTAAATATATTTGAAGACATTTCGTATGTTCTTTTCAAGCCAGCCATTTGGAAAGATCACTACAGTTTTACTAAAATGTGTAGGACCATATTGTGCAATTTTAAAGGTTTGCAAAACAAATGTTTTTGGATGAAAAACATTTTTGTAGGTTAACTAACTTATTTTGGAAATAAAAATAGCTCCAATCTAGTCTGAGGTAGGCTCTGAAAGGCAGTCCACATTCCAGTTGACAGGTGTTTGAACTAGCAGTGAAGCAGGTAGGGCTGCATTTAGCTGTCACAACAGCCCTGTCTGGCCAGTACCTATATAATTTGAGCGTCTTTCTTCTGCAGTATACCCTTAGAGGGAATAGATATTCTCTTCTAGCTTTCCGTTAAGTGTGGCCCATATATATGGGGGGGTGTGTGTGTGTATGTATAATATATAATGTATATAATCCATACACATATATACACATACATAATTATACTTGAGAGAAATATATATATATGTATATAAAATTATAGTTGCAAGAGAGAAAATAGAACAGATTATCTTATCTTCATTATTGATTTATTTCCCAACCCCGGCTTAGCTTTTGTCTTGCCTTTGTAGTTTAGGATGTAAATGACCATAGGTTTATCTGACTGTCTCATATGGATTTTAATAAACAAATTGTACTGATATTCAGTTTTAGTTTACTTGGCTAAATTACAGTTATGGTGAACCCTGAAGCATTCTTTAGAGGTAGCTATAAAGTATAAAGAAAAAGACAAGATTTGACTTAGGGACTACAATAACTTTTATTGGAATCCCAGCTCAGAGATGTATTCTCCATGGTCCGTGGAACCATACTAGACTGGTATTCATAAGACGCCCCCTAAACTATGAGATCTTCTCCCACTGGTTTCCCCTCCTTTGCCCATCATAGTTTCAGTGGGAATATGGCCTAGGGGAGGCAGGGATGATAATTGTTTAGACAGTGATTCTAAGGGTTAGGATTTGCCTGAATCTTATTTCCACCAATCTTTCATGAGACCTTGAAATAATTACTTTAACCTTCCTAATCTTCAGTTTCCGGCTCTCAAAAATCCTACTAGTAATATCATTTAGAACATATGATTTTTGTGAGAATTAAATGAGATAATGCATGTAAAGAAATCGGCACATTTCCGTGGCACAGAGTAAGCATTTAATATAACTTGAATTAAAATAATTATTGTTTTGTAATAATAATATTATAAAAATGATAAGATAATTTAACCTGTGTTTCCCCTCCACTTCTCTCCTCCTCTGTACCACCCCTCTCTTCTTTTCTCCTGTTTTCTTCCATTAAGAGAAGAGTCAAGGCAAGGAATTATAGAGTCAATAAGAGAGGATGAAGATTTAGCAAAAGCAGATAAATCAATCTCTAAATTTGGGTGTAAGAGATGCTTCTTAAGCCCTGGCGTGAAAGATACATTAGAGTCTTTGCCCTTTGAAAATCTCCTGAACAGCAACTGGATAGAAGCAATCCAGAATGTTGAAGAGGGTTTTAAAAAGTGTTATATTGCTAGGAGCTAAAAGAATACACTCATGAAATAAAGACGAAAATTGTCACTTTTTTTTTTTTTTCCTGAGACGGAGTCTCACTCTGTCACCCAGGCTAGAGTGCAGTGGTGCGATCTCCTCTCACTGCAAGCTCTGCCTCCCGGGTTCACGCCATTCTCCTGCCTCAGCCTCCTGAATAGCTGAGACTACAGGCGCCGCCACCACACCCGGCTAATTTTTTGTTTTTTTTTTTTTTTTAAATAGAGACGGGTTTCACTGTGTTAGCCAGGATGACCTCGATCTCCTGACCTCTTGATCCGCCCGCCTCGGCCTCCCAAAGTGCTGGGATTACAGGCGTGATCCTAAAATTGCCACTTTTAAAACTTACTTTGTCCTCTGAACTAATCTTTGCCTCCTGCTCAGTCCAGGATTTGTTAGAATTACATTGATTCTATAATTTCTTTTTGTAATCTAATTTGTATTTGTTTCTTTTGTTTTTTTCTATTTACTTAGTATGTTATTTTTTCAATTATCCTTTTCTAGGCATTGTTGGGCCTATATGTAATTCCATACTTATATTTTATACAGTCATTTATAGGTACTTCTTTCTTATCCTTATAGTGATCAGATTTCACTAACAATTTGGTTACAATCAGTGACATTATGAACCTCTGAAAGGAGTGTGGTGGCTTCCTCCAGGACAATGACTGGAAATGTGGGTTCCTGACTTGACCATTCCTGTCCATACTTGATGATTTAAATTATTTGTTTTACCTCAATGTTTCTTGGGACAAATAATGTTTAAGCTTGATAACCTTTGATTTGTAGAGATATGTATTTGGGGGTGTATTATCAATTTAGTGTTGCCTACAAGAGTGCTAATATTTTTAGAAAATTCTATTCACCAGTCACCATAATGTGGCTTCATTGGTCAGGCCAGGGCCCTGCTACTCTATGCAGCTTTGGGACTTGGTGCCCTATGTCCCAGCTACTCCAGTTGCAGCTCCAGCAGTGGCTAAAAGCAGCCAAGGTACAGCTCAGGCTGTTGCTGGGAACATTCACCCAATGCCTATACACTCATTGTATCTTGGAAGTAACTAACATGCTTATGAATTTACAGGCTTATAGGTGAAAGGGACTTGCCTCGTCTCAGATGAGGCTTTGGACTTAGACTTTTAGGTTAATGCTGAAATGAGTTAAGGCTTTGGGGGACTGTGGGGAAGGCATGATTGGTTTTGAAAAGTGAAAAGTACATGAGATTTGTGAGGGGCCAGGATTGGAATGATATAGTTTGGCTCTGTGTTCCTACCCAACTCTCATCTCAAATTGTAATCACCATGTTTCAAGGGAGAGACCTGGTGGGAGGTGATTGGATCATGGTGTTCTCATGATAGTGAGGGAATTCTCATGAGATCGGATGGTTTTGTAAGTGGCAGTTTTCCCTGGTATCTCTCTCTCCTGCCACCATGTCAGACATATCTTGCTTCCCCTTCGCCTTCTGCCATGATTGTAAGTTTCCTGAGGCCTCTGTAGCTATGGAGAATGGATTCAATTAAATCTCTTTTGTTTATAAATTACCCAGTCTCAGGTAGTATCTTTATAGCAGTGTGAAAATGGACTATACACTCAGCAGCAGTGTATAAGAGTTCCTTTTTCTCCACATTTTTGGTTTGCATTTGTTATTGTCTTTTTGTTTAAGAATGATTCTAACTCGGATTAGATGATATCTCATTGTGGTTTTGACTTGCATTTCCCTGATGATTAGTGATAATGAGTGTTTTTTATATACCTGTTGTCTATTTTTATATCTTTTTAGAGAAATGTTTGTTCACATCCTCTGCCCAGTTTTTAATGGTTTTTTTTTTTTTTTCTTTTTTTTTTTGACACGAGTTGTTTGAGCTCCTTCTATATTACAAATATTGGTCACATGTGAGACAAATAGCTTGCAAGTATTTTCTACCATTCAACAGGTCATCTCTTCACTGTGTTGGTTGTTTCCTTTGCTGTGCGGAATCTTTTCATGTCCCATATGGCTTTTTGTGTCCCATATGTCTATTTTTTGTTTAATTGCCTGTAATTTTGGGTTCTTAGCCATAAAGTATTTGCCTAGACCAATGTCCTAGAGTATTAGTCTGTGTTTCCTTCTAGTAGTTTTATAGTTTCAGAACTTATGTTTAAGACTTTAATTGATTTTGCATTTTTTTTTGTATATGATGAGACATAGGAGTCTAGTTTTGTTCTTTTGAGTATGGATATCCAGTTTTTTTCAGTACCATTTATTGAAGAACCTATTCTGTTTCCAATGTGTATTCTTGGCTTCTTTGTCAAAAATCAGTAGGCTATAAATATGTGGATTTATTTGCGGATTGCCTATTTTGTTTCATTGGTCTATGTGTTTGTTTTTATACCAATACCATGCTGTTTTAGTTACTGTAGCCTTGTAACACATTTTAAGGTCAGGTATCGTGATGCCTTCAGCTTTTTTTCTTTTTTCTCAGGATTGCTTTGGTTATTCAGGCTGTTTTGGTTCCACATGAATTTTAGAAGTTTTTTTTTTTTTTTTTTTTTTTTTTTCCTATTTCTGTGAAGAATGTCATGATATATTGGTGGGAATTGTATTGAATCTGTAGATTGCTTTGGGTAGCATCGCCATTTTTACAACATTAATCCTTCCAATACATGAGCATGGTCTTTTCATCTGCCTGTGTCATCTTCAATTTCTTTAATCAGTTTTTTTGTAGGTTTCATTGTAGAGTTCCTCATCTTCTTAGTAAAATTTATTCCTAAGGTCTTTTACTTTTTGTTGGTATTGTAAATGAGATTACCTTCTTGATTTTTTGACAGGTTAGTTATTTGTGTATTAAAAAATGGCTGATTTTTGTATGTTGATTTTGTGTTCTACAACTTTACTGAATATGCCAGATAGAGTTTTTGCTGGAGTCTTTAGGTTTTTTAAAAATACTAGATCATGTCACCTACAAAAAGGGACAATTTGACTTCCTTTTTTTTGGTCCCAGTTTCAATGTTCTTTCTTTCTTTCTCTTGTCTGATTGCTCTGAGTGGGACTTTCAGTACTATGTTGAATAGGTGTTGTAAAAGTGGGCATCATTGTCTGGTTCCAGTTTTTAGAGGAAAGGATTTCAGCTTTTTCTCATACATTATGTTATTTGTAGGTGTGTCATATATGGCCTGTATTACACTGAAGCATGTTCCTTTTATGCTTAGTTTGTTGAGTTTCTATTATGAAGGAATGTTGAATTTTATCAAATACTTTTCTGTGTCTATTGAGATCACATGATTTTTACCCTTTATTCTATTGGTGTGATGTATTACATTTATTGTTTTATTACATTTATTGTTGAACCATCCTTGAGCTCCTGGAATAAATTCCACTTGATCATGTTGTAGTACCTTTTGGATGTACTGTAGAATTTAGCTTGCTAGTATTTTATTGAGAATTTTTGGATCTATGTTCATCAGGGATGTTTGGCTGTGAACACAGATACAAAACATAGATGTTCACCCATTGTTGTTGCTGTTTTGTCCTTGTCTGGTTTTGGTATAATACTGGCCTCATAAAATGAGTTAGGAAGAATTATCTCCTCTTGTTTTTTAACAGGTAGTTTGAGTAGAGTTGGTGTTAATTCTTCTTTAAAAGCTAGGTAGAATATGGCAGTGAAGTCATCTGGTACTGGGCTTTTCTTTTATGGAAGCCATTTTATTATTGATTTAATTTTGTTACTCTTATTAGCCTGTTCAGGTTTTCTACTTCTTTCTAATTCAGTGTTGTTAGGTTGTGTGTGTCTAAAAATTTATCCATTTCCTATAAATTTTTGAGTTTGTTAGTATATAGTTTTTCATAATAGTCTTTTAGGATTTTTTTGTATTTCAGTGTTATCTATTGTAATGTCATTTTTTAAGTTCTGATTTTGTTTATTTGGGTCTTTTATCTTTTTTCTTGGTTAGTTTAACTAGAAGTTTGTCAATTTTTTTTAAAAGACTTTTCATTTCAATAATCCTTGGTATTATTTTTTAAGTCTCTATTTCATTTAGTTCAGTTCTGATCTTTATTACTTTTTTCTTCTACTAATACTAGGTTTAATTTGTTCTTTCTTTTCTAGTTCCTTGAGGTGTATCATTAGGTTATTTTAAATCTTTATAGTTTCTTGATGTACACACATATTGCTATAAACTTCCCTCTTAACACTGCTTTTGCTGTATCCCATATGTTTTGGTATGTTGTGTTTCCATTTTTTTTGTTTCCAGAAATTTTTAGATTTTCTGCTTAATTTACTCCATGACCTAATGGTCTTTCAGAGTATGCTGTTTAGTATCCATATATTTGTAGTTTCAAGAATTTTTCTTGTTACTGATTTCTATTTTTTTGTTTATTGTGGTCTGATAAGACATTTGATATGATTTCCACTTTTAAAAGTTTGTGGAAACAAACTTTTAAAAACTCTGTCTCTCTTTAGATCAAATACAATTTGTTTTATATATCTAGGTGCCCTGCTGCTGGGTGCATAAATATTGAGAAATGTTGTCCTCTTGCTGAATTGATCCCTTTGTCTTTATATAATGACCTGGTTTGTCTCTTTGTACTGTTTTTTTGACTTAAAGTCTGTTTTATTTGATATAAGTATAGCTATTCCAGCTCACTTTTGGCTTTCATTTGTATAGAATACTTGTTTTTCATTCCTTTACTTTCTGTCTATATGTGTCTTTATAAGCGAGATGAATTTCTTGTAGGCAGTATATAGTTGCATCATTAAAAAAATCCATTCAGCTAGTCATATCTTTCAAATGGACACCTTATTATGTTTGTATATTAAAGGTTATTATTAATATGTGAGGACTTATTCTCATCATTTTTTGTTTTTGATTGTTTTGTTTATCCTTTGTTCCCTTCTTTCTCTCTTATTGTTTATCATTGTGGTTTAGTGGTTTTCTGTAGTGGTTCCAGAATTTGGTTCTTTTATATAATGTCTATCTCTTTATTGAAATTTTCACTCATATCCTGATTTTTTTTTTCTTTGTATTGTTTTCCTGTGTTCTCTGTGTCTCATTGAGCTTCTTTGGTATAATTATTTTCAGTCTTTTTTCGGGCATTTCATAGATCTGTTTTTCACTGAATCTTTTACTGGAGAATTATTGTGCTCCTTTAGAGGTGTTGTACTTCCTTGATTGTTTATTTCTTGTGTCCTTTTTTGTCCTTATGTTGATATCTACACATCTTGTCATCTTGTATAATAGTTGCTTGTTTCAATTTTTTTTTTTTTTTTTTTGAGATAGAGTCTCACATTGTCAACCAGTCTGGATTGCAGTGGGGCTATCTTGGCTGATTGCAATTTCCACCTCCCGGGTTCAAGCCATTCTCCTGCCTTAGCCTCACAAGTAGCTGGAATTACAGGCCCACAGCTACTATGTCCTGCTAACTTTTGTATTTTTAGTAGAGACCAGGTTTCGTCATGTTGTTTAGGCTGGACTCAAACACCTGACTTCAGGTGATCCACCCACCTTGGCCTCCCAAAGTGTTGGAATTACAGGTGTAAGCCACTTGGCCAGCTTTTTTCAATTATTTTGGGTGGGTTTTCATAAGGGAAAATTTTTCCTATGGATTTATCTGTGGTATTGGTTGAGGAGGCACTTTAGCTTTGATTCTAGGGTTAGCAGTAGCGTAGTTTTCATATGATTTTTACAGCATCAGTGGTGTCTATGATTTCCTCAGTTTCTTAGACTGTGATTGTTAGTGGAGACTGGGTTGAGATTTTACTGGGTATAGGCGTGTCAGGTAGTTCAGTCCTCAGGCTCAGTGGTGTTATCGATGGGCTAAGTGTGCCTGTCTTTAGGCTCCTGTGTGGCATACAAGGGCACTGGTGTTACTGGGTCCAGGAGGGCCAATTGTTGGGCCTCCAGGAAGCTTGCTTGGGTTCAGTAGTGGCAGCAGTGGGCATGTGTGTGGTGAATTCCTGGGCCCCTAAGCAGTGTGCATGACATGAGAAATAGCAGTAGTGATGGTGGGACACCCGTGGGCTCCCAGGCATCAAATACTGGTGTTAGCAGTGCCTGCAACAGACTGGATGGTCCAGTCCCCAGGAGGAGTGCACAGACACCAACAGTGGTGAACGAGGCAGGGCTGTTCTCAGCTCTCTGGATGGCATGCTTGGGTACTTTGTGGATAGTGCCAGGGGTATGGGCCTGCCCTTAGCGTCCCCTGATGGTTGTATGGGAATAGGCTGTGGTGAGTCGGACAGGGCGATCTCCATGCCCCAGGTATAATAACATATTTCTTTTTTACAAATATATATTTACCAATTTTCTATAATCTCTACCTTTTCTTATTTTGCAGTGCCTTTTCATTATGTAAATATTTATGAACAAATTATATAGAGATCTGTGCATTCAAGTGCTAGTTGACATTTGTTATATTGTGTAACTACAAAACCACCTTCACTACTTTGCTTATTAACTGTAGAGTGCTGAGTGAGAAACCCAGAGAAAAGGATATAAACTTTGGACAGACTATATGGATTAAATCCAGCTCTACCTGTATATACTATGGTTTGTTTTTTGAGTTACTTAACTACTGACTGCCTTGCTTTCCTATTTGATACAAACTTGATGGGATTGCACCTGAATAATGGTTATGGAAATTAAAGGAATTAATTTAAGGAGAGTGCCTCACACACAGATATTGAATGAATATTGGCTATTAATATTATTAATAGAAGACAAATTTTCACATATTCGTGAGAATAAGAGAAGCCACATTTTTGTGAGCATTCTTGTGAGAATAAGAGAAATCATATTTTTGAAGCACTAGAATTTTCTCACAATTTTTCAAAGGAAGAATTTATAGATACACAATTTTACAAAGAAGACAATAGTTTAATCTGACAAGATATTAAATATGAACAGAAAAATAAACTGCACACTATCACAAAAACAATTAGTCTAAAATTAAAACAAAAAAGTACTCCAAACTGAAGAACATATAATAGAAAGTATTTCAGAAGTTCTGTTTATTGATTTATAAGTAAAGATATTTTAAACTGGGAAATCCAGAAGTAGTTTGATCAGCAACTTTTAAAGTACTTGTACCTTTTTCTCAAGGATTTATATTTTATTGTTACAGACAGTCATCTTACCATTTTGCCCAGACTGGGCTCAAACGTCAGGGCTCAAGTGATCCTCCTACCTTACCCTTCCAAATAGCTGGGCTACAGGTGTGTGCCACTGTACCCAGCTATATTTATCTTGTAGTTTAATAATATTGTCTAATTTTTATAATTGCATTTAAAATAACAGATTTCAAAGAGTTTTATTATCAACTACTGTGTCCCTCATCATGAAATTGAAACTCTATACCAGAAAAGATTTTTAAATTTTTAAATAGGCAGAATTATTTTCTAGCATTGTCATATTAAATAAGGTTACTACTCTAGGATTTTTATGTATGTCCTGTAAGATTATCTATATGTCAATAAGTCATGAAAAGCTATCTTCATGAAAACTTGGAATTAGAAATATTATATATTTTATTCTTTTAGTTATTTTTTGCATAAATAGATTAAAATTTTTACCTTGGCAATAACTGCTATGGTATTTGTAATCTTCCTCGTACATTACACATTAATGTTAAAAACTGTGGAAAATAAATACGAAATAAAAATTTTACTCATGATTATTTCACAAGAGTTAAATATTATTAATTTATTGTGTTTTCCTGTTGTTTATATAGTATGTAGTGGTGACTCAAAAGCATTCCTGAACAGAGAGGGTCGGCTTCTCCACTTGTTAGCTGTGATTTTAATTAGTTCTTCACTTCTCCCAACCTTGGTTTTGTTATTTATAAAATGTGAACAATAGGTTTTTTATTATACTATTACTCAGAGAATAAAGTAAATACATTAATTACTCACATATATAAGTATATATACATGCATATTTTAGATATTCAATTTATAAATATGTATATTGCTTTATAAAGTAATACTTTATATTACTCTATAAAAATATATTATTTATAAATATATATATAATATTTATAAAGTAAATATATATTTATGCTGTATTTCCAGCATAAACCATTATATATATGCTTTTTAATGTATATATTATATAATAGTTTATATATTATGTATAAAATAATGTTTATATATTATAATGGTTTTATATATTATATATTATATATTATATATTACATACTATATATAATATATTATATACTTCTATATTATATATAATACATTAAATTGTTATTTATATATAAAACCATTATGTATTATATATAAAACCATTATGTATATTATATATAAAATCATTATTTATACATTGCTATATATAATGATTTATGCTGGAAACACAGTTCTGCATAATCTAAATCTAATTTAACATAACACCATTTAAGATGTATTTAATTTCCGTCTAGTTAAGTATTTTTCAAAACTGATTTTTTAGTGCTTATATAAGAAAACATTGTGAATTTATTTAGAAATTTCCCTATTTTGGTCATTCAGTAGATTTCCATTCTCTTTTTTTTTCTAAAAGAACCCAGTGGATATGTTGCCTTTGTTCTTATCTCTGATTTTCTTAATGTTAAATCCAGAAAGAGGAATTACTGGGTTAAAATAAACATAAATATTTTTAAGACTCTCTTATGTTTTATGCTGCAAAATTACCCTTCCTGTTGACAGTGATATATTTTAAACACTCAAAATATATCTTCCTAATTCTGGTGATAATTTTTGTGACCACCCGTGTAATATATGTAATATGTCCTCTGAATGTTATCTCGGGTCAAAGACAAGTATCAGTCAAATCTTCAGGCTCAGGATATATGCCTCTATGAACTCCACTACTAGTTTTCACTACGTATCCTTCAGGGTACGTGAAAATAGTCAGTAAAATTTATAAAATGAAGGTTAGGAATCTGAGTTATTTTCCGCAGAGATTTATGAACGATAAAATAATATTATTATGTTCTCTTATTGCATTGTGCTCTTTAGCCATCTTCCATTTTGTGTGATATAGCTCCTTAGGATCCATTTGTTTGAAAGCTACTGTGTATACTCATTTTGTATTGTGGCAAATGCTGTAATCTACAGGGTTCCTATTCATTTTGGAATTCATTTCACAGCTCACTAATTGTGTGAATGAGAAGAGAAAATATATGCTTTTATTCTAAAGCATGCCAAGCAGATGGCCAAAGTTCATTGCTAGGAGTACTGTCAGTGTGGCTGTCTTCTCTAGGTAATAAGCCTGGCATCGATCTGTCAAACACAATGTGAGGGTCCATTTAACACAGCACTTGACAATCACTGAGCCTCTGTTTTGTTATGACTTATAAACATTTTATTTTTGTATCGTCAACCTCCAAAGTGGTTGGTCATTTGAGCAGGTGCAAACACAGTAGAATTCATATTCGTTTTACTTGAGAAGCCAAATGAACTTTTATTCATATGGAAATCTTGGGGAAAGGAAACAGTACAAGAGATTAAGCTTAGCTTCTTGAAAAGCGAGTAATACAGCTATTGAGATTCAAAACTATCATCGTTTCTGAGATTGAAACTTTTTTAAGTTTTTGAGTTGAAGAAAAAGATCAGGGTTTATATCTTTTTAAAGCTAAAAGATTAAAACAATGAAAGAATTTAAGGTTTTAAGTAAATCTCCCTTAAAATCTTTGTTTCTTCCTATAAAAGGAAACTGTTTACTTACTTTTATATACAATATGTAATTTATATGACCATTAAAAATGTTAGCAATGTACTCATTGTGTGTGTGTGTGTGTGTGTGTCTAGTGAGACAGAGTAAGAAGCAGAGAGAGTCACTAAAAGGAAATAAAGCCTGTCTTCATACATTTCCTACTTCAACGGCAATACTAGGACTATATGTAATTGGGTTATTTCAGGAAAAGGAGGATAGGTCAAATTTTCTTATGGAGCTGATGTAGTAATTTGATCATAATGACTTGTTTAAGAGAACGAGAGCATGTTAAAGATAATGTTTTCAGGCCGGGCGTGGTGGCTCAAGCCTGTAATCCCAGCACTTTGGGAGGCTGAGACGGGCGGATCAAGAGGTCAGGAGATCGAGACCATCCTGGCTAACACGGTGAAACCCCGTCTCTACTAAAAAATACAAAAAAAACTAGCCGGGCGTGGTGGCGGGCGCCTGTAGTCCCAGCTGCTCGGGAGGCTGAGGCAGGAGAATGGCGTGAACCCGGGAGGCGGAGCTTGCAGTGAGCTGAGATCCGGCCACTGCACTCCAGCCTGGGCGACAGAGAGAGACTCCGTCTCAAAACAAAACAAAACAAAACAAAACAAAAAAAAAAAAAAAAAAAAAAAAGATAATGTTTTCTTCTTTATACAAAGAAAAATGGTATATATATATTTCCCTTACCTCTTCCCTCTCCCTCCTTGCAAACCATCTACCACAGGTTCTACAAGTTATATTGACTATACATTTCCCTTTCCCTTGCTTTTCAGACTGATGCTGCTCTAATGTATGATGCTGTGCATGTGGTGTCTGTGGCCGTCCAACAGTTTCCCCAGATGACAGTCAGTTCCTTGCAGTGTAATCGACATAAACCCTGGCGCTTCGGGACTCGCTTTATGAGTCTAATTAAAGAGGTATGTCAGGAGAAGAACATCTGCCTTGTCTCTTTTGTTGTCAAGCTGAATGAAGTGAGATTATTGTGGTTTTTCTAGCAAGTGACCTTTTACTTTATGTTTAATTTAAATTTTCTCTCTTACTCCAAACAAGCAAAATTAACATTTTTACTAAACAATACCAAATGAAAGGTGGGGGGAATCCCATTAGAAACAAAATATCTGTCAAAGTATCTATGAGGGTTAACCTTTACCTTTCTGAATCTTTATATTTATTACTTTTCCTTTATGTAGAGATATAGATTAATAAAAGAATACTTATATTTTAGGCAACAAAATATAAAATGCATTTTTAACATAAATGTCATTTGCACTACAGTAAAATTATACCTAATTTGTGAGGCTTCAAGTATAGTTATTTAGATTAATTGTTCCTAAATATGTCTAGTTATTTAAATTATATTAACAGTTAACAAAAATAGAATATATGAATTAATCAAAGTGCAAAATTTACTCCATATTATATAATGCAACCATTCTTATTACCACATATAATTTCTGATTATGTCTGTTACAGATCAAGCATATTCATAGTGAGAAAAAGAAACATTTTGAAGATCATATGTACCTACAAATATACGTCCACATATATACAAATACATATACATATATATTTTTCCTGTCATAAGAGAAAGTCCTTTGTTAGCTTAGAATACTTTTCATATATGAAAGTTTAACCGAGCCTTAATCTTTGCAATGAGATATCACAGGTATTATTACCATATGAGATTTTTTATTAATGGCTTAAAATAAATCATCAGTTCATCTTGTAATAAATTATTCATCATGAAAATAAAAGTGCAAATAGGATCATAATTAAGTATCTCTGAATATCCATGAATTTTCTTTGTCTAATTCTTATCAAACTCTCAGGTAGATGAATTTATAATAGTTTCCGAAGAATATGCAGTTTATTAGTTGCCCATATTCTAACATTTACTTCTGGTTTAAAACTGAGCCTTAGTGAGCTGCAGACATAGTCCACAGGTCTGGTGAGATGAAGAATTGATTTTTCTGAACTCAGCACTAGATTATTGAAACCATGACATGTGTCAAGCAGCCCGAAAAGAAGCAGTTGTGTGACATTCCCCATTGTATTTATTGTAGGGTGTAATTGAGAATCTTGTCCACTAAATCACACAGTGTCCCCCTTATGAGGACCAACAGGAGAAATTTCTCTCAGGTCTCAGTGCCAGGAAAAGTTTTCTCCTGAGCAGCTGGTATGTCTTAAATTATAGACCCTGTATATTGTGTTTTTATCGTATTTTCTTCTTTGTTTTGGTTGCTAGGCAGTTCAGAAGTGAATTTGTGATAAAATTATTTGTGCAACTTCACCTGGTATACATTTCTTTATGCTCTCTCTACCCCAGATTTGTTCTACTGTTTTACACTTCTATTCCTGTACTTCTTGATCTTTTTGTTGACTTTTATACTATTATCCATTTTTGTTAGTCACTTGAAATTTTTTCTTTGGAAGACGTTAGGCTAGAAATATTTTTTTCTTCCTTATTGTAAACCAGTGAACACATGTTTAACTATAGCAAAGACATGTTGCAGTATGTTTATGAATATATATTATAATTTTTCTATTTCATTTGTAACTTGTTAGCTGAAAACTATTTGAGAATCCTGCACATAAGTATCCAAATACCATATGGAGCCTAAGACATTCAGTAATATTAATTTCAAATCCTTATTGAAATATTACTCTTAATCTACTGATATTTACTTCTTTGGGGTCTTGTTTATATTATTTTAAACATTTTAGTTGTGAGTATACATTTTATAATTTAAAATTTCTGTATTTAACTAGTTTTTCCTAAGCTATTTCCAAATTACAAACAATGGAAAACATCTAATTGTGGTTCTATAACCAACAGAATGGGAAAATTTTTACATTAAAAAAGTCCAGGTATTTACTCACCTTTTAGGGTTGAACATATTATATAGCTAGATTATTATATTCCCATCTCCTTCTACATGACGTATATCTTGATATGAAGTAATTATAATACATTTCCCCTGCTCTTACTTAGAGAAAGTAAAGGAGTAAGTTAATTATTCTATGGGGAATGTATATAATTGAGTTAGTATAACATAGCTTTTCCTGGATTTGGTTTCTCTTATTGTAATAAGTTTCTTTTCATATTATTACGAATTTGGTAGTGGGATTTTATAACAGTAGTTCTCTCTGTATTTGCCAGTGAGATCTTTAATGTGTCATACACCATAAAAAGTAACTAAATTCTTCTTACTTTACTAAAAGAGGTATACTACTTACAACATAATAATAGAGTCTCTCATAGACAGAAAATTATAACTGGAAAATGCATTTTATAAAATGAAAAATTTATAAAATATTTTCTACTGAAACTAAGATAATTTATGTAGAAAAACATTTTTCAAATTTCAGAGGAAAATTAAAATATTTTAAAAATCTCTAGCAATGTCAACTGTGAAAAATAATGAATATAAGGTTCCTACTTTTATGAAAAAATATTTATTCCATCTTTCTTCACTTATTTATTATCATTTTTTTTTTCAATTCCCATAGGCACATTGGGAAGGCCTCACAGGCAGAATAACTTTCAACAAAACCAATGGCTTGCGAACAGATTTTGATTTGGATGTGATCAGTCTCAAGGAAGAAGGTCTAGAAAAGGTATTTCAGTCAGCTTATTTGCTGTAATTACTAAATGAAACATATCTCAAAGAAGACAGAAATATTCTCTGCTGTAGTCACATTTCATTGACATTTAACTTTAGTAACTCTAAAAATAAATATTTAATTCATTATATTGAACATAATAATTGACAATTAGGATTCAAGGATAAAGGGTATCTTAAGTCAATTTTATATTTTATTTTCTAACTAGAGGTTTTCTGATGCATATAATCTTTGAAATGCATATAATGTTAATTAGTCTTAAAGTTTAATATAGCAATTAGAGAATATTTGGTTTAATATGGGTCTTTATACGTGCAGCTTATAATCACTTGTGGTTACATAGACTTTCCAACTTGGAGCAGGCTATTAAAAAATTAAATACAAAAGTGTTTCCATTGTTTGAGTCATATTTAAGTGAAATATTTGAATTAATGTATGCACAGTAAATAGGACATATATATAAATGTAGCACACTACACTGGATCTATTTTACTTGATTCTATTGCTAGGAATTGTGGTAAAGCACCCAAAGAATTTGGGTATGTGCATACTTAATGAATATTTTAGTGTGAATTTTCTTAAATACATAATGTATGTATTTAGATATTTTTCTGTTAGATTCATTGATAATTGACGAGGTATTAAATCTTATTAAATCTTTTTAGATATTATCTAGATATTATTAAATCTTATTAGATCTTATTAAAATAAGAAATTGAGAAAAATTATATGTGACTGAGATAATATTGCTTTGAAGATAGTAAGCTATCTTATAGTTTACCTAGCAATGAAACACGGAGCTTTAGTTCTAGATAGAAACTGAAGAGGAAAGCTGAGACCTAAGAAGGGCTTTTTTAGCCTGCAAGATAACAGCACATTTGAATGCTGATTCAAATCATCCAGGAGAGAGTAAAACTACATTTTTGATAATGTCCCCAAGACTTTATGTCCCCAAGTTTAAGTACATTATGACCAACTGATGATTCAAATTGATGTAACTGTTACCTCCTGCCATTGAGGATTTCAAACTGTACACTTTGTCAAGACCATGAAAAGTCAGGAATATTTTATAATAAACTGGAACCCAAGTATTCATGAGACAGTCCCTTCCTAACTATCTCACTCTTAAGATGAGAAAATTAGTCTGTGTCCAAGACTGGAGTTGATAATGGTGGAGTTCAGTAAGCTCTTAAGGAGTTTATCTTATTGTTTACTGGAGATGTTATTATCTTATTTATTTATTTATTTATGAAATATCCAAATCACTAGGAGGAACTTGGACCATTGCTGACATTTCAGTACATCTGCATAAAAATGGCAATGCTCTTCATATTACCATAGATACATTCCTGTCTTGAATTCAAAATAAATAAAACATTACAAAGTTTTCTCTGTGCTCCATTGTGGCTTATAGATACGCCTGAATATAATGATTATCAAGTACATATGATGATTTATCACACTGATAAATGAGGTAAACCAGTATGAGTTTTGCAGTTTCATAAATATTTTTTGTATTCTTTTCTAAAATCTGAAAATTCATTTTGCTGAATTAATTATGTTCAGTACTTATCCTCAAGGGGCTTTTTGTGTACAGTGATAAGGTAATGCATATTTGTAAATGAATACAATCAAAAGCTATATGTTTCAAGCTTTCAAAAGTCCAATACAAATATAATTTCTGATAAAAAGTGTAATTAATCAAGAGTCATAGTCAATTGAGTACTTAGAATTAGCTTTTAAATATGTTGAATTATTGATTGTTAGACATTCAGTCATTTTAGAAGGAAGTAACAGCATGAGGAAACACAAACATAGCGTTTGATTTTATCATTATACACATACACATACACACAGTGGAAGAGGGAGATAAAGCTAAAATGCTAGATTTTAGTCATAACATAAATACCATGTTCAGGATATTTGCAGGATATTAGAATACAGTGCGAGTTTAAAGAAAGAATAGTCCTGAAGGCTATGGTTTACTTGGGAAGATAATATAGTTTAGAATAATTTGAGTATGAGGACATGGATGTAAAACCATTCTAACAGGAAGTGGAGATGAGTAAACAGTGTGTGATAGAAGGCATTAACTGAACCATCAACAATGCTGTTAGTTCAAAGACAAGCAAAGCATTTGGACTATGTTTTTAAGGAGAAATGGAGGAGCCAGGTAGGAAAAGGGGGGATACCAGGGATAAAAGCATAACTCAAAGATTGGAAAATGAATTACCAAGTAGGATAATTACTAGTAGAAAGGAATTGGCATAAACCTTCCCCTGAAAAGACAGATAAGGTACTGAGGATGGGTGGAGGTAAGTTAAAGAGAAAGGGAACAAAAAGTTCACATGAAATGTTTTCAATATCCTTGAAAATTTGTACATGAACTCATCAGCTAAAGGACAGAGGTAAAGTTTAGTCAGTTCTTAAGAAAAATTGAAAATTCCATTTTGACAGACTTGATTTTGACTTAGAAGGAACAAAGTGCTGCTAAGTAGCAAAAGGTCCTAATTTTAAATTTAATAGAATGGTTAAGAGCTCAAGGTCTAGATTCAGAGAGATTTGGGCTCAAATTCTCACTCTGCCCTTTACTTTTTATGGACAAATTTATTAATCTCTCTAAAACATGGGGTCTTATGAATCATGAGACAATAGCAGTTATCTGCCTCATGAAGACTGAGCGTTATTGACTTGATTTTTTTCCTCCTGGAAAGTACAGTTACCAACTCATTGATGGAAAAGGCAGCATCCCTACCTTGATAGAATTCACAGTTTAGAAGGGTCAATAGATGGTTATCCAAGAGGCTTGATTTTCAGTTCCAATTCCATCAAACTAAGTGTGTGAACTTCATCCTGCCACCTAACTTGTCTGTGTCAAATTTCTCATCTTAAAAAAAAAAAAGTGGAGTGCAAAGGGCTGCCCTCTTGGACAGTCTGAAGTAAGAATACTATGGCCTCTAAAAGAACCCAGAAGTAACATCTTGAAATATATTGAGGCTAGAAATTTTAATCGTTAAAGTTAACAATTATATTCTATCATGACTGAGAGACAAAAATGAAGAAGGAAAATATGTAATGTGCTAGCTTTATCCCTCTTCTCATGCCCATTGCCTTTTTTTCATTCTCATTCTGTCTTGGTCATCTTAGACCACTTCATTATTTAGTAGATTAATCCTCTAACAAATATGGAAGAATGTCTGTCTTATGCCCTCAAGAAGGTTATAATCTAGTAGAGGAAATCTGCCAATGATAAATAGACTCATTAGATGTATAAAATTATAAGACTTGGAAGTAATAAGTGCTGAAAAGTAGGTTATTTTGTTTTTATGTCACTGACATGATAGATTTTACATAATGTTCAGAAACATGAACTTTAGGATTAAAACAGTTAACAGGAAGGAAGCCCATATTTCTGTTTTTTACAACTGTGGAACAGATAAACCAGGAAGAAATGAGTATACTTCTAATGAATGGGAAAAGGTGGGCCATGCTCAAGTGTCTGAGCCTGGAGTGGAGATGGGCATCCTTTCTACTTAGATAGTGTCCATAGATCAAATGAATTCTTTCTACTCTATTGTAGCAGAAGCCTTAATTGGAACCCAGCCCAATTCACTGTGGTCCCAAAAAGATCACCGTTACTATATATACAGCCAGTCGCTTCTGTCCAAACAAGCTCTCTGAGACCATGGCAGTGCCTTCAATGGAGGAGGGGAGGGCAAGAAGGGGAAAAACAGTAGGTGCTACTACAGACTTTGTCTAGCTCAGGCAATACTTTTGCTTATGAGAGGCTGATATTGAGCACTCTAGAACAGGAACAGGAAAACAGAATAAATGATTTTCCAAGCTTGAATTCTTCTGGCCAGTTCAAAGATCGTATAGTGTATTCTACTTTCAAAATATGTTTAGAATCCATTCATCTCTCACCACATCCATTGCTGAATCATAAGGGTGGTACCTTTCAACTGAACAGCTACACTGGAATTCCCACAAGTCTCTGTGTTCAACTCTCTTATAATCCATTCCCTAAACCACAGGAGCCAGACAGATATTTTTAAAAGAAAATTGACCCATGTCATCCCTCTGTTTAAATGCCTTCATAGGTTCCGATTGTATTTTGAATAAAGTCCAAAGCACCAGTGACCTCTCATCATGTTCTCAGATATTTTCTTATGCCCTACCTACAGAGGGTTTTTTTTTTTCCATTTCCTCAAGAAAACAAAGTTTTCTTATCACTTTGGCATAGAGTAGTAGAAACAGTTTTCCCAGCCAGGAATATCCATTCCCAGTGCCTTTGCCTGGAGAACTTTTGCTCATCCTGGTGGTATCATCTTGAATATTACTTCCTTGGATAGGCCTCCTCTAAGTCTCTAATCAAGTTTAAATTTTTCCTAATGCTCTGCCCTTTTTCATTTCTGACTCTATCAAAGTCCGCAATTATTTATTCATGTAAACTTTATAAAAGGGCTATCTCCCTAGCCAGAGTGCAAGACCTACTAGATGGAAAATATATGCTCCCTTTTCCACTATTATATATTAAGGCTTTGCAAAGTATCCCTTGTCTTGAGGACAAAGTATGTACTTAAGAAATATTTGTTGACTGTTGAATGAATAAAGGATCTTTATGGAAATTATGAGATATTTCACATAGAACGCTTACTCAAGTGTCTGATGCAGAGTTATTTTCCTATAGCACAGTTTGTTGCTTTTCCTAGCTTTGCTCTGTACCTCCAACATGAGAACAAGGAAAGACAATAGTCAAGGGGTCAGTGGGTTGGGGTCATGGGTCAATGTTTCAAGTGGGTAAAGGATTTTAGATTGCAGAACGTCACCCTTAAGTCTGAAATTGTAAGGATCCACATTGCTTCAGTGTCAAACCTGGCCCCATTCATAGCGCAATTAAAAACTCCAGTTTTTCTTATGCCCTACCTACAGAGGATTTTTGTTTGTTTGTTTGTTTCCTCAAGAAAACAAAGTTTTCTTATCACTTTGGCATAGAGTAATATAGTTTTCCCAGCCAGGAATATTCATTCCCAGTGCCTTTGCCTGTAGAACTCTTACTCATCCTGGTGATATCATCTTGAATATTACTTCCTTAGATAGGCCTTCCAGTATTACATTAAACAGTAATAATAAATATTCTATTTATAAATATTCCTTTTTTGTCCTTATGAGTTAATAGTATGGAAATAAAAAAAAGCCCACCCAAATGAGAACAAGCAGAAGTTACTATTCAGAACTTACTACCGGAAGGGAGGCAGCCATCATCACTTGCATTAAACTGGGGTTCAAAGGCAAGCAGGGGAGTGGAAAAGTTTTATAGTGGAAAGAAATGAAGACCTCAGCTGTGCTGTGATTGGAGATTGCTGGCATGAGGAAACTGGATTTGGTCTAACTAAGCAAGGCACCTGGATAATGGGTTTGGGGGGCATATTTGACTTTCTCTGGCTGATCCTGTTTTGGAGGGTGGCAAAAAATTGGAAAACTGGAAGTAACAGGATGAATCCTGATTGTTTTGTGTAGATTGCTGGCTGAGATTATGTTTGGCTTCCTGAGATGCTCACTCCAGAGCTTCTGGGTCAAACTTTGTCATCACACATGGTTTGGTCATTGCCTATTTGTGTATTCAGTCTGTGAGTCGAATTACTGAAGTAATTTGGAGGGAGAAGAATAGCAAACATAAAAAGAATCAGGAAAAATTTACTTGTGAGGAAATACAAAAACATCATCACCAACAATAAATTTTTGTTTTGTTTTGTTTTTGTTGTTTAGAGTATGTAACCAGGATGTAACTTATTGTTGGAAATGGTTTATCCTTATTGTTCAGTCACCTGAAGCTTAGCTATGCGCTTAGGAAAGACCAGCTTCAGAGGGAAGAAAACACAAACTGATGGCATAAGATGTTACAGAAATACTCTTAGACTATAACTTCGAAAGGATGCCATTTACAGCAAACAGAGTTGGAAGGGTTCCACACAAAATGCGTTTAGACTGAATTGATGACATTATATAAAATAGTGGAATTTCATTGCAAGATGAGCTACCTAGAAGCCATTTTTGGGAAAACAACCACTTAAATTTAGAAAAGAATTTCCAATAGGAAACTGTAATGCAATAATAAAATCCCTGAATCTTAACTCATGATTGAATTTTCTTATAAACTCTCCTATGTAACCACAGAGTACTTCATGTGTTTTACAAGACAAAAAATCAATCTTTTACTGTTATACTTTCTTGGTTATTCAAAATAATTTTTATTTTACTACAGAATATTTGTTTCTGAGTACAGATGTAAATTAATATTATTCTTGTGTACTTCTCTTACCCTTTTTCTAGCATCAAAGTTTGCCATTCTGATTATTTTGTTGATATTCTCCTGTGTGATATTTAAATGAAAATAGACATCGGAGAATAGAATTTATTATCTCCTCAGCAGATAGGCTCTAATAAGCCATTATTAAAATTGACTTTATGTATTAATATTATATTAACTTTGAAAAATAGAAAAGATAAAACTGATAAATTTCTTTGGACAGAAATAGTGCTGAGGGACCTTGAAGCATTTGGGACTATAAAAAATAATCACAGTGTGTTTGCCTCAGCATAGGTTTGTAATAAATCAGCTTCTAATTTTGTATCCTTTGGGAAAATCTTTAAAAAATACAAAAAGACATTTTATGAAATATATGTCAATTTCTATAGTTAATAGTATAAATATAAAAATAATATGTACATGTCTAAATAGTATTTATAAATAATATAAAGCAATATATTTCACATTTACACATCTCTAAAAGGTATACATTTGTCATATTTCACTTTCATGTGAAGCTTCATTTTAACTTTTAACACTTACACTTCTTAAATATTTACTGCTTGCACCTAGCAGTCTAGAGACTAGTATCAGTAAACCATAGGCTTTTTGCTAAAACTCAACTATCTTGATAATATATGAGGAGGATAAGAATTAGTAGTGAAACTCTGCCTGCCTGAGTTTATAGGCATATGTGTTCTAGAATTAGAATATGTTTCAAAGTGCTTTTTGAATATTTTTTGTAAAATATGTATTTTGAAGAAAAAGTGGTTATTTCTACAGAAATCTTTACTATTGACCTTTCTTTTACTTGTCGAATCCTGCCCTCATTAAACTTCCTATGAAAAAGGTGTCTGAATGGAATTGACAATCTTCAAAACTTATCTAAATCTGAAAATCTACCTTAGATAGGTGAGAGCTATATTGATTATAGATTTCTAGATACTGGATGCATGGCAGTTTTTATCTTCCTCTCTTTGGTGGCATTTGGTACATATACTCAGTCCCCATGGCAACAATGACCCCCAACTTGTCCAGGAACTGAGATTTATCTTGCCTTCCTGTAAGCAATGCTAATGGTGGTGTTAACTAGTAATCTTTAAATAAGTCAAAAAGTGATGTTTGCTTCTCGAAAACAAAAATACTTGCTGGGCAGGATCCAAGCCTATTGCCTTGCTTTGGAGATGTTAGCCATTTAATTTGTCTAACTCTTATATAGAATTCATTATAAGCCCTGTCTCAGAACTGTGCCGACATTTTTGTGTGTCAGTGTGTATAGTTATCATTTTGCTTGGTAACTTTACACTTTCAGGACGGTAACATATTTCAGAAAACTATTTATGGATGATGTTTATGTTTAGAAATCAATTAGATTGCCTTATTTGAGGTCACAAATTTATTGTTTTGGTTACCAAAATGTCTTATTTTGGCCCACCAAAGAATAGTAAATATTGACTTTTTTTCTTTTAACCACTAAATTTGAATTAACATATATATAAATAAATTACAATTATGATTATATATATATAATGTTGTAATTGATTGATTTGATTTCAAATCAAATCAAATCTGAACTACATTTTTATCTGTGGAAAAAATGGCTTTTAACTGAATGTTATCGTATTTTCATATTTGGGAACATTTAATTCACTGATTCGAACATTATTTAAAAAATCAAAATCACCACCTGTCTGTTAACTCTTTAATTGTGCTTAGCGTTAAATTGCCCTAAACTAAAATAAAAATCCTAAATGAGAAAAATCAGTGTTTAGATTATTAATTCCTTTCCATGAGATGATAATATACTTACTGATTTATTATACTCATATTAGCACTGTGGTTCTCAATTGGTAAAATCTCAGATCCTATGCACACTAGTTGAGAGTTTCAGGATACTGATTACTAAAGTGTTCTTTGTCCTATCCTTATAGGCCAATTAACTTATATCTGAAGGTCAGCCAATTCTCAGACAATTGCTCTGGACTCTAAATTCTAGCTGGCAGGAAGCACATAGGCTTTGCTGTAAAATATTTCTTTTTGTTTTTCCAGAGCTCAGGTGCCAATGTTTAAGTGCTCTCTTTTCAACACGTAGTTCAATGGAAGTAAACCGTTATTAAACTTTGATGTCAAGGGTTATTAGACAGTAATGCAACTAACTATCTCTACTTTTTATTTAACTATTTAGCATTTGAAGGGGTGAAGTAAGCAAAACAAAAGTATCTAATTTCCCACTAATAGTGATAAAACTACTCTGTTGAAAAAAATCTCTGTACCCCAAATTCATGCATTGTATTGGATTGAGCAACCTGGGTTTTCAGAAATAATAGGTTTATAAATTAATAGAGAAATAAACAATCCACTAATTCAGTCAATTGCAGGACATATTCATCTTTCATACGTAAATCAGCATTTAATATAAATCTCTTCCTTATGCTTTCTATTTCTCAATTCTCTCAAACAGTACTATTGGGGTGTCATTTTTTTTCTAAGAGAAATAGTCAATATACTTCAAGGAAAACTATACTTTGTGGGCCACATGGTTGGGGGCAACTCATTACTGGAAAGAAATTTCTTTAAGCAAACGTATTCTGAGATGGAGAGTCCGCATTGTGCTAAGACTGTTAGAAACACATGTACAGTGTGGTTTCTCATTATCATCACACAGGCTCTCTTCGGAGAATTATGGCTTATATTCTTTATTCAAGGCTGACACATTCTCCTGACATTAAGTCAAAACAATGTACAAGCAAATAACTCTTTTTCTTTTTTACATTGTTGTCTAATGGAAAACTATATTGATTCTTTTTCCGTCTACCAACATCCAGTGAATATTTTGTTAGTCAATGCCAGGAAGATAGTATAAAGAGAATTTTGATAGATTTGTATCAGGTATTTTTTAGTGGAGAATTTAAATTATTTCTTACTTTAAAATAAGTTTAACTTTATTTGGAACTAGTATTTTAAAAACTAACTGGGGATGTTTATTTTATTCTTACTTAAAAAACTTTCTTGTATACATATCAAACAGATTATTACCATAAATTTCATAGAAAATAAGAAACATGTCACATTGATTCGGCATACATAAAACAGAGCTAACATGCATCTTTAGAAGAAATGATAAGATGCTAAATTCAGAGGTTAACAATTATATAGCCCAATAGAGGAAATAGAAACGTTTTTTGGATTTAAAGTAGTAATATAAGTTATAAAACAAAATTTGTACTGAGAAAACTGTCAACAAAATAAATAAACAATAAAGGATCAACTAATTAATTAGATAAATAATTTAAAAATTATTGTAAAAACTGTTCTTTTTCTACCTAGAAAAAAAATACACAGAAACCAAAGAAAAAATATACTTATAAAACAAAATTACATGAAGAATTTATACATTCCTGAAAAACAAAACCTATAGTGTGCAATATTTATTTAAAATACTTATAAAATATAATTTGGAAAAATTGAAATGCATAGTAAAGGTATGTGGCATAATATTTCAAACACTAAATATGATATTGAGATAGATCTTAAACAAAACATTAATAACTTAAAAAGAGAATAATAAAATATGGAAAACAAAATATGTAATTATAAAAGAATAGACACATAATGTATGTTCAACATTTGCCAAATGAATGAATGATATTGGAATGTCAACCAAAAATTCTGAAAGTTTTTATCATGGAGTAATTCACTCACTTACTCTATTTATTTATTCAATAACTATTCATTGGATATTTATTATATAATTTAAAGACTGATGAAATGTTTCGTTTTGTCAAGGGACTTAGAGTCTAACACAGCAGTATCAATAAAAATGAAATATAACTTGGATTCAAAGCAATACATAAGTGGCATTTCTGAGATGACAAAAATAAAACATTTATTTCTGTTCAATAAATATGATTATTTATGTTCAATAAATAAAACATTTACTGGTTATATTTATGTAACCAATACATTCAGAGATCTCACATATAAAGCCCATAGGATGTCCTATATTCAAAGGCCTTGGGGTAAAAAGATGAGTATGCCAGTCTCCATCCATAGGGAATTTACTTTTTACTAGACAGAGGTAAGTAAATAATTAAAATATAATGTGATACTTATTGTAGTAAGTAAAAGCAATCCTAAGTTGCTCTGTGTGGAAGCGTAATAAAAGATCATCCATTGCTGCACAGAGGAGGAACTGTGTTACCTATATTTTGAAACAGTGATTAAGGTATATGCATAAGGTAGTGAAAGGGAAAGAGTAGTTCTATAGAAGACATGAGGATGCAAATAATTGAGAACTACAAGATGCAACAAAGTCTATGTTCAGAAAATGGAGAAATGCATTATATTTCTGACAATTTAAGAAAAGAACTATTATTTCTCTACTCAGTCTTTAGGTAACATATTTTGCAAAAAAATCATATATACCTGGTATACACATCCATATATAACATATACATAAATGCTATGTATGCACATACATAAATGTACTGTATATATAGATACATGCATACATCTACATATACATATGTAAACATCTACATACATACACACACACACACACACACACACACACGTACTGGTTGAGATTTAATATTTCCAAATGATAATAACGAAGAGTTTCAAGAAAAAATATTCACCAACAATGAAATACATATGAGGTAGCTGTCAGCCTTTTTAAGCAACATTAAATTAATACTAGAGAAAAATAAATAAATAAAACTTAGCTCTGAAGGAAGACAGCTCTGATACAATAGGTCTTCATTTAGCTAAGTTTTCATTATATAAGAAGGTAGCAAAAATACCTTTAAATCTCCAACCTATCATTTAAGTATGTCACATAGTTATCTTTTATAAATACATATAAATACATATTAGTAGACTTAAATGTATTTTATCTCCCAATTACCACAGGAAAATTTCCAGGAGTAGAAAATAATAGTCTTATATAAGAACAATGATAAGTGAAAAGCAAATACTCAACAAAGAAGGAACTGTGGCTAGATATCCTAGTAAACATCAAATTCAGTTAAGCCCAAAAAAAGATAGTTTCGAATAATGGGTTTACAAATTATACCAAAATTACAGCTTTTTCCTTGTAGCAAAATAATTCATAATGCACAAAGCAAAATAAAGAGAGGCAGTGTTTACAACCCCAAATTAAATTAACTAAAACTGGCCGGGCACGGTGGCTCATGCCTGTAATCTCACCACTTTGGGAGACCGAGGCAGGCAGATCACCTGAGGTCAGTAGTTCAAGACCAGTCTGGACAATCTGGTGAAACCCCGTCTCTTCTAAAAATACAAAAATTAGCCGGGCATGGTAGTGGATGCATGTGATCCCAGCTACTTGGGAGGCTGAGGCAGGGAGAATTGCTTGAACCTAGGAAGTGGAGTTTGCAGTGAGCCAACATCGTGCCACTGCACTCCTGCTTAAAGGACAAAGCAAGACTCCATCTTAAAAAAAAAAAAAAAAAAAAAAAAAAAAAAAGTTAACTAAAACCGTGAATCAGTATGTGTGGTAGCAGAATGGGACAAAGCATAGATAATTTTCGTAGAGTAGATATTTCAATTTTTATGGCTGAATATTCATTTTTCAACATGATAGTAATATTTCAAACAGAAGTTGATAATACATATTAGTAGACTTAAATGTAATTTATCTCCCAATTACCACAGGAAAATTTCCAGGAGTAGAAAATAAATAGCAAACACCAAACCAATGTGAAGAGAGCAAGGCTAAATAAAGATAAGATTCAGGAAGAGAAAAAGTTAGGACATTGAAAAATCCACCAAGGCACTGCTTATAAAAAAATCCAACAAAATGAGAAATACGTTGAAAGTGAAAATATATATAATGATTTATCAGCAAATGCAAATACACAAATAATGGAGGTAAAGTAAGTGTGATTAATATATATTGGGAGTTGAGGTAAAACAAAGTAATTGAAATAATAAGTTATTTTTTATCAATAAAAACACCATCTACAGTTAAAAGACTTGACAATTATAAACCTCTATAATATAACCTGATGTTATTCCAACTATTAAAAATAAAAGCTAAATTGTTATACAGTTGTCTTATGGAAACTACCATGAACTGTAAAGGGAAAGATAACATGTAGAGAAATTATTTTGGAAAGGTATTTGGCAACATATACTAACAATATTAACAATGCAGATTATTTGCACTCAGTCATTCTAATTCTAGAAATCTGTTTTTAAAATAATAAAATGTGTGAACAAATATTTATAAATAAATGTGTTTACTAAGGCCTTGTAACAACGATAGTTAAATCATGATATGTTCATATGATCATTTTGTGTAGTCATCAAAACTATGGATTTGATTATCTTTGGTATCAGGAGAAAATGCTCACAATAGTGTATAAACAGAATATAACTAGTAATTGCCATAATTATAGCATACTTATAAACACACTATGTTGAATACTTTTTCATTTAATCTTCACTATAGTTTAGAAGTACATACTATTATTTCCCATTTACAGATGGGAGAATTGAGGCACAAAGAAATAATGTGCCCAAGTCACCTGATGGTAAGTGGTGGACATAGGATCCTGGCAGTCAAATACGCTGTCCATAAAAGCTGGGCCATTAACTATAAGGCTATGACGGAAACTATTCTAGGAATATATGTGGAAAGATAAATGACAGGAAAAAAGAGGACTACAATATTAACCATGATTGACTCTGGGTGTATTCAGAGGTTCAAAGTTTAAATTGATCTCCTTATATCTTTTGCATATTTTATTATTTGATGACAATTAATATGCATTATATTTCTGACCACAAGAAGAAATTAAAGAGCCAATTGGAACATAAGATAAAATAAAAATGAATAAAATCATAATTTTCTATAGCTCCTTATGACTTTTGAAGCACTTTCATACTTCTTGTATCTACTTGAATCCTTATGATTAGAATGGCCCTATAATTTATTACCCAAAACATGATATTTTTTTATTTGTACAAGAGGGTATTATTAATGAAGACAGTACCTGGGCAAACCAGGATGTAGAGTCACCATATATAGAACAATTCTATAAGGTCAACGGTGCTTAAGCATCTTAATTCCATTTCAGAGCTAAAAAAAAGGTACTTCAAAGGCTTGATCAAGTCATAAGTCATATGACAAAATAGTGGTTCCCAAATAGATAAAAATATGATTGCCATTACTTTATCCATGGTTTTTGCCATTAAAACAAAACAAAATCTCTGGTGACAACTTCCTCAATGGAAGAAAGTTTTGAGTTATATAGTTGACAATCTAGGGAATATCTAAAATTTTATTTGACTTAAAATTTTAAAGCCACCAATATTTTTGAAATTTCATAATGTTATGCTAAGAAAGCTGAGATTTACAAAAGAGGATAACTAATACTCGTGAGTATAGGAAATTGTAGGTTCATGTAATATGCATCTGTGTCCGAACTCCAAAAGAACTAGAAAAGCAACTAACCAATAATGAAACTAGAGAAGTATTTTCAGATGATAAGATGAGTGAACATTTAACTAAATTATTGTTATAAAAATAATAGTGGAGGGTGGCATTATGTGAAATGGGAAATTCTTTGTATCAGTTACTTGGTTAGAAAGCTGAAAACTTTCTAAGGTTTTATTAGATAGACGACAGTGGACAAATGATGTTTGTCAGTGGTTTGGCTGGTAGAGTTACACATCTGAAAATCCTAGCTATTTTGCCAATTTATATATAAAAAAAGTAAAATCTAAGAGAACAAATGCATGATAGGTATTAATTATGGACCAGATATAGAAAAGTGACAGTCATTCACTGCAAAGTACTATCTGCAGATGTGTCTTGTTTAGCCAAAAGAGTATTTGCAAATGATTTTAAATTTGAAACACTTTGGCCAGGTACAGTGGCTCACGCCTGTAATCCCAGCACTTTGGGAGGCCGAGGCGGGTGGATCACTAGGTCAAGAAATCGAGACCATCCTGGCCAACATGGTGAAACCCCGTCTATACTAAATATACAAAAAGTAGCCAAGCGTGGTGGCGGGCGCCTGTAGCCCCAGCTACCCGGGAGGCTGAGGCAGGAGAATTGCTTGAACCCGGGAGGCACAGGTTTCAGTGAGCCGAGATTGTGCCACTGCACTCCAGCCTGGTGACAGAGCAAGACTCCATCTTAAATAAATAGGCCGGTCGCGGGTGGCTTACGCCTGTAATTCCAGCACTTGGGGAGGCCGAGGCGGGCAGATCAAGAGATCGAGACCATCCTTGCTAACTCGGTGAAACCCTGTCTACTAAAAATACAAAAAATTAGCCGGGCGTGGTGGCGGCGCTTGTAGTCCCAGCTACTCAGGAGGCTGAGGCAAGAGAATGGTATGAACCCGGGAGGCGGAGCTTGCAGTGAGCCGAGATTGCGCCACTGCACTCCAGCCTGGGCGACAGATTGAGGCTCCGTCTAAACAACAACAACAACAAAAAATAAAATAAAATAAATAAATAAATAGATAGATAGATAGATAGATAGATAAATAAATAAATATTTAAACACTTTAAGCAGGTCAACAGGCATTCTAGTTTTGACACTCTTCCATCCTTCCCTACCCAGGTCCCCAGCAGGCCCTCTACTAGTCCTGGTGGTGCCTTACTAGAAACTCAACTAAAGCACCTACTTTGGGAACATGCAGCCCCAAGGCACACAGCTGTTGGAAAAGCAGGATTGGGGTTGTGGCCCCTCCTTTCTACTGTGCCTTGACATTTTGTGAGATTTAAAAATTGTACACACTTGCGTAGAAATTCTTACTACGGCCCTGTACATTATCATGTTTCACATTGATCTGACCTGCTTGGCCCCTAAAGTCTTTCATTATTGACACCGAAATAGAATTAGACTCCATCTTTAGGACATTGTCATAAGCATAGTCTAATGTAAAGAAATGTAATTGGCCAGTAGGTGGTTTAGTTTGGAAAGAAGACTGAATTACTTGACTTTTTCCTTTCCTAACACAAACATCAGGACTATACATAATTTAATGGTGAGAGGCAAATTAACTCCATATGAGGAAATATGGCAAAGAGGTTATGCTGATGGGACCTTTGTTAGCATATTTAGTTAGAACACAGTAAATAATACCTGCTAAATCAATGCCATTTAAAAAATACTTAATTTATATACAAAGAATTATTTTAAAGATAATTTGATAGTTTTCCTTTTCTTTGAGAAAAATAAGTTGGATACTTATCTAAGAGAGTATGGAAGACATATTTTGTTATTGATTACTCCTAGGTTTGAGACAGTGAGGAAAAAGAACTGATTTCACATCTTCTTTTGCCTCTGCTCTTCCTTATTGGTGATCATTGTTATATGATAGTGCAATGGGATAAGTGTCAATAAACCATCTAATCAATGCATTTTGTGACATCCTGTGCTTACATGTGTCTTCTGGAGGCTTGTCTGCATTATCTCATAGGCTGTGTTCAGTGAATACAAAATGTCTAAACACTGTGCGTATATGACCTAATCTATCAGAAGGTATTAGTTAAATTAAAATTCATATTAAATGGAGTACAGACGAAAGTATTGGAATGTGTTATTCAGATGAGATTTTACTGTCTCCTCCTTTCTTGGGAGCATTTTAAAAGGTGCAAAGATGTGTTTTTAAATCTCCAAAGATAATTCTGAGCATGGTTTCATCCTACCAGGGGTAGTGCAAAACACTAATCAGTGCTTCCCTTAAGCCTACCTTTACCTATTAATTTATCTTGGATCCCTAGATGTTGCTCTTTTAGCTTTGTCTCTATAATATGGCATGTTATCTTTATAATGAGAGGATGAGATCCATTAGAGTAAAAGATGTGTGCTATTAATGAGTTTCCAGCCAGCTATCAAGGTATCATCAAATGTGGTTTATCTTGGTGAATGAAAGCTTGAATGGAAAATTAAGCTCCCATACTGACTGGAGAAGTTCAGTGGATCATTTTGTTCTTTAATGTTACACTTCACTGAACACACTTCACAGAGCAGTGAATCATGCTTAAAACAAGCTGCCTTTACTTTAACGGCAGCAGATAATGCAGCAGAGGTGAATAATAAGTGTTAGCAATCTTAACTTTCTCTTGCAGTACTCTCCCAGGTGCCTGATGGACAATTTACAAAGTACATGTGCTATTTTATAGATTGGAACGTGGGATCCAGCCAGTGGCCTGAATATGACAGAAAGTCAAAAGGGAAAGCCGGCAAACATCACAGATTCCTTATCTAATCGTTCTTTGATTGTTACCACCATTTTGGTAAGTATTTGCTTTTCTGTTATTTTTAGATCTATGTAGTGCATAGAAAAGGACATGATAATTGGAACAGTAATGAAGAGAATGTAATGTATTTTACAGTTATTTAGCAATTACTGTACAACAGATGAGTCGATGTTAATTTAGTCACAGTTTTGTTAGTCTTTAATGATCTAAATTGTATTAATGTTTGGGCTGTTTATGTTGATTAATAATACAGCTTAATATATTACTGGAAATATTTTCAGTTTTACAAAATTAGTTACTATTGAAGAATTGTCAATGTCAAGACTTGAAAAATACATGAAGCTCTATAAATATAGTTAAGTGATGAGCCAAAAGTGAACTTTACTTCTGCTTTTATTTTCCGCAAATATATTTCATGGGGCATGGCACTTATTTTTCAGAATTTTTTCTCATTATAATTATATTTTAACCTTCTTTTCCATTTTATCGTTCTCATCTTGGAAAATCAATTTTACTTTATGAATTTCCCTAATGTAACCAAATGACAAGTGCTTTTTAAAGCCAGAAATATTTTCACCACTGACAGACTTAAATTAATATGGTAAGGCTAGATGTTTATACCCCTCTTATATTTATATCTTTTAATTACATCACACAGTAATGTTCACTTTTGCCCACGATGTCATTTGCAAAAGGGAATTTTAATTTAGGATAAGCAAATAGCTCTTATATTATTTAATCAATACTTTTCACCTACAGAATAAGCTTATCAATGCCCATTCTTATTAATCCCCAGGTAGTCAGTAAAAATATGAGAGTAATATCTAGAACAAACTACCGTAAACATTTAGCATTTATATAATTTCTAAATTTGATTTATGGTGGGAAATCAATCTAAGAGGAATATATATTCTTACCCCTTTAGTAGCAACCAGGAATGTCAGCAAAGCTGATAATCATGAAGTGACAGTGATGGAAGTCATAAAGTTTTTAACCACTCTGTGGCTAAGAACCTCAGTGGATACTTGCTCTGTCTGTCACATCCAAATGTCTAAGACACTCTTTTACTTAATTTTATATCTTCTTCTCTTTTCAAAGATAACACCCATACTCACCAACCTAGCCCTCTTCTTCGGTCAAAATGTTCTCACAGTGCAATTACACATCCTCTTTCTGGTCTACATGCCACTGTGTTCTGGATCTCATTACCTCCTGTTGGGACTATTACAATAGCCATGTAACTATTTATTCTGCCTATGGCCTTCCTCTTTTGCAGTGCACCCAAGTCCCACCATAAAAATCTAATTCTGTTCCAGGCAGATGATGACTGCTTGAACCAGGACAACATCAACAATAACAAACAGCAATGACAATCTAATCCTGTCGTTTCTCTACTTCCTTGTTATACAAACTGTTAGAGAATCCTTATTGGCCATTAAAGAGCCAATAAATTTAAATTTTTATGTATAGGGTCTTCTATGGTCTTGCTCGCTCTCACCTTTTTATCTTCACTTCCCACTATTTTCTTTCAGGAATCCTGTGTTTTAATTGAACTGGAAAAACCAGTTAGTCTGCTATGTAGTTGTGTGAATGCTCTTCCCTTTCTCTGCAATATGCTTATCTAAATTTATGAGATATAATATTCATCAGTAATATATGATTTAATATTAATATTATCCTGTTCTTATTTCATGTGTGCATTATTTTCCCAATATCACTAAACATTCCTTGGAGGAATAGAATTAGATTATGTCTTCTCTTTCTACACCATATGTACCTCTGCAATGATCATAGGATCAATAATTCCGGGTAGAAAACATCTGTAGACTTCAGTAATCTGGTCCCTACACTCCTTTCTATCATCTCCCTGATATAGCCAAACTCCCCAAAACATCACTTATTTGATGGCTCCAAATCGCTCTATTCTTCTTCTTCTTCTCCTTCTTCTCCTCCTCCTTCTTTGACGGAGTCTTGCTCTGTTGCGAGGCTGGAGTGCAGTCGCGCGATCTTGACTCACTGCAACCTCCATCTCCCGGGTTCAAGCAATTCTCCTGCCTCAGCCTCCCGAGTAGCTGGGACTACAAGCACCCACCACCATGCCCAGCTAGTTTTTGCATTTTTAGTAGAGATGGGGTTTCACCATGTTTGCCAGGATGGTCTCGATCTCTTGACCTCATGATCTGCCCGCCTTGGTCTCCCAAAGTGTTCAGATCACAGGCGTGAGCCACTGCACCCAGCCTGCTCAATTCTTCTTTTGTTCTGCAGTAAAAATCTTATTCATCAGTAAAAATCCTATTCATCTTCTTGGGTCCATCTCAAATGCTACCCACTCCATGAAAATCGTTGACAGCTCCATTAAGTTGTCTGTGTCTTGCGGAGAAGGAGGAAGTTTGTATACTTTATGTACCAGAATACTCCATCATGGCATTACCATTTTTTAATTAAGAAAACTATGTATGTTTGTGTCTCCACTTGACATAAGCTGTACAAGGTCTATAATCAAATTTTACACTTTCTGATTTCTCAATGTTGGAGAAAAGTGCCTTGGGTATAGCAAGCACTCAATAAACATTTGTCAAATTAAATTAAATAAATGATATTTAATTAAATGGGAAATTAGAGGAAGTACAGAACTTTCAAATGACTATATTTAATTATTTTTCAAGTGTGCAGGTTATTAAAATTATCTAGTGCAGATAAAGCAGGTGATTTATTTATATTTTATATTAAAGCAGGTACCCATATAATTTCTCAATCTTGCTTCAGTATGCAGTGTTATTTTTTGAGAAGTATTCAGATATTGTTTCTCAATCATAACCAAGTTTATATCTCTCTATGAAGAAATGGTATCTAATTTTGTCTTCATATCAGAGTTAGTTCTAAAGCTTATCACATACCCCATACCATTTGAAATAGTATTTCCAGACTTTGAATCTTGGACACTTTCATTTTTTTTAAAGTTTCACAGGTAACACAAATCTATAACCATGATTAAGAACTACAGCTCAGATTATTTCTCCATATAAATAAGATGTAAGATCAACTATGGAAGATGCACTAAGCTCACATTTCAATAAACAAGTTATTTACATTTTAGAGTATGCCACACTACTTGTTTCTAAAAGATCCTAATATTTCCTAAAAGGATAAAATAAAGCACTTTATTTTTATACCTTTCAGTTTTAAAAAAATTCTTTTTTCTAAATACTCTGACTTCAATGTATCCATAGTTAAGTAAAGAATAGATTTGAAAAGATTATGTACCTTATTTATGTAAGCTTATGCTTGACCTAATTTACTGGTATTTTATTTATAGTTTTGGAGAAATTATCTTTTGATTGATGTTATGATTATTTTGTCCTTTTCTCTTGGAATATCTTAGAGGAAATTCTGGCCACATTATGAATAATGACATTTCTTCCATATTGCTATTATGGGAAGGAGATACAAGGAGATGTTAACTTGTGCTTCTTGTTCAACATTTTTATTATGGGTCTTTAAAAAATGATGAGGTATTCTGAAATTCAGCACTACCCACAAGCTAGTTATAATCAGCTCTATTTCTCATGAATTTTATTCATTCGTTTATTTAATTTTATTCATTCTTTTATTTGATGAATATGTATTGAATAATAATGATATACCAAGCACTGTATTTAAAGCTAACAAAATAGACATGATCTCTTCCCTTATTGAACTTAGAAAATAGCAGGAATTCATATGGAGAGTTTTACACACACACACAAAGACATACAAGTTATAATTAAGATATAAGAGAAAAGTAAATGGTATGGTGCCTTAATATACAGGGTAATTTTGAGTTATACTAGAGGTCAAGAGTGGAAGGGCAAGTCAGATTAGAACTCACAGTAGAAGAATAGGCAGCTGAGACCTAGAGTTTGAGGAGAAATTAACAAGGTGAAGAAAGGGCAAGGGAATATTCTAGGCAAAGAGAACAGCATATGCAAGCACCCTAAAGCAGGAAAGGGCTTGGAAAATTTTGCAGAACTGAAAGACCATTATGACTGGTGCTAATGCCTCGATCTGCTTCTCAACTGCATCCAATATAAATGTATGAATATGGTCCATTACGAAAAATCCTAGCAGACATATATTACATGCCTACTGTGTCCCAGACATAGTTTAAAACACTCTCCATGGATTTATTCATTTACTTGTAATAATAAACTTTTGAAGTAGATACCATTACTTATTTATAGTATTATATCTTTCTTTTTTTTTTAAGTTAGAAAGCTGATGTTTGTATAATCTAAGTAATTTATTCATGGCCATACAACTAGAAGGTGGAGTAGCTGTATGGTTTTGACCAGTCTGTTTGTCCAACCTGAGCAGCTGATACTATAAAATGAAAATTCTAGTGGTCAAATATGGAAAAGGCTAACACTTATAGTTTATGATCAAAACAGCATCTTGATTGATAATTGTTTACCTAAAGCAGTGTTTCTCATCCAGAAGTCCCACATATGCTAGAACCTTGTGATGCCCTTAGAGATGTGCCCCCGAACATCTAAGCATTTTCTCTACAGAGAACATATTTAGGCTTGCATGAATATGTTGAGTTTCTAGTCTCTGTGCTCCCCTTATTTAGTGCTTAGTTTTCTTTTAACCACTTTATAATCTCAGATTCTCCTGGGCGATCAAGACAATATAGGAACTTACCTCATTTTTTCTCTTAAGAATTGCAATGTTTACACATGTTTTTACTCCACTTTAATAACATGACCTAGACCCAGTACATTGTATGGGTATAGCACATAATTGTATTATGCAGTAAATTTACATAAAAAGCATTAAACATTTATTTTATGTATTTAATTATTTTTTACTTTTGAATTAAAATTTATGATATAAATTTGGAGATTTATGAATCGTCATCTACAGTCTATGCCTAAAGCTCAGCTCTATTTATGCCCTAATTTTAATATTGTTTGTGATTCTCCATATTGCCTCTCTCGTCTTTGAATTCCAAGTTCAGTTGCTGTTAAAATTCTCTGTTTTTTTGTGTTTATCATTATTAATGGAACTAAAACTATTATCTTTCAAATTATACTTTCATTTATGATGATTTTATTTGTTGTATAGAGGTTGTTAAAATGTGAATTCCTAATTGCCAAAAATAATAACAAAAAATACAATTTTTTGGGCAGGTCGTAAGAGATTTTAAAGTATAACATGTGCCAAACCTTCAGTTTGTAACCTGGTCTTCTTGTTACTGCTGCTGTTAGCTAGGGGAAGTATCAGGGGACTAAGTATTATTTTATTTATTTGTTTGTTTGTTTATTTCTATGGGTTTGGGGGGAACAGGTGATGTTTGTTTACATGAGCAAGTTCTGTGTTATTTTTTTTTAGATGGAGTCTCGCTCTGTCGCCCAAGCTGGAGTGCGGTGGCATGATCTCGGCTCACTGCAACCTCCACCTCCTGGGTTCAAGTGATTCTCCTGACTCAGCCTCCCGAGTAGCTGGGATCATGCCTGGCTAATTTTTTGTATTTTTGTAGAGATGGTGTTTCACCATGTTGGTCAGGCTGGTCTTGAACTCCTGACCTCTGGTGATCTGCCCACCTCGGCCTCCCGAAGTGCTGGGATTACAGGCATGAGCCACTGTGCCCAGCCATGAGTTAATTCTTTAGTGGTGATTTGTGAGATTTTGGTGCAGTCATCACCCAAGCAGTATATACCATACTCAATTTTGCAGTCTTTTATCCCTCACACCCTTCCCACACTTTCCCCCAAGTTCCCACATTCCATTGTATCATTCTTAGGTCTTTGCATCCTCATCGCTTAGCTCCCACTTATGAATGACAATGTACAATGTTTGGTTTTCTATTCCTGAGTTACTTAACTTAGAATAATGGTCTCCAATTATTCAAGTTAATGTAGGAAATGCCTACTTTTTCCTCTAAATTCTTGGTTTTCAATAGACATTTTTCACTCCTGTCTGAATATGTTGAGTGTTTCTCACTGCGCTGTTCCTATATAATAATTAATTTTTGTCCATTAGAAGATTAGTAGCATTTAAATACTACTGCACATGTTCCTCCTTTTGTTGACTAGTAACACTTTAGCATACAAATCACTATGCTTTTGGTTACTTTTTCAGAAAAGCATTTTCTCTCAAGGAGATTCCTTCTCCCCAGTGGCTCAGTGAATTTAACAAATGTGCTTGCTTCTGAAAACTTAGTCTTATTTTTTATTTTCACAGCACTTTGTGGAGGGTATTACAGTATCCAGTTTACTTGCTTAAGCTTGTAAAGCTTTTGTGTCACAGCCCACAGATATGGAAGGCTTACTGGGAAGCAAATTTCCAATGACAATCGAAAAGTACACAGTACAAAAGAGAGAAGTGACCGAATTATCCCCTAAGTGGTTCTGTGGCTTCTTCTATAATATCAACAAAAGCATCTTTTTTCTAAGGCTTCAAACCTGCCACTGCAATAAGTTTTCCCTCTGATTCTTGTCTTTCCATTGTCATAGAAGGACTGTCAAGCACGTAGTTCGTAGAGAGTTGCGTAGCATTTGGGCTTAGAAACCCAGAAACTGCAGCCTCACAAAGAGGAAAAATATTTTCCTTCTCAGCTGTCTTAATCACATGTTAAAATGCGAGATGAGAGTGACTCATTCAAACTAAAGTCTTCTCCAACCCCATTCCTACAATCAGCTTGTTCAGACAACTACACTTTTTCTCGCCATATTTTTTCTTCTATTTCAGGGATTGTGCTGGTACTACATTTCTCTCTTTCATTCTTGCTCTGCTAACTCAATGTGTTTTATTTCAAATGTATTTTATTTCTCATATTCTCAGAGACTTCCACAAAGCTAGTCAAATATAAAACTATTGATGGTGGTAGAGAAAGAAGAAAGTCATGAGTTTTGATGTAAAATTAGGTATAATTTTGAAAATCCTAGGGTCTTAATTTCTAAAACCTTGTAAGTGATCAGAACCTCGTTTTTTACTTCATATACACATATTTTTTCCTTTGTCCTTTATTAAATCTGATTTAAATTAACTACCATGATGAAGAATTACAAGCAGTTTCATTTTGCCTTTATATTATTTTTTATTCCAAACATTATTGTCAATATTATAAAATTGACAATTTTATAATTGTCAATACTAAAATGGTTGAAGACTATTTTATTATGACCAGTATATTAAGTTTTGTATAAAAGAATGAATAGAAAAATCTGAATTTTGAATTCAGCTCAGCCACTAGCAAACTACATGGAAATGAAATATTTTTGCCTTCACATTCTCATTTTTTAGAAAGATGTTATCACAATAGAACCATATACACTTATATAATCTGAAATTCAGCTAAAACCTTGAAATGAGATTCAGATGTAAATTTGCAATTACTTACTGGACATATAGCCACTTGGACGTATAGTATCATGCTCCACATGCATCAATCCTCTTTCTTTGATTCAGGACTCACAGTGCTGATTCTGCCTATATTTTCAATAGCTGTTTATGATTCCAGTACCTTTCTATTCATCCCAGCCAGAGGTGTGTTTTCTTAGATTCCTCAGTCCCTTTCAAACCCATATTCACAATTCAAGTACCTAAAGGAGAACGAGTAGAATATTCTAAGAAAGTTCAACAGAGAAGTAATCAAGAGCATTTTGAACAAATGAGATATGATTTGTTCATGGGTACTACTGGATGGGTGATTATTTTTAGAGTCTGCTTTGAGAGGCACTGTACTTATAGGAAAGAGGAAAGAGATGGCAACATTGAAAATTAAATATGAGGCTTCTTGGGGATGCATTAGATAGGGCAAAAACTATTGAGGAATGTGGACGAAAACTTAAAGGTTAAAAGCCTAGAAGCAGGGATGATAGCACTGCCACAGAGTGTGATGGGGATGGTGGGAAAGGGGATGATGAATGATACTCATGTATGGATGGAGATGTTGGCGATGACTTTTGAGCAGTCAAATCTTGATTATTTATGTAAGGGTCTAATAAATTAGATTCAGAGATGAAATGCTGTTTGGAGATTAGCTAATAGGTACAGTCTGCTTTCCCATTAAGCCTTTTACTGGAACCACAATAAAATGGTACATTTGATTGATTCAAACTTCAGTTTTTTTTCCTTACTATATTTCCCTTGTGAATTAAACTACCCACAGTTTTAATGACCAAAATAGAAATATCAGCAGATAGATAGTAACAACCAACTGAAGGAATTTAATAGCGTATCAATTTTTTAAATGACTTATTTTCTTAATACAAGCATGAATGATAATCACGATGCCGAATCCTCCCTTAAGACATATTACTCTGACATCAGTAAATTCCTTTGTTGAAACATTGGTGAATAGCACAACTAGCAAAACTCACCTTTTTTTTTTCTTGAAAGTTGAGTTCAACTATATTACACAGTCATTATTTCCGTAAGATTCACTATAATTTCCAGTAATTAAATAATACTTTTCAGGGAGAAAGAAGTTATTCTCATCTTCCCAAATCCCAGTAGGTTTTCTATAGTTACAGAATAAAATCAGAAAGTTTTCTTAGAATTATAACTATGGCCAACAAGACTTAGATTTTTGTACATTTTGAAATTCTCTAAAGTTATGTTTCTGAAATGAGGTAAATACAGTTTGTAGAAACTAAGTATATGAATATACTTGCATGTTTTATGAAAGATTTATGTGTGTGTATGTATGAAAATCACTCCTGACAAAGATTGCAGAAGAAAGTAGAAAAGAAGAAAGTAAAAGAATTTTTCTAGATTGCCTCAGAATGTACTTGAATTTTGTTTAAAAAAGTAAATAATAAGCATGGTTTATTAAAAAATCTTACTAGGATAAACTATTGCTCTACAAGCTTGGTGTACTATTTGTTTTTGCTTTAAAATATAGCCCCACATTGGATTAAAAAGAAACAAAAAACAAGATAAATCTTTCTGCTATCTTCAGAAGAACCATTTCACATGTAATGACACCCATAGACTCAAAATAAAAAGATGGAGAAAAATCTGTCACACAGGTGGAAAACAAAAAAAGGACAGGGATTGCTATTTTTGTATTAGATAAAAATATAAAATAGACTTTAAAGCAACAATAGTACAAAATTACAAAGAATGGCATTATATAATGATAAAGGGTTAAATTCAACAAGAAGATTTACTACTCTAAATACATATTTATTCAAGATTGGAACTCCCACATTCATAAAACCCTACTTCTAGACCCAAGAAAAGTGTTTAACAGCAACACAATAATAGTGAATGACTTCAACACACCACTGACAGAATTAGACAGACCATTGAGGCAGAAAACAAAGAAATTCTGGACTTAAATTTGGCACTTGACCAATTGGACCTAATAGACAGCTACAGAATCTTCCATCCAAAAACCGCAGAATATACATTCTTCTCATCTACACACAGAACATACTCTAAGATTGACCACGAACTTCATCATAAAGCAAGTCTCAATAAGTTTTAAAAAACTGAAATCACACCAAGCATCTTCTCAAAGCACAGTAGAATAGAAATAGAAAGCAACACCAAGAGCAACTCTCAAAACCACACAAATACATAGAAACTAAACAACCTGCTCTTCAGTGATTTTTGTGCAAACAATGAAATTAAGGGAGAAATTTAAAGAAATCTTTGAAACAGGAAAATAGACAGTGTACCAAAACCTCTGGAATGTGTGAAAAGCAGTGATAAGAAGAAAGTTTATGGTGCTAAATGCCTACATCAAGAAGATAGAAATATCTCAAATTAACAACCTAATCTCAACCTAAAGGAACTAGAAAAACAAGAACAAACTAAATCCAGAGCTAGCATAAAAAGAAATAACTATAATCAGAGCAAAACTAAATGAATTGAGACCCAGAAAACAAACAAAGAATCGATGAAATGAAAAGTTAGGTCTTTGAAAGGATAACAACATTGATATACTGCTAGCTAGATTAACAAAGAATGAAAAGAGAGAAGATCCAACTAAGCACAACTGAACACAGCAAATGTGACATTACAACTGATTCCATAGAAATACAAAAGATCCTGAGACTACTATAAACATCACGATGGACATGATCTAGAAAATCTAGAGAAACTGAGTAAATTTCTAGAAACACACAACCTTCCAAGATTAAACCAGGACAAAACAGAAATCCTGAACAGACTAAAAATGAGCAAAGGAATTGAATCATTATTGCTAATCAACCCAAAAAGCTGTGGACCAGATGGACTCACAACTGAATTCTATTATATGCACAAAGAAGAGTTGGTACAGGTCCTACTGAGACTATTCCAAAAACTCGAGGTAGAAGGACTCTTCCCTAACTCATTCTATAAAGCAGCAGCATCCTGATATCAAAATCTGGCAAAGATACAACAAAGAAGAAAACTATAGGCCAATATTCTTGATGAACATGGACACAAAACTTCTCAACAAAATATGACCAAACCAAATCCAGCAGCACATCAAAACATTAGTTTACCACGATCAAGTAGGCTTTATTCCTGGGATACAAGGATAGTTCAACATATGCAAATAAATAAATGTGATTCACCACATAAACATAATTAAGAGAAAACCATATGGTCATCTGAATAGATGCAGAAATGCATTCAGTGAAATACAACATCATTTCATAATAAATATATTCAACAAACCAGGCATTGAAGGAATAACCATCAATGCTAAACCCACAGCCAACATCATACTGAATGGGGAAAGGTTGGAAGCATGGCCCTTAAGAACTGGAACAAGGTCGGGCACGGTGGCTCACGCCTGTAATCCCATCACTTTGGGAGGCCGAGGCGGGAGGATCACAAGGTCAGGAGATCGAGACCATCCTGGCGATCATGGTGAAACTCCATCTCTACTAAAAATACAAAATATTAGCTGGGCCTGGTGGTGGGCGCCTGTAGTCCCAGCTACTCGGGAGGCTGAGGCAGGAGAATGGCGTGAACCCCGGGGGCGGCGGAGCTTGCAGTGAGCGGAGATAGCGCCACTGCACTCTAGCCTGGGTGACAGAGTGAGACTCTGTCTCAAAAAAAAAAAAAAGAACTGGAACAAGACAAGGATATTCACTCTCACCTGTTCTATTCAACATTGTACTTGAAGTTCTAGTCAGAGCATTCAGGCAACAGAAAGAAATAAAGGCATCCAAATAGGAAAAGAGGAAGTAAAATTATTTCTCTTCACTGAATTTATGATTCTATACCTAAAAAGCCCTAAAGATTCCTCCAAGGACTCATAGACCTGATAAATGACTTCAGCAAAATCTCAGAATACAAAATTAACATACAAAAATCAGTTGCATTTTTATACATCAATAACATTCAGACTGAAACCCAAATCAGGAATGCAATCCCATTTACAATAGCCTTAAAAATTATAAAGAACCTAGGAATACACCTAACTGAAAAATGTGAAATGTCTTCATGAGGAGCACTAAAGACAAAACAACAACAACAACAACAACAAAAATCACACTGAAAAATGACACAAACAAATGGAAAAGCATTCCATGCTCATTCCATGCTCCTGAGTTGGACGAATCAATATCATTATATTGTGCATACCGCCCAAAGCAATCTATAGATTCAACACTAATCCTGTAAAATTACCAATGTAATTTTTCATAGAATTTGAAAAAGAAACTATTCTAAAATTCATATTGAAATGAAAAAGAGGCTGAATATCTAAGGCAACCCTATGCAAAAAGAGAAAAGCCAGAGGCATCACACTACCTGACTTCAAATAATACTACAAGGCTACAGTAACCACAACAGCATGGGAATGGTATAAAAATAGACACATAAACCAGTGGAAGAGAATAGAAAACTCAGAAATAAGGCTACACTCCTATAACCAACTGATCGTTGAGAAAATTGACAAAAACAAATAATGGGGAAAGGATACCTTATTCAATGAATGGTTCTGGGAAACTGGCTAACCATATGCACAAGAATGAAACTGGACTGCTACTCTATACAAAAATTAACTGAAGATATATCAAGGAAATTAAATTTAAGGCCACAAACTGTAAAAATCCTGGGAGAAAACCTAGGAAACACTTTTCTAGACACTGACGAAAAATTTATGACTAAGTCCTCAAAAGCAACTGCAGCAAAACCAAAAATTGACAAGTGTGACCTACTTAAAGAGGTTCTGCATGAAAAAGTTATTTGTAAAGTATGCATCCAACAAAGGATTAATATCCAGAATCTAAAAGGAACTTAACAAGAAAAGGAAATATCCCCATTAAAAAGTGGGCAAAGAACATGAAATGGCACTTCTCTAAGAAGACATACAAGAGGCCAACAAGCATATGAACAAACGCTCAGGGTCACTAATCATCAAAGAAATTCAAACCAAAACCACAGCAAGATGCCATCTCACACCAGTCAGTCAGAATGGCTATTATATTAAACACACACACACACACACACACACACACACAACACACACACACACACAGATGCTGGTGAGGTAGGGGAAAAAAGGGAATGCTTACATTGTTGGTGGGAATGCAAATTAGTTTAGCCCCTGTAGAAAGTAGTTTGGAGATTTCGCAAAGAACTAAAAATAGAATTGCCATTTGACTCAGCAATTTAACACAGAAACAGAAAACCAACTACTGTATGTTCTCACTTTTAAGTGGGAGCTAAACATTGGTACACATGGAAACAAGATGGGAACAATAGATACTGGACATTCCAAAGAGGGAGGGAGAAAAAGAGAAAGAAAGAAAGGCTTGAAAACCTCCTATTGGATACCACATTCTTGGTTGACAGGGTCATGAGAAGCCCAAACCTCGGCATCACTCAGTATATCCATGTAACAAACCTGCACATGTAACCCCTGAATCTAAAATAAAAAATAATTTAAAAATAAAACACATGGCCTAGATTATGATAGTTATTCCTTTTCTATATAGAAAGTTCAGTTGAAAGTGATTTTTTAATAGTATCTTGACGTATAAAAATAGGATTTGTTTTCCAGACAAGAAAACATATATGAACCCATTTGGAGATACTTATCACCAGTAGTTTTTGATTTTCACAAACCAGTCATCTCCTGTATTGCCTTTTCTTGAAAACATTGAGTTGTACTGATGGTAGCTTCGAGGCTTCTTCACTTGTTCTTCCTGGTATTCTCACTTCTAATTTTGATAACCTGTGGTGCACCATGGCTTCTGACATGAACACTAATTAGGGATGGCAGAATTCAGACTTGAAGAGCCACAATGAGTAGGAGGAAATTGGAAGATGGACTCAGACAATGACAGGAAGGTTCTTAGCTTTACAGAAGTAAAAGTACATTTATTGGAATGACAGATATTGAAAAAGAAATAAAATAATACGATCCTGTCAGTGGAATATCAATCAACTGTTATTTTATGGTTATCTATTACTTATTGTTCTTGTTGGTCATTTCTTGTGACTGTGAATTGGAGCTTAGTTTTTGGCATGTCCAATTCAATTTCTGCATATTTTTCCTGTAGCATTTGGGGTAGTATGAGTTATTGATATGCAATGAAAATACTAGTAGTTAAGCTTATTGCCAACTAATATTCTTAAATATATGACCCTTTCCCATTTTTGACATCAGAGTTTTGCTATGTATATTTATAAAACTTAAAAAATTTATCTGAGAACAAAATAACTGAAGACTATTTAGAATGCCTAAGATATAGTTTAGATCAGTGGTGGTATTTAATAAAATAATTGAAATCACAAGCTTGGTATCATCTGTAGGCTCTGGAAATATAAGAAGTTATCAATTTTTATAAATGTTAATGATACTAGATTCTCATTAAATCTCATCAGATTAAAAATACAGTTTTTATGAATGCAAATAAATGCATTATAAAGGAATCATTTACAAATAATGTAATAATCTTTACTTCTGCATTTCTTTTTATATACTTTCTGAAACTTTTCTAAATGATCAGCTAAATTAGCACTTAAATATATTTTGTTTTCTAATATTGATAAATTTGAAACTCTTAAAAATTGTTTTACAATTATAAGGCTTACAATTTTAGTCAAACTCATTAACAAAGAATTGGCTACCTAAGAAAAAAAAACCAAAACTCCTTTATTTATCACCATAATAATAAATGATTTATGAAATGTTCTTAAATAATAAAAAAGAAACATTTTCTGAAGCAATTTAGGATAAATGTGTAAGAACAACCAATCATTTCCAACCAATAATCACAAATTATTAAAAGTTAGGCCATAAGAATATTAGCTCTTCATTCTACTTGAAAGCATTTGAGCATGGCTCAGCTCCTCACTTGGCAGGTAGCCTGGCACTCCTATGCCAGCTGTCAAGTTGAAGACATGGCTGGACAGATATTTTAGAAGAGCTATATATGATGTTCCTGAGTCAGATCTGAAGAAAAGCAGAAACTGAAGAAACAAAACATAAAGTTTCCCTTCATTAAGAACCTGTTTTTCTATAATATACTTTCCATTTTTTTTTAAATCTTGAAGCCGCTCTTTCAACACAGGTGCCCCTTATTATAAATTCTGGTTTTGGCTTTAGAGTTCAAATAATTAAAATTATCTGCAAATCCGTAATCAAAGAACTGTCTAGATGTCCATAATGAAAGCTATCCTCATTACGACTGTGAAATATTTGCTTCCTCTCAACTTTCTGATGAAATTCTCATGAAGATTCAGAAGAAACAACACAAATACAATTTTAAAAGTAATATTTTAAAATAAAGTTAAAGGGAAACTATCACAATTTCAATAGAATACACAAATAGACTTTATTGGGATAGATTTCTGTGATTGAATATTTTTAATGCTATAAACATAGAAAAAAATATCTTATTTTTGAATTTTTTTTTATCAAATCAATTTATGGAAATGCTCCTATATTTAAGAGATTTACAATTAATTGCTCATTAGTTATCACCAAATGCAATTTGGTGATAACTACTCTTCATGCCTGTTTTTTGCTGTTGTTGTTGTTGTTTGTTTTTTTTTGTTTTGTTTTGAGATGGAGTCTCGACCTGTCGCCCAGGCTGGAGTGCAGTGGCATGATCTCAGCTCACTGCAAACTTCGCATCCCAGGTTCAAGCAATTCTCTGCCTCATCCTCTCGAGCAGCTGGGATTACAGGTGCCTACCACCATGCCCAGCTAATTTTTTTTCGTATTTGTAGTATGGACAGGGTTTCACCCTCTTGGCCAGGCTGGTCTTGAACTCCTGACCTCGTGATCCACCCACCTCAGCCTCCCAAAGTGGCCTGTTCTTGTTTTAATAGCATTTTCTTTTATTATTCTTGACAAAGTTAATAGATTTATGCTCAAGAAAACCTTTTATTTATACTTTTCCAATAAATTATTTTTCAAGAATGGGCACTAAATACAATTGAATACCTTGATCATCTATAGAGATTGTCATTAACATTCTAATTGTACTTATTATGATTAATGTATTAATTAATTTTTAAATAGTAAAAATATTTATATTCCAGCAGTAAGCTATTATTGATAATGGTTAAAAAATATTCTCAAAAACTGCTATCTTTTGTTTGCTCCATTATATTTAGATATATTCACTAGTGACTACTCAATAGTCACAGTATTTAACTACTTTGCTAGTTTCTTTTATCAGGGTTATGCTAACTTCATTTAAACAAAGATGAACTGGTTTCAGAGCATTTACTATGGTCTAAAGCAGTCTTTGGATTATGAGGTTGTTTTATTGTTTTATATTAGGTGAAAAATAAAAATCCCAAGGTGTTTTTTTCCTCTGGAAGAAATGCTTCAGTAGCTTTCATAATTTCTTTTATACTTATTGACCTTTTCGTTTTATTGTATCTTTTTGAATCAATTTTGTATTGTGCACTGATGTATAGCAAGGTATTCAAATTTATTAACGTAGATTTTCACATAATGTCACCATATAAATTTTATAATCTCTATTTACTGAATCTCTTTCTCACATAAAATTCTTTGAGGCTTAAAGTTTCTTTCTCTTTTTTCTTAATTTGGTTGATGAAGAAATTTCTTTTATTATTATTGCTTTTACTAAAAGACATCTTTACTGTTTAGCCATTTTCTTCTTCTTTCCTCCTTTGTACTTCACTATGGTTTTTTTTGGCATTTTCTTGTTATTTTTCTTTCTGCTATTTGGGTTTTTTTTTTTTTTTTGGAGTGTCTATTTCCCAGCCTCTTACAATTTAAGTACTCCATTTATTTATTTTGATTTTAATCACTTAATAAGTTCATATGAGGCTGAACTTTTCTCTGACATGTTCTTTGGAGATATTTATAAATTAAAAGTAGTATAGCTAGTGATTACCAGAGTGCTTTTAAATCAAGCAGAACACTTATCTCTTAAATCAAACCAGACTTTGGATTTCAGATAACAGTTATTTAATAATTCATTTAAATAATACACTTTAAGAAATTACTTTTAATATCTACACATTTCTTTTTATTTAGGGAAATTTAGACAATTTTGTTTATTAAAGTTAGTGTTCATGGTCTTTTAAAATATCACCTTCCAGGGTGGGCATGGTGGTTGGGATGGCTTGATACCTGAAGTTCAAGAGCAGCCTGGGCAACATAGGAAGACCCTATTACTACAAATAATAAATTAAAAAAAAAATACCCAGGCATTGTGACATGCACCTGTGGTCCCAGCTACTGAAGAGGCTGAAGTGGGAATATTACCTGAGCATGGGAGGTCAAGGCTAGTGAGCTGTGATCTTGCCACTGCACTCCAGCCTGGGTGAGATAGTGAGACCCTGTCTCTAAATAAATAAAAACATACATACATACATACATACATACATACATACATAAAGTCAACTTCCACGTTTTTTGGCCCTTAACTTGACTAGTACCAGTAAGTATTTTTAAATGAAGTGTATATGTTTACTAATTTTCATTCCATGCATATATTGCCTGGTGAAGTGACTGAAACATTAAATTTTTAAAATTTTCACATTTCCTCTTGAAAGCAATTTTGGTATTTTTTTCATTGGTTTAACTTTGGTTTTATTATGGCTAGCCAGTTTTATTTTAACTTGTTTAAAGTTTACAACACTATTCTCCACTTTATGTTTGTAATTTGTTTCTATATGTTTATTTTTGTCAGACTAGGTTTAAGTAAGGGTGTTTTAAAATCTATTTGACAGTTTTCTATGAAAATGTCATTACTTCATCCTCCAAATCTCTTACCAATCTGAAAAAACTACTCAATATAAAAAGAGGTACAGATTACCTATGAGTTCCTTTTTTTTTATTATTTGAGACAAAATCTCGCTCTGTCGCCCAGGCGGGATTGTAGTGGCACATTCTTGGCTCACTGCAACCTCTGCCTCCAGGGTTTAAGTGATTCTTCTGCCTCAGCCTCCTGAGTAGCTGGGACTACAGACGCACGCCACCATGCCTGGCTAATTTTTGTATTTTTAGTAGAGACAGGGTTTCACCATATTGGCCAGGCTGGTCTTGAACTCCTGACCCTTTGATCCACCCTCCGCGGCCTCCCAAAGTGCCAGGATTACGGGGCATGAGCCACTGCACCTAGCCTGTTGCATTCTATTTCTATTCAACAGCACTGGTCCAGAATCTTGTTGGGCATATTCAATCCAGAAACTCGGTTCCTTCTATCTTGAGATTTTTTTTTTTAACATTAGTTAACATGGTAATTTCCTTTCCATCATTTCTCATTGTCTGTATCATTGAGTATCCGGTCATCTGACGGTTAGACTTCCAAGTACCATGTAAACAAGAGATAGTTCTGTTTCTTTTAGACATTGATGTCCAGGTCTCACATTCAGACATTCAGGTTGATGAAACCCAGGCAGTATTGTCTGAAATCTCCCTACATGATTCTACTGATCCTCACTTTCAGTTGTGTGATGAGTAAGTTCTGGAGATCTAAGCTACGACATTATAGTATTGCTAATGATGGTATATTGCAAATTTGAAACCTGTTGAGAGATTAGATCTTAACTATTCTAGCCACACACACTAAGAGGTTAACTGTGAGGTGATGGATATATTAGTTAACTTTGTGTTAATCATCTCATAATGTATACATATACTAAACATTGTTTCATATGCCCTAAATATATGCAATTGTATTTCTGAATTACACCTCAATAAAGCTGGAAAATAAAAGAAACAGGGAAAACAGTCTGGGGAAATAATTTTAGGCTGATGCACATTTTTATTTAGTCTTCTAGATTTCAACATATTACTTAATCTCTGCGAATCTAGAGTCACTTCAACTCAATTACTTCTTCAGTTTTCTGCCAGGGTCAGGACAAAAAGAATGGGTAGTTCTCCAGAAATGGGTTGAAGTTTCTGCCTAATTTACTACTTGGTACAGATTATGGACCTCTGAACGAGGACTTTTGTTGGGAGAAGAATGAAATATTTCTTACACTGTCTCTATTCAGTCAAGTATTATTGGTTTTCTGTGGCCTTATATTTAGTGTCAGTTCTTCCAAAATGATAGGTAAAGTTCTTTATGGGGTTCAGGACATGCTACCCCCAAATGTATCTCCTTGGTATTAAGAAAGTCTAGGAAGTTCACTTTATTTTGCCCTTCTCCCCCAAAGCAGGTCATAAGACCCTCATCTGAGAGGTACCCTCCCTATACTTGGAAGAAAAGAACATCCTTATCTTTGAAATCACAGGGACACAGAGAAGAATATGAACAAACAGTCCCTGCTAAGTTTCCCTCAGTTTATTACTGTTAGATTCTACCCTTTTGTTCTCAAATCATATTTCCCCATAACTGTCCATTCTTCATCAAACTTAAGCGTAAAAGTACACAAGTTTACTTCATTTTGAGAGTCTTCATTTTGGAAGGTTTCCATGTCATGTAAAACTTGTATTAAGTAAATTTGTATGTTTTGCTCTTGTTATTCTGTATTTTGTTATAGAGGCCTCAGCCATTAATCTAGTGATGGGTGAAAAAAGAAATCAACCCACCAAGATTCCTTTATCAATTGCCTATAACTCTGTATATTTTCAATGTGTAACAAAAAAGTCATGGATTCCAGCCACATGTATAAACCAAGTTGACCATCGTGCTCTGCCAGTGGAAACACACTGTGACAGTACGACTGTGGTATTACCTGTGTATCAATAAGACCACAGACAGAATTTTGTATCTGCAATTTTTCCATTTCAAGAGTACATTTATTTTAAACATAATTCATTACCAACAGCCAACCCTCTTTTTTTTTCACTCTATTAATACAACTTTTTCTTTACTTTTTTTTTTTTTTTTTTTTTTTTTTGAGATGGAGTCTTGCTCTTGTCGCCCAGGCTGGAGTGCAATGGTGCGATCTCGGCTCACTGCAACCTCTGCCTCCTGGGCTCAAGCAATTCTCGTGCCTCAGCCTCCCGAGTAGCTGGGATTACAGGTGCCCACCATCACACCTGGCTAATTTCTTGTATTTTTAGTAGAGATGAGGTTTCACCATTTTGGCCAGGCTGGTCTCAGACTCTTGACCTCAGGTGATCCACCCACCTTGGCCTCCTGAAGTACTGGGATTATAGGTGTGAGCCACTGTGTCCACCAATACAGCTTACTTCTTAAAACTAGTCCAGAATATGCTTTATTTTTTTCTAATTGAATGAGGCTCTTTTTGATGCCAGGTTCATGCTCCTGCACCAGTTTTGTTTGTTTGTTTGTTTGTTTTTACAAGAATGCCTACAACTTACCAGTTACCTTCCAACATGATTTTTTATACATATCTGAACTCTGTGCCTACAGACTTTTAGCAAGACTCCATGCTACTCTGACTTTCAAGTTCTGAGTTTGTATCTTTGCTCATAACCTTACAACTACTTTGGTTGGGTGCTAGTAGAGGCAATGCCAGTGCTTACTTTTCACCAATCCTTGAGCTCTATTTAGTTTAGGAATATGAGTCTATTAGGTGAAGAAGGAATGTAAGATATTTCAGATAGTGGAGAAAAGTATATTGGAAGGCACATATGTGTGAAAGAGTTTAGGATATATGAATAACTCTTAAGTAGTCTACTACTGATGCAGCACAGAAAATGTAAGGGACTGGCGATGGATGAGTGTGAGCAGATAGGCAACAACAAAGTAGAAAACCTTTGTAAGTTTCCGGAAGGAATTTCGTTTTTACAATACTAAAGAAATTTTGAAGGATTTTAAGTATATGAACAGTATGATCAAGTTAGGGGTTTTAAAGATCCCTTTTAGTATTGAAGATGGAATTGTTGTTCACTGGACAAGATTTGGTGAGAACAGCCAAAAATATTTCAAGAATACAAGCTGATAAGATCTGAATTATGGAAATTTCTGAAGGGATAGGGGAAAGAAATCAGATTCGAAAGATATATAGGGGAAAAATGAAGAATACGTAGTTTGAAAACTGGGCTTTATGAAGTCAGAATTTAGGAAGACATCTTTCTGATAAATATGGCTGGAAATGGGATTGAGGTATAAAAGCAGAATTGAATTAATACAGAATGAATTTAATTTTGAACATACTGCATTTTATTTTCTTGTAATATATTGATCTAGTTGGCAGTTAGATATGTAATTCCAGAACTCAAGAGAATGTTCTGGCTTGGAGATAACTTTTGGAGTTAAGATGATGGTTGGCCTCGTGAATAATGGTGTGGTAGTTCACTTAGGGAGCACGCACATGTTTCAGTACATTTACACTATTGCACATTTCTTTCTTCTCCTGACACTATTTCAGTGATTCTGTCCTAAAACTTACTGTATTCTGTTTGGTTTGACAAGCAATTATAAACTATGGGCTTCCAAGGAAGGTAAAAAGCATCTGGGAGCAAAAGAATATAATGTCCTTTGAGTCAGACTCACAAGTTCTTTAAGCATATTGGGAAATGATGGTTTTAAGATGACATCCATGAAACATTCAAAATGAGTAAATCCTGAATGTGTCAGATACCTGCAACCTAACTTCATTTCCTGATAATATCAGATTCTCAGGTCCTGATCTCTGTGTTTTCAACTACAACTTGAGTACTTGACATTGATTTCTAATTACTTCTCTTCATTTAAGATTTATTGGATACTCTTAATGACAGCCTATATCCTGACTCCAATTAACCCCACCACTGTGACTCAAAAAGAAAGTTACAGACTTCTTCCTCTCATAGAAAACACACATATTTTGTCTTGCTGGCATTACTGGAATCAGTGCTTTAACATAAAATCCACAATAACAGATAAGTCCTTGGTTTATCCATTTATCAGTCAATTATTTTATTAGGTATACTTCTTATTAGGTGTTTGTACATCATGACATTAATTAGGTGCCTAATCTGGAATGAATATTCTTAACTTGAATCCTATACATTTTATATTCTGAGCTCTCTTAGCTTTAGTTCTACATAGTAATCGAGTAAAAAAAATGCATGAATTTATTTTAACTACTTTGAGTAAACTCATATTGGAAAAGCAAACAAAACATTTTTTCACTTCTTCATCTGAGAATTAATAAAAGAAAAATGATTTTGCCATATAGTTGTTTGAAAAACATTTCATGTTATATGAAGAATATTTTATGCAACATTCAAATATAATTAGAGCCAAAGGCACTAAAATATTTATTTTCATGTATGTCACAGCTTTATGTCTTTAAAAACTCAAAATTTGTGTTTGCTGTTTTTAACTTTTAAATTTACGTTGTTGGCAAATATGATACTCCCTGACCTTGAAGAGAAACAAAACGGTACCTTCAAAATGCAGCACACACTTTCTGTGCCCTGGAGCAATAGCATTCCGTGTTTACTCTTTGTTTACATCAGAATTTCAGTGTGCTCCACAGTACTGATAGGCATGTCATATAGGCACACCCTAGAACTGTCCTGTACTTAAATAGATTTTAGAAGATACTGGGTTAAACAACGTTTGTTAGGTTTTGTTATCACGGAATCTTTTTTTTTTTTTTTTTTTTTTTTTTTTTTTTTTTTTTTTTTTTGAGACGGAGTCTCGCTGTGTCTCCCAGGCTGGAGTGCAGTGGCGCGAACTCGGCTCACTGCAAGCTCCGCCTCCCGGGTTCACGCCATTCTCCCGCCTCAGCCTCCGAGTAGCTGGGACTACAGGCGCCCGCCACCACGCCCGGCTAATTTTTTGTATTTTTAGTAGAGACGGGGTTTCACCGTGTTAGCCAGGATGGTCTTGATCTCCTGACCTCGTGATCCGCCCATCTCGGCCTCCCAAAGTGCTGGGATTACAGGCTTGAGCCACCGCGCCCGGCCAATCACGGAATCTTTAACAAATTAATGTGCATTTCGAGTATCTCAAGGGGATATAGGTATGTAGAATTTCCAAATATTTTTAATTGCAGAATGATTTTTTTTTTTTAATACAGTTTATCTCTCTGTTGCCCAGGCTACAGTGCAATGGAGCGATCTTGGCCACTGCAACCTCTGCCCCCCAGGTTCAAGCTACTCTCTTGCCTCAGCCTCCCGAGTAGCTGGGATTACAGTCAACCCATCACTATGCCTGGCTAAGTTTTGTATTTTTAGTAGAGACATGGTTTTACCATGTTGACCAGGCTGGTCTCAGTGATCCTGACCTCGAGTGATCCACCCGCCTCGGTCTCTCAAAGTGCTGGGATTACAGTCGTGAGCAACCGCCCCCAGCCTACAGAAAGACTTTTTGAAACTAAACCTTGGGGCATAATTTCTCAGAAGAATACACTGTGGAAAACAATAAGTTCGACTTTAACAACTTTGAAGCTCTTACTAATATTTCTAATGGAATTCACTTACACGTGCAAATCTATGCACTACATAGCCTACCAATGATTAGCAGAAGAGCAGACCATTTCTGCAATTAGCTGCCTGATAGGTACCTGAATTTAATATATAACTGAAAGGAAGCTTTCAGTAAGGTCTGCGAGTTGAATGGAAAAATGGAAGTAAAAATCTGGTTTTGAATTGTGAGCCTGCCACTTAGTAGTTGGTTTACTTTAGGTGAGTTGCCATAACTGGAGTGGGGATAATAATGAATAACTTGAAGTTTGTTTCTATTAGAGATAAAAATTCATAAGTTATATGACATCATTCCTGGCACAAAATTGTCAGTAAGTGATCATTTTTATTGAGCACAGGGTAATCTAAAAATTAAAACATAAGAAATGGTGTTCTTTACTAGTTTCCCCCTGGAATTTCTAATATGTTTGTTAACATCTTCTCCTATGGGCCACCATTCCTCTTCTTCAGGCCATGTATTGGTGAACTTCTCTATATTCTCTCTCAATTCATTTCTCTTGCTTGGAAACTCATTTATCTCCATTTATTTCATTCTACTCATACGTTTTTCTGATGTTTTTTCCTCTGGGATGATTTATCTGACTGACTTGGGACATTTGTACTTTTCCTTCTCTCACATCTAATGAACCTTTTGTCTATAAAATGTATATTTATGCATTTAAATACAAACTTTTAGTATTTGTTTATATTTTTCTGTAGAAGTTCTCTGTCCTCAACTAGATTCTCTGTCCTCAACTAGATAGGTGCTTGAGAGAAGTAACACTGTCTTAAAGTAGAGTATTTCTTTTAAATGATAGGTACTCAAAAAACATTTTTTTGTTTACAAAAGGCAACAACTGAAGGTTAAACTCACTATTTATTATGGGAAAAGAACTTTCAGTAGATAGATGTGGCTAACTACTACTGATCATTGATGAATAATGCTCATTGCACAAGATCTTTTTCGTGTCTGTTTTACATGCATATTCAGTGACATTGAAGGGGTTTGCCAGTGTCTGATCAACTTTTGAGTGGGATATGGGTAGAAAGCCAGTTAGTATTCAGTTCTTTATTCTAATTCATTTCTCTATCAGTATGTTTCCATTTGTTTTGGAGAAACAAATAGAAGTAGAGGATGGCGAACACTGGAATCTCTTTTCTAACACCAGAGGGCCTCCAAACCAAATGTTCAGTGAATTAAAAGAAATAGAATCCCAGTCATTGAAAACTCCACCTTCTAATCTTTGGATGCAAAAGTCTTCATTTTTTGACTGGCTCCATCTTTCTTTCATATATTCAAATTTATTCAATCTTTAAGTAGTGAAAAATACATAATGAGAATATTGAAGAAAAAATTCCAACCTCATTTATTATACCAAATTTGGTTTTAGGTAGATGCTTTAAGACAATTTTAGGAAATGGAATGCCATTCTAAGCAGGATATGAATTCAAAGAGTGGTAATCAGCAATAATTATATCTAGATAGTTTGTCAGAGTTTGTAGGAGTAAAGTGTTTTTCCTAACTTAGGCCTTCATGTCCTTGTATCCCCCTATCTTTCTTGCTCCACACTTTTCTTCACTTAAGTCCTACAGAGTTATTTATACTTTCCATCATCCACATGAATCATTTTCGCTCTTCAAAGTATTTCCATCTACGCCACTTCTTTAACTCAATAGTTATCTGTCTTTACTGCATATTTGACCAGCTAAATAATTTCTATCCCATGTGCAAAATGAAAATGAGGGATCTCTTATTGAACAAGTACTAAGAATTTCAAAAGGACACCAGCAGAGCAGAAAACCCAAAAGCAGACCCCTTTGAAATGTTGGGCCCTGTACCACGGCACAGGTCACATTCCTGAGAAGCCGGCCCAACTGCACGTTATAATCATGTAGGAAGTTGTTTTTTGTTTTGTTTCATTTTTAAATAATGATGCTAAGGTAGTTCCCAGATGCATTAGATCAGAATTTCTGGGGGTAAGGCCCAGACCTCAGTTTTGTAATTTTAATTGCATTTTAATTGTAAAAAAATTATTTTAATTTTAATGTATAGTCAAGGCTGGACACCAAATACAAAGGTACCAAACACAAAGTCCTTATGACTTGGCATATACTTACCTATTTACTTTTCTGTCTCTCTCATGAGACAATTAGGTTTCTTAAGAGTAGATATCATGTCTTATTAGCCTTTTCATCTTTATGACATAGAACAACACCTGGAATATTTTAGATATCTATTAAATAGATTTTAATGAATGAATGATTAAATAGATACTAGTATGACCTTGTTTTTAATTTTACAGGGTGTAATCAAGAAAAAAAGAAAGTAAAGGCAGACTTATTGGATGATACTTTGAAAGTGCAAAGAGAGAGCATACTCTTAGAAAAAATGTAATAAAATATTTGAGAAATTAGATCTAATTTTCTTTTTTCAATTGAAGGTTATTAAGAGATGCAATAGTCCCCTCATTTCTGTGCTTAAGGGGAAAATTATTTTATTTACACTATTACTCATTTAACTTTCAGAGTTGAGGAAAAGCAAGAATAAGGAAAAGAGATGGGAGAATGTTGACAGAATTTAGGAAAAATAATATTTCTCAACATATGTGTGATACAGTTGAATAATAGGAGAGTAAATTTGTGCTAGAAGATTCCTTCTCAAAGAACTACACAGCTTGTAAATGGTACTAGAACTGGAAAAAATGAGCTATTATTAGCACTGGTTTTGTCTGATCAAATTAATGGAATAAATGTAATTGCCCATAAGCACTAATAAAGAACAATCTTAAGCATTTGCTAGTTTTAAATAATTTGGTCCAGATTTTAACATAGCATATATTTTCCATTATATGATTGTGCTAGTTGTTTACAGGTAATGTAAGAGTATTGCATATATAAATAACTCATAATTATATTGTGTTTATAGTATATCATAGCAATTTGAGGACACATGACATGTCTCATTTTTTTTCTGTTTGGTACAGCGTTTGGCAAACTAAGTTCAGAGGGCTAGATACATGTTTTTTGGATTTTATTTTTTATTGAAGTAAAACTTACATGATGCAAAATTCATCATTTTTACCAAGGTATATAATTTAGTTGTTTTTAGTACATTCACAATATTGTGCATATATTACTGCTATCTAGTTCCAGATCATTTTCATAACCCCTAAAGAAAACTCTGTATCCATTAATCATTTATTCTGCACTCATTTTTTTTGTTGTTGTTGTTTTTGTTGTTGTTTTGAGACAGGATCTCATTCTCTGTCACCTAAGCTGGAGAGTAGTAGTACTATCATAGCTGACTGCAACCTCAAACTCCTGGCTCAAGCAGTCCTCCCACTTCAGCCTCCCATGTAGCTAGGATGGCAAGCACACACCACCAGGCCTGGCTAATATTTTTACTTTGTACAGATGGGGTCTCAGTATGTTGCCCAAGTGGGTCCTGACCTCAAACAATTCTCCCTGCACAGCTTCCCAAAGCACTGAGATTACAGGTATTAGCTACTGTGCCCCCAACCTTGCATTTGTTTTTACTCCTGAGACACTGGCAATAGCCTATCTGCTTTCTGTTTCTATGGTTTGTGTATTCTGGATATTTCAGGGGGACTAGAATCATGTACTGTGTGGCTTTTTGTGTCTGCCTGTTTTCACTTAGCATAATATTTTCAAGATTCATCCGTGCTATAACACGCCTCAATACTTCAATATTTTTATGATTAAATGATATTCCATTTTATGCATATTCATCATTTAGTTTATCTATGAAACCACGGATTGGCATTTGGTTTGTCTCCAAAATTTGGCTATTGTGAGAAGTTCTGCTATGCACATTGGTTCACAGTTTTTGTTTAAACACCAATTTTTAATCTTTTGGGGGTATATACCTAAGAATAGCATTGCTGAGTTCTATGGTAATTCCATGTTTAACTTTTTGAGGAGGTGCCATTTTTTTTTTTTTTAATAGCAGCTGCACAATTTTACCTTCTCAGTAGCAAATGTATGAAGGTTCCATTTTCTCTATATCCTCACCAACTTGTTATTTTCATTTTTAAAATTATAAAACATCCTGGTAGATGTGAAGTGGTATCTTATTGTGGTTTAGATTTGCATTTCCCTAATGACTAACGATGTTCAGCATCTTCCTGTGTGCTTGTTGACATCTGTATGTCTTCTTCGGAGAAATACCTGTTCAAGCTCTGTGCCCATTTTTAAACAGCATTGTTTGTTTTCTTGTTAAGTTGTAATAGTTCTTTATATATTCTGAAGAGTAGAATATTATCAGTTATATGATTCACAATATTTTCTCCCATTCTTTAGGTTGTCTTTTCATTTGCTTGACAATGTCCTTTCATACACAAAAGTTTTCACTTATGATAATGTCCAATTTATATGTTTTTTGTTGATTATATTTTTGGTGTCATATCAAAAAAACCCATTGCGAAATCCAAAATCATGAAGACTTACCTATATATTTTATTGTGAGAGTTTTACAGTTTTATCTTTTACATTTAGGTCATTGATAACTTTGTATTAATTTTTTTGTATATGATGTGAGGTATCAACTTCATTCATTTACATGTAGATTTTTAGTTGTCCCAACACCCTTTGTTCAAGAGATGATTTTCATTTTTTTGTTGAGAAGTTTTACATCTATATTCTTAAGGGTCATTGGTATGTAGTTTTCTTTTCTTGTGAAATATTTTCCAGTTTGTTTTCAGTGTAGTGTTGACCTGAAAGAATGGACTAGGAGGTATTCCCTCATGTTTTATTATTTGGAAGAGTTTAAGAAGGATTGGTGCTAAATTTTTTTAAATGATGATGGAATTCATCAGTGAAGTTATTTGGTTCTGGGATTTTCTTTGGAGGTTCTGGATTACTGATTCAATCTCTTTATTTTCTCTAGATATATTCAAATTTTTATTTCTATTTGAGGAAGTTTTGATAGCAGTATCTTTGTAGGAATTTGTCCATTTCATCAGGGTGGTCTAATTTTTGATGTACAATTATTTCTATGATTCTCTTGTAAACTTTTTATACCTGTAAAGTTGGTCCTCTTTTTTTCATCTGATTTTTTTCCTATTACTTTTTCTTGATTGGTCTAGCTAAATGTTTGTTAATTTTGTTCATCTTTTCAAATAATCAAATTTTTATTCCATTGCTTCTCTCTATTTTTTTTTTCTGTTCTCTATTTTATTTATCTCCAAGGTAATCTTTCTTCTTTTCTTCCTACCTGCAGGTTTAGTTTGATCTTATTCTTCTAGGTTTCTATGGTGTAAATTTGTGTTATTTATTTGAGATTTTTCTTCCTTTTTAATGTAGATATATACAGCTATAAATTCACTTTGAGGGACTGCTTTTATTGCATCCATTGAGTTTTAATATGTTCTGCTTTTGTTTTCATTCATCACAGAGAATTTCCCTTCTAATTTCCTCTGCAGCTCTGGTTTCTCCCAAGGCCAGTTTCTATTAATTTCTTTTTTCCTATCAATGAGCTGTACTTTCTTGTTTGTTTGCATTTTTCACTTTGTTTTGGTTAAAAAAGTGGACATTTTAAACAATACAATATTGCAACTTTATAAACAAGATATTCCACCCACCCAGGTTTTTTTTTTTTTTTTTTTTTTTTTTTTTTTTTTTTTTTTTACTTGTTATTATAGTTCTTTATTGTTTAGTGGCCTTGCTAAGCTAATTTTGTAAAGTCTGTATTTTTTGTTCTGGGTGGTCACTGAAATGTGTGATTGTTAGGTTAGCAGTACCTTAGTAACTTGACAGAGATTTCTTTAAACTCCTGGAATGAAGCAACAAGAAACAAAACCAAACTCCCCATCTTTGTAGTTTGGTTGTATATTGGGGCACTCCTTTACTGTTTAGCCAGGCAGTTTAAAATTCTGACCTATTCTTCCTTCCTGCTTGCATGCAGCCTGAATCTAGCCAGAGGTAAGGGCTTAGGGTCTTCTCAGGTCCTTTCTGAACATACATCCCACCCTGGTTATGTGCATGGACTTCTAGATTCCCTTGACTATATAGGAGCTTGTCCCAGCTCTTAGTGCCCCCAAGTATATCCTTCCTAGTCTTACAGTCTCAGGCTTTCAAGTGAATCTATTTCTTGCCCCTACTTTTCCCTCTTACCCACCAGGTGGCAGATAATGTATTTGCCTTTAAATGCTGACAAAAAACACCACATGTGAAGCAGCTTCAGCCTTAGGGAAACTCCTATGCAGATGAACCAATGGCAAGTCCTTGAGGCCATCCCTCTGGGAGACACCACACAGGTTGAAACACATAACTACAATTTGGTAAGAATAAGGTCCATATGGTTTCCTATGGTGTGTATTACCTACATCAGGAATGCGGGCTACTATCTTCAAGACTGTTGTGGAACTGAGGAGTATCAAGTAGTATCAACAGGGTAAATTAATATGCCACAGAGCTCTCCTATCAAGATTCTGTAGTTTTTGTCTTCACTAAGCATTTCCTTGTTATTGTAAGTTTTTATTAGATTCTAGAGTTATTTAAAAATTGATTCTGATGGCTTGCCAGTTTATTAACTGCTTCTATGGCTACTTTCACACTATAATGACAGAATTGAATAGTTGTGACTATATAGTTTATAAAGCCAAAAATATTTACTATTTAGTCTTTAAAGAAAAAAAAATTGAACCTCTAGTCTACATATGTATATTCAGAATTTACATAAAAATATTTGTTTCCTGAATGTATTAATGACTAAATTGGTAGATGAATGGATGAATGAATACATCCAAAGTATTTATATTTTAACAAGAGGTATTCTGATATAGATATCTACATGCATCTTGTTAAACTTCAAATAAAAATTTAGAAAATCATGGTAATTTATTGATCATCTTTGGAGTTGCTCTTTTCACTTATAGGTTACTATGGAAATGCAGGAGTGGTGGTAGTCAATTAAAATCAATAAATATGCCAATCAAACACATATATTACTACTGGGCATCATTCCCGTGGTGTTTATAAGCTGTCCCCCATCCCTTGATCAAATCATACCTCATGTGTGCTAAATCTACCCAAGAGTGTTGCTTATTAGAGTAATGAGTTGATAACGTTTTCTGTGAAAGAAAAAATTTATCTTTGCTGAAAATCTTCCTTTATTCTGCTTGTATTTCTTTGTTAAGTATTAGTTATATTTCTTGGGTGTTTTTCACCATTCAAGAAAAACACCTTTTACCCATAATAAAAGTAAACTTACCTATGAAAATTTTATTTAATAAAAAATTTTAGTTTAGGTGCCTGAAATGAAATTAAAAAAATGTTAAACAGGGTTGAAAAGAATGTTAAAACAGGTAACTAAAATTTGCTGCCTTATACTATCCAGTAAAGCAGACTTTCCAAGTGTTTATGCTCTGTGCTTGGATGAGAGGACAGCAAGTGAAGATCTGGGAAAGTTCAAGTAAAGCATGGTCTAGATAGAAAGGGAAACAAACAAAAAACCCCAAACCAAAACTAACCCAAAGAAAAAGGGCAGAGGGTTATCCTTTGTTCCATCTCCTTAACATTGCTGTCCATAGTAATACCTTTCATCCTTAATTTCCCTTTTAAAAATGTGACTCTCCCCTCTGCATTGTCCTGAGCACCTCTTGAACACTTGGAGGGCAAGATGTTGAGGTCTGTTTTGTTTCATTCTTGTTAAGGTGTAAGTCTGATAGTTATAATGAACCAACTCACCTTCCTGAAAAGCATAATTGTTCCACCATTTCTGTTGCCCATTCATCAGTCTTCTACTTTCATTCAACTTAGTATCTGCCTTGATTTCCATACCCTATAAAAACGAGATTGCCCTCTTACTAGTTATGATTTAATGCCCTCAGTGAGAGGGCAGTGATAAGATATAGAGACTCTGAACACACTGTTCAGAAAAGAGAAGGAAATTATTTTCAGGAAATTATGAAATTTCAGGAAATTATAAATTATTTTCAGGAAAATATGAACTGCTCAGTTTTGTTTCAATTGCCATAATTTTACTTTAATCTTAGATTATTATTTTTGTAACCATTATGTTTTTTTTTCATTTGGCCCATAGGGATGCTATTTTTAAAAAGGAGGGTTTTTTGTTTGTTTGTTTGTGAACCCTATGTTCATGAAGGAGGAAAAAAAAAGGCACCATTAGGTAATATTTTCTAAATGTATTGCATTGATATCTTTAAGAAACTAGAATTTCAGCTATTGCCACAAATAAACTTTACAAGTTTCTTAATCATAAGGATAAATTCAAGAACATGATTGGGGTTACCTGAATATACCTGTCTATTTTTCAAAATAAATGATTTGTGGGCTACAGCATCCTATGTTCTGAGATTCACCACAGCGCTCTAAAACAAGACACGTGTCCCTGTTTCTCAAAAACGTAGCCTGTGAAAACATTCCACATTCCACTTCTGATAATTAATGAAGCAAAGTAGACGTGTAAATAAATACAGAATAATGTATAATTGGAATGTATTTCAAATTCACCACTAGATTGGGAGTTCCATAAGGGCAGGAATTTTTCTGTGTTGTTTTAATTTTTCATTGTTCAGTGTTGTATACCTAGCACCTAGAAGAGTGTTGGGACAGAGTAAGAGTTCAATATATGCTTGGGTAAATACATTGGTTAGTTTAGTCTTATCATTGCAATACCAGGGGATATTTTATATATATCACATTAAAATCAATTTACATTTTAATGTTCCTATGTTTTAAGTAGCATAAGTAAGACACTGATATCTCAGGGTTAACATATGAAAAAGATAATCGAGCCCTAGATAAAAGCTGAGAGATACATGAGTTATATGCTTTAAAAATAATTAAAAGTTGAACTAGTTTACAATCCCACCAACAGTGTAAAAGTGTTCCTATTTCTCCACATCCTCTTCAGCACCTGTTGTTTCCTGACTTTTTAATGATCGCCATTCTAACTGGTGTGAGATGGTATCTCATTGTGGTTTTGATTTGCATTTCTCTGATGGCCAGTGATGATGAGCATTTTTTCATGTGTCTGTTGGCTGTATGAATGTCTTCTTTTGAGAAATGTCTGTTCATATCCTTTGCCCACTTTTTGATGGGGTTGTTTGTTTTTTTTCTTGTAAATTTGTTTGAGTTCTTTGTAGGTTCTGGATATTAGCCCTTTGTCAGATGAGTAGATTGCAAAAATTTTCTCCCATTCTGTAGGTTGCCTGTTCACTCTGATGGTAGTTTCTTTTGCTGTGCAGAAGCTCTTTAGTTTAATGAGATCCCATTTGTCAATTTTGGCTTTTGCTGCCATTGCTTTTGGTGTTTTAGACATGAAGTCTTTGCCCATGCCTATGTCCTGAATGGTACTACCTAGGTTTTCCTCTAGGATTTTTATGGTATTAGGTCTAACATTTAAGTCTCTAATCCATCTTGAATTAATTTTCGTATAAGGAGTAAGGAAAGGATCCAGTTTCAGCTTTCTACTTATGGCTAGCCAATTTTCCCAGCACCATTTATTAAATAGGGAATCCTTTCCCCATTTCTTGTTTCTCTCAGGTTTGTCAAAGATCAGATGGCTGTAGATGTGTGGTATTATTTCTGAGGACTCTGTTCTGTTCCATTGGTCTATATCTCTGTTTTGGTACCAGTACCATGCTGTTTTGGTTACTGTAGCCTTGTAGTATAGTTTGAAGTCAGGTAGTGTGATGCCTCCAGCTTTGTTCTTTTGACTTAGGATTGTCTTGGAGATGCGGGCTCTTTTTTGGTTCCATATGAACTTTAAAGCAGTTTTTTCCAATTCTGTGAAGAAACTCATTGGTAGCTTGATGGGGATGGCATTGAATCTATAAATAAACTAGTTCAACCATTATGGAAAACAGTATGGCGATTTCTCAAGGATCTAGAACTAGATGTACCATATGACCCAGCCATCCCATTACTGGGTATATACCCAAAGGATTATAAATTATGCTGCTATAAAGACACATGCACACGTATGTTTATTGCAGCACTATTCACAATAGCAAAGACTTGGAATCAACCCAAATGTCCATCAGTGACAGATTGGATTAAGAAAATGTGGCACATATACACCATGGAATACTATGCAGCCATCAAAAAGGATGAGTTTGTGTCCTTTGTAGGAACATGGATGCAGCTGGAAACCATCATTCTTAGCAAACTATCACAAGAACAGAAAACCAAACACTGCATGTTCTCACTCATAGGTGGGAACTGAACAATGAGATCACTTGGACTCAGGAAGGGGAGCATCACACACCGGGGCCTATCATTGGGAGGGATTGCATTGGGAGTTATACCTGATGTAAATGACGAGTTGATGGGTGCAGCACACCAACATGGCACAAGTATACATATGTAACAAACCTGCACGTTATGCACATGTACCCTACAACTTAAAGTATAATAATAATAAATAAATTAAAAATAATAATAATAATTAAAAGTTTTATTATATTTAAATAAAACATTTTTATTCCCTCAACCTTAAAACATATTTTACTTTTTCAGAACTTCATTTTGGATTCATTCTGTGCCAACTCCCAGTCCAATGCAGATAAAAATACATGAGTTATTGGGTTCCTTAAAACTGGGGTTGATAGTAGAAATGCTGACAAATCCTTATTACAGATGCCAGTGGAATGAAGTGCCTTTACCTCTAGCAAATGCTGATGTGGAGATTTAAGACTATATGAGAAATCAGTGAAGTTGCCCAGGAGAGTTTTATCATATTATTCATTGAACTTGGTATGTGATACAGTAATTGCTTCTGGTACCATTTTTCTTTTCTTACGTGAGGTTATTATTTATCCTTGTGCTGTGTGAAACAGAGAAAGAGAGTTTAAAGGAGAGTCATAACTTGATGTAAAACTATCCTATGACACAGTGTAGCTGGAGATAGGAATCACAGCAAGAAAACTGCATCTTACTTATCAGAATTAAATATGGGAAGAGTAATATTTGACATTGTGGAGATCCATAAATACTAAAAGGATGCACTCAGACCACACATATTTTTTTTCTAGTGATGTGCAAACCTGTTTAAGACATATATCTAAGTAGATTTTTAATCACAGAGGGATCAACAAATTTATTTGCCTATGACAAAAGTTTTTTTATTAGCTTATAGTTGAAGGAAATCAAATTAACAGGTAGGAGGCTAGTAGAACAAGTTAGATTAATAAGATTTAAATAGCCTAATAACTTTTACAATTATATTGCCATTTTCACTTCTTGCACGCATATATCCCTCATATGCTTCACACACTCCTAACTAATCACCAACTTTTATTATATTTTATCCAGTGTTCAAGTCAGTTTCTGTGAAAAATAAATAAAAAGTACTTTGGAATATAGTTTAATTTAAAATAGAGACAATTATAATTTAACAATGCAAACAGAAGAAAAGGCATTTTTAGATAATCATATGTTGCTACCTAAATCTGATTAGTTTAGTTTAACAGATGATGTTTTCATAAATTCTTAAAATACTTTATGTTAAAAAGATGTGCTCTTATTTAGAAATCAGATGATTTGTCATGTAGAAAATGAATTTTGTGTATTATATATTTACTACTTATTTTCTTCCATAAAGTTGTCTTGATTTTATTGTTCAATAATTAATACCATTTTGCATAAAATATAGCCCAGTGGTGAATCCCTGTTAATTAAAAAAAAAAAAGTCATACAACAGGTGTTTAATTATGTAATGAACTATTTACAATTTTATATTCATATGGAGTTTGGAAATGATCACTAAGAATTATTTAATCAAGGAAGTATGGGAGGGATGGGTAAGTGGTCCAGCAGTCAGCCTGGCTGAGTTGTATACTGGCTATTGACTATGGGCAAAAAAAAAAAAAGAAAGAAAAAAATACCTTAACATCCTTTCCCTCAGTTTTTTTCATAATAGAAATAATATTACTAACCTCATATAGTTGTTATGGAGAATACAATTGAATTAATCCAAGTAAAGCATTTAGAACAGGGTTTGGCACATGGTAAGTGCTTGGGAAATGTTAAATAGTACTATTGCTTAGTCATGGGAGTTGACAAATTGTTGATCTTTGTTCCTTTTAAGTAAAACAAAACAAAACAACAAACTCCGTATTTGAAAATAGTAACCTAAATGAAACAAAAGTATGAAGTCAATAGAGCTAATTTACTATACCTACATGCTTTATTTTTTCCCATTCCACCAACCCAGTATTCTCAGTCTTTCCCCTATGCTGCAAGGGAATATGATATTCTCCTCAAGTCCTTAACCCTCTGTACATGGGTTAGTGACTTGAGGATTTGTTACCATCATGCCCAAGCCTCATAGGGGAACTTAACTGTCTGAATTGTTTTCCTTCAAGCTCAGGTTTCCCTGGCTTCCCCAGTTGACCAGAGCAATCCATCTGTATTCAATTCATTTCAGCAGTCATTTTATTGGTAAGCCTGCTATGTGCCAGGGAATGTTTGGTACTTTTGAAGCAAAATTAAGTAACCATTTTGCCCAGTAAATCGCTCAAGTCTAGTTCAGAAGGCTTACATATATATCAACACTTACTACTCAATATAATAAATGCTATGGTAAAAGTATTCAAAAGTTGTTGTGGGAGCACCAGGAAAAGAAACACCTGAATATGTCTGAAATGTGAATACTCAGTACCAGAAAGCTGTTTCATCACAGGACTTCTTCCCTTTCTAAGATAACAAGGGTAGATAAACTATGACCTGTGGAAATGTTTTATCACTTGAAAGACTAGCAGGCCAGGAAGAGCAGTGAGGCAAAAGGATATGATAACCTCTTGGGTAGAAGGGCACTACATCTGTCGTATTTGCAGTACTTTGTGTACCCCTGGGGACTAAAGTTTGTATGTGATCAAATGGTACATAAAAATCGACAAGATCCTAACTGTTCTTCTATTTATGTTAAACTCAAATATGTAGCTTTGGATGTAGTTAACAGATTAATTTCTGATTCCCATCTGATTCAGTTTAAAAATCCAACATATATGGTTTTCTCCCAAATGATCTTATGGTGTAGAAAGCAACCTAAAATAGTGGGAAAAGTAGTTATTGTGGAATTTGAAAAACCTGGGTTCAAACCTCTTATTTTATTGGCTCTTCTTAGTTGTTCTCTACCTCTTCTTAGCTATGTGACCTGGGAACATTATTTAACCTCTACAAAAATTTAAATGGCAAATGAAAATAGTCCCAATAAGACTGCATTGAAACATATGAAAAAAATGCTTAACATCATATGGCATTAGGGAATTGCAAATTAGAACAACGAGGCATCACCGTATACCTATAAGAATGGCCTAAATCCAGAACACTGACGGCACCAAATGCTAGGAAGAATGTGGAGCAATGCAGTCTCTCATTTCTTATTGGTGGGAATGGAAAATGGAGCTACCACTTTAGAAGACAGTTTGGCAGTTTCTTTCAAAACAAAGCATACTCTTACCATATGATCTTGCAATCATCCACCTTGATATTTACCCAAATAAACCAAAAACTTATGTCCACACAGAAACCAGCACATGGATGTTTATAGCAACTTTATTTATAATAGCCCAGACTTGGAAGCAACCAAAATTTTCTCCAGTGGGTGAGTGGACAAATAAACTGTGGTATATTCACACTATGTAATATTATTCAGCACAAAACAGAAATGAGCTATCAAGCTGTGAAAATACATGGAAGAAACTTAAATGCTTATTACGAAGTGAAAGAATACAATCTGAAAAGGCCACATTCCAGCTATGTGACATTCTGGAAAAGACAAAACTCTGGAGCTACTAAAAAGATTAATGGTTGCCAGGAGTTAGAGTGGAGAAAGAAATGAATACATAAAAGCATGGAGAATATTTAGGGCATTGAAACTATTTTGCACTGATACTACAATGGTGGATGCATGCCATTATACATTTGTCAAAACTCATAACATAGACAGCGCCAGGAATGTGCCTATAATGTAAACTATGGACTGTAAGTGGTAATCACATGCCATTGAAGGTTCGTCCGTTGTGAACATGTACTGATTTGGTGCTGGATGTTGATAGTAGGGTAGACTAGGCCTCTGGGAGGGGTAGAGAGATATGGGAAATGTCAATACCTTCTGCTCAGTTTTGCTGTGAACCTAAAATTGCTAGAAAAATTAAGTCTTAATTAATTAATTAATTTGAGACAGAGTCTTGCTCTGTTTCCCAGGCTGGAGTGCAATGGCGTAATCTCGGCTCACTACAACCTCTGCCTCCTGGGTTCAAGCACTTCTCCTGCCTCAGTCTCCCAAGTAGCTGGGACTACAGGCACCCACTACCACACCCGACTAAGTTGTATATTTTTAGTAGAGATGAAGTTTTACCATGTTGGCCAGACTGGTCTCAAACTTCCAACCTCATGTGATTCACTCACCTCGGCCTCCCAAAGTTTTGGGATTACAAGTGTGAGCTGTGATGCCTAGCTTAAGAAATCCATGAAAAATTATTGGGAAGCTGAAATAATGCAATTATATTAAGAAGCTGATTTTTGCCAGATTTGTTTTAATTAATTCCCCAAACAACTTTACATATATTGTTAAATATATTTAGAATTGAGAAAATTGAGTTATAAAAGTAACTAATTTATCAATAATTTATCCAGTTAGTATTTACTGGACACTGCCTACTATATGCTAGGTATTGTATTAGCATGGAAGATGTTATAATGAGTTCATATGGATGTTATATTTTAGAAAAGTGAGACAAAAACCCCCAATAGTAAACCAACAAATAAGTAAAACAATTGAAAATGACTTAAGTACTGTGAGAAAATAAATATAATATTGAGATAGAGAATAACAGAGAAGATTCTCTTTAGATAAAACTAAAGGAAAGATTTTATATTTAACTTGAGCCTTAAAGGAAGGAAAAGAGCTCACCATTTGAAGAGCTTTGTAGACAGACAGAACAACAGGTAAAGGGCTTTGAGGTGGAAAATTGCTTTGTATTTGTGAAACTGGGAGAAAACAGGATATCTAGACCTTAAGGAGAAGAAAATGGAGTTGAAGAGGGAAAGGTAAGTTTTAAGCCTTTATGATGAATATTTTATTCATTTAACATATGCGCCATGAGCACCAACTGATTGCCAGTCATATTCTTCTATGCTCTGAGATAAATTAATGAACATAATCTCTAATTCCTCTATACTCATAGGTGTATGTCATAATAGGGGAAGAAAGAATTGCACGTACATCAAAAGATAAATAAAATTTCAGATGGGATGAGGGCTGTGAACTAAACAAAGCAGGGTAGAATAATGGAGAGTACCTTAGAGGAAAGAGATAACTTATATATATGTGGTTTCTTTGAAGTGGTGAAATTTGAGCACAGGCTTAAATGATGAGAAAACAACCATGTGAAGATCTTAGGATAGATCCTCCCTGTCAGAAAAATAAATAAATAAAAAGCAAGTGCAAAGAGCAAAGACCTTGAGCTAGAAACGAACTTGGCAAGTTTGAAGACCAAAATGAAGGCCAATGCCTGAAATAAAATGAGAAAGAGAGGGAATAGAAGCTAAGCTCAAAGAGAATAGGCCTTGAAGACCAGGATAAATAGTTTTTATTTTATTCCAGTTTTAATGAAAAGCCACTGTGGGATTTTAAGCAAATGCATAATAAAAGCAGATTTAATTTTCACAAGATTGCTATGACTTTCTATGGAGAATGGACTGTAGGGGAAAGAAACGGAAAGCAAAAGAGGTAGTTACAATAGGAATTCGGATTAGAAATAAAGGTTACAGGAACCATAATTCTATCAGGGGCAGTACAAAGAAATTAGTGGAATCAGTATATATTTTGAGGGGAGAACTTGCAGCATTTACAAAGGATAAGACAGAGAGTTTGAGAGTGATTGCCTGGCTTTTGACTTAATCAGTTTTGTGAGTTGTGAAGCCTTTTACCGAGATGAGAGCAAGTGGTAGAACAACAGGTTTTAGAACCCATGGCAATGAAGTTGAATGTTATTCTAAACACACTGGGAATCTATGTGATGATTTCAAGTAGTAGTGGGGAGATAATTCAATGTATCCTTCAGTAATTTCCCTTGTGTTACTCTGAAGCAAATGAGCTAAAAGAAAGGGAAGCAAAGATGATGACTCACGGACCAGTTTGAGTAGCAGAGTAATGATGGTGCCATTTTCTAAAAGCAGAGAAAACTGAAAACATGTGAAAATTTTAGGGACAACAAGAAGTGTATTTGGGACATGTTAAATGTGAGACATAAAATCATGTCTATGAGACATAAAATTTTGCTGACAAGTGCTATTGGATATGTGTGCCTAAGACTTGCAAGAAGTGTGGGCCTAATGTATAAATTTTGAGGTCATCAGGATAAAGATATTATTGAATTTGATGTGTGTGGATCAGAAAAAATATAGGGATAAAATTTTAAGAAAAAAGGATGGGCTCATAACCAATTTTAGGAACATCAACATTTAACTGAGAAATTATAATAATGGACCATGGAATGTGGGGCCAAATAATGAAGTAAGTCAGGAGGGGACTGATAAATAGGAGGGAAATGTGAGTTCACTGAATTGGGTGTCTTTGTGTGATTGAAGAGCATAGGCGTGGGTGTGATTAAACAATGAATTGGATGAGTGGGCTGTGAGAAATCCTAATTTTCTGACAAATGCAGGGTGCAGTTGTGACCATGTGGAAGAGAGACTAGATTTCAATGAGAGAAATAATTTGGTAATGAGGAAATAAAAGAATTAAGAGATCAGCCGTGTTGGATACTTCATGTAGGTGGATTTTGAATATACTGAGAATAATAAAAATTAGAAAACAGAATTATCATTCATTAGCCAAATATTTGAAGAGTAAAGGCTTCTCTTCCTACTTAATAAAACTTTTGAACCAGCTTTCATTGAATGACAGCAATTGTAGAGAGAGAGCCTGGTCTAGCGGGTGGCATGAGTCTCAGAGGAGCAGAAGTTATTGCACAAGGCAGGGGAACAAATGGTGTGGGAACAGCAATGAGGGGCAGGGAAAACACCAAATGTGCCTCTGTCTCCAAGGGATGTGGAGGTAATTGAAAATAGTCTGTAGGAAAGAGAGCTGAAAACCAAGCAATGTCTTCAGGGTACAGTCCAGCAGAGTAGGGAGATAAAATGGTCATTCTAAAAATTAGGTGAAGATATGGAATATGCCAATCTCTGATCAGGACTTCTTTAACACACAGTGGCAGCATTTAGAAGGGTCAGAATAACAGAAGGTGAGGCTGCAGGGTACATACAACAGTATAGAGATAAGGTAAGTCCACAGAGATGGGAAGAAGATGAAACTAATCTTGATTATTTCTTAGATGAGTGTGGGCAAGCTGACACATGGCTGTCATGTCTAAAACTCCTTTAGGATAGCTCTCATGGGATGACTGTTGTTCTCCAGGGGTTGGGGAAGAGGGTGAGGACATTCCTAGGTGGACTGGCATGGGAATTTGCTAAGCTTTCTCACTCTGTAATAGCTTCCTGTAAGATAGCAGAGACTTTGCCCATGAGCAAATATTGAATAGCAGAACCAATTGTTGCACCTTGGTTTATTCATAGCAGCATAGTCTGCCATACCATGTGAAAGTGCCTTCAATAAAATGTGCTAATGCATGGAATCTTTTTGCACTTAGTTAAACATACACATTTCTTCCAGGGCCTAATTTGCAGAGCCTCACAAAAATTGACTCCGCACCCCTTTTTTATTCTCATCTTGTTCAGCCAACTAACTCACTTACTGGATGTGACTTCTGTCACACTGTTGCCAATTATCCTTTTCCTGAAACACTCCAGTATTATGTTGATCTCAGGGCTTTTTACCTTGCTATGTCCTTGGCCTGAAATACTCTGTTTTCAGAGTTTCAAGTGTCTAGACTCTTTCTCACCTGTTGGATTATACTTCATCTCTTACCTTCCCTGGAAAGGCTTTCAGGAAATTACTTAATTTTGTCTTGTCTTATTTTACCAAGTACCTTGCAGTTGTTTTCTTTTCTATTGACCTCTTTTATATTTTTATACCACTTAGGAGGATCTGATAATATGTGTTGTATTTGTTTAGGCATTTGTTAACTGTTTTCTTCTCTTTATCATGAACTTCATGGCTCAAGGATTTCTATTTATATAGAGGAGGGCTAGCTCACAATAGGTGCTCCATAAAATGATGTTGAATGAATGCATAGACACTTGATAAAGATCACTTTTAAGATCACTTTCTTTCTCTCTCTCTCATTCTCTCTCTCTCTCTCTCTCTCTCTCTCTCTATATATATATATATATATATATATATATACACATTTTTTTTTTTTTTTGAGATGGAGTCTCCCTCTTTTGTCCAGGCTGGAGTGCAGTGGCGCAGTCTTGGCTCACTGCAAGCTCTGCTTCCCAGGCTCACGCCACTCTCCTGCCTCAGCCTCTCAAGTAGCTGGGGCTACAGGTGCCTGCCACCACGCCTGGCTAATTTTTTTTGTATTTTTTAGTAGAGACGGGGTTTCACCGTGTTAGCCAGGTTGGTCTCAATCTCCTGACTTCGTGATCCACCTGCCTTGGCCTCCCAAAGTGGTGGGATTACAGGTGCAAGTCACCGTGCCTGGCCTTCTTCATCTATATTTTAAAGTAAATTACTATTTTTAAATTATAATTAAATATAGTAGTTGTAATTTTCATGGTTGTTGGGACAAAATGTGATTATATATATAAAAAGTCCCCACTCCAATTCTTCACACATAGTAGGCAATTAGTCAACAATTTTTTTCATTCATTTTATCCATAGATCCCATGGAAACAGCATACCAGATATTGATTAAATGATATAATTCAAATTGGGGTATTATCATGGTGAAATTAGATGTTGGATATCATGTATTATATAGCATATATTACATGTCACATGTTATTCATTATGTATAAGATTTATGGCATAAGATATAAGATATAATGTATTTTTATTATATAGTTGTGGTGAGATTATAATAGTTAAGTTTTTTTTTGTAAAGCACTACTATTTCCTACAAAACTTGAATTTTCTTTTAATATTCTAGACTTCATTAATTTTAATTAGAAGAAAATAAAGTTGACTTTGTCCTAAATAAATGAGAAATTTTTTGTCTTCTAAGAAAAGCTGTAATTCTGATGATTAGTTTCATGAATAACTGTTACCTTTTTTCTTCTTGTTCAATGTTTTCAGGAAGAACCCTATGTCCTTTTTAAGAAGTCTGACAAACCTCTCTATGGTAATGATCGATTTGAAGGCTATTGCATTGATCTCCTCAGAGAGTTATCTACAATCCTTGGCTTTACATATGAAATTAGACTTGTGGAAGATGGGAAATATGGAGCCCAGGATGATGCCAATGGACAATGGAATGGAATGGTTCGTGAACTAATTGATCATGTAAGTCCCTTCCCTCATTATTTATTAGTTTGTTATATGGCTACAAGGTTTACTCTTTTTTCTTGATGTGTGTGAGTAGTAACTACAAAGAGCAGTGATGTATTTCAAGTATGTATTTCCTTCAATAATTTTATTTAAGCTAGATAGTATTTGTCACTAAATATAAAAGAATCTAAGAGGGATATATAGCCCTGTGTAGGTAAACAGATTACATTTTCCACAGAAACTGAGAGATGGAACATTATCTCTCTTGATTATTACATTTCAAAGAGATACTTCCCAGGTCCTTGAGAAACGCTTTCCTGGGCCATAACATTGGCAAGAGGTAATTAGCTTTTAAAGGAGTTACATACATTTCAAAGAGAGAGGGAGAAAGGACCTATAACTATGAATTTTTAAAGTAAGTATTCTAAGAACAGGGGGTGAGGAGGGGTGTTTCTTTCCTTATTTTCAGTTGGAAGAATCAGACCTTTTATTTGTAATTGGAATTTAGTATTTAATTAGTATTTAGTATTTTTAATTAGCTCTTGCAATTGCAAGTGTTTGTTATTTTAGAAATAACATGTTTGTCACCTTCTTATTTCCATCCCTCCTTAAGGGGACCTTAAACATACAGGGTTTGGTATGATCTTTCAAATTCATTATGATCTAACCAAGATGGTTCTCAGTGGTACAATATGAAGATGCAACTTCAGATGGATATCTTAACTTTAAAAAGTATAATTCATAAATTTAGAAAAGGAGACTTTATTTCTTACAAAGGGTTGCAGTATGCAGGGTGGCCATTCAGACAGGTTGGGAAGCATAGTCTCTGGTTGGAAGTCAAAAGCAGACACTTCAATGGAGGGGCAAAAGGAACAGGAATTTACGCTAAGCAGGGCGGCTGAATTATATATATATTTTTCCCAATAGGAGAAGTCATGAATATTTATGAAAGAAGAAACTTGTGCATGAGCATGAACATGCCTCTCCATGGATCCCATGTACAATAATGGTGGCATTAGCGTGGTCTGAGGGTGGAGTTTTCAGTGCTATGGCATCAGAAAGTGAAGCACAGGACATGAAAATCCTTACTAAGCATTCTCTAAAGATGGCTAGAACCATTTAATGGTCATGGTCTAACAGGCAAAAAAAAGAAAGGGCAGCATCAAGGTTGGTTGATATCACTGTTGAAGTCTTTTGAAAGGGCCGTTTTCTGTTTTCAGTGGTGAAGTCTTCTGAAAGGACTGTCTTCTTTAGGGAAGAAAGTCTAAAGGCAGTTAGTGAGGAGGTTGGTGTATAATGAGGCGTGTCTGCCTTTCTATCCTGTCATGGTTGAGAACTCCGTTTTCAAGGTTACTCTGGGGTTCCCTTGGCCGGGAAGAGGTCCATTCAGTTGTTTGAGGGGCTTTGGATTTATTTTTATTTCTCAGATATTAGGAGAAAGTGATTTTCTGAGGCGTTAGGTATTGTTAGTCCTTGAAAAAATACCTTTTCCCTGAAAACATCATCCCCCCTTCTCCACTCTCCCATACTCAGTAGAGCTCCATAAAATAGTGTGCTAGTGAGCACTTGGTAGGGCAAAGGTGAGTTCAAATCCTAAGTCTTCAGCTGTGCAGTTGCATGCATTGAGAACACCTTCTTAAACACTTTGAAACTTAACTTTCTGAAACATAAGATAAAGATAATTTATATCATTTTAATAATTAGGAATGATATATGGGAATTTTCTAACAGTGTCTGACATATAGTACATAATCAATAAATAGAGATGTAACTGATAAGCCCAAAGTTAGTGTCTTCTTACTTGTTCTGTCTTCTACTATAGTATTTATGAGTGTTTGTGTTGAGGGCTAAAACATAAAACATTTAGACAGTATTACAATGAGAAAGCTGTAGGGACTATAGCACTATTATGATTAAATTTGAATTTAATCATAGTCAATGAGATCAATATTAGGCTTTGGTAGTGAAGTTTATTAATTGGATCCTTTGCTGTCACAAATACACCAGTCCTTTCCTACCTAAATGACCTATATGTTGTGAATGGCAGTTTTATATTAGGATTAATTAAACATAGAGAAGCATTAGGAGAGAGTCAAATTCACTGTTAGATCGGCAATAGGCAAGATAAAGAAAAACAACAAATAATATTTAGGGTACCAATGAAGCAGGGACATCCTTATTTTTTTGAAAATTACTCTTAATATTTAAAAAAAGTCAAATTACTCATTATAGATAAAATCAAAACATTTTTGGAACTTCTTATACTTAACAGTTTGATATTTTGTCAAATTTGAATTACACATATAGGGGACAAAGCTCTTGACCTGCTATAGTTTTGCTGAAAATCACTGATATGAGGTTAATTAATAAGAGAAAGTACATACAAATTTATATTGTATATACTTGTATATACAAGACCCTTCAGAATGAAAACTCAACTTCCCAAAGAAGTACAGAAGCTCGTATTATCATCTTGAGGTTACAACGAGCATGGGGGCTTGCATCCTGGTAAAATAGTTTATGAGAAGGCAAAGAAAATGAATTCTATGGAGGAGCAACAAATGATTACTACAGAACAGAAATTAAGTTGTAAACATTTTTTGTGTTCTAGAACTTAAATGATGCTTGAAGACAATGATTATCTTGAAAAAGGGTCTGTTCAGATGTGGTTAGATTTTTTGTTTTCTTTCCTGTAATGGATAATGAGATTACAGAGAGGGAAACAAGAATACTTGTTCTCCTAGGCGGGTAAATTCTTTTTGTAGATAGGAGAAAAGTCTCTTCTAGTGATTATTGATCCCCAAGAGTTTTTAACTTAAAATACTCTGACAGTGAAGGATTTATTTTCTTTCTTAGATCTTTGAGGATCTAAATCCAGCATTTCTCAAATACATTTTATTCTCCTTATTATTAATTTTTTTAAGAGGATCTTTCTGTCACCCAGGCTAGAGTCCAGTGGCATAATCATAGTTCACTGCGGCCCTGAAGCCCTTGGCTCAAGCAGTCCTCCTGTCTCAGCCTTGTGGGTAGACATGCTAACATCCCTAGCTAATTATGTATTATTGTTATTGTTATTATTTTAGATATGTGATCTTGCTATGTTGCTCATGCTAGTCTCAAACTTCTGGACTCCAGGGATCCGCCTGCCTTAGCCTCTGTAGTAACTGGGATTATAGACATGAGCCACTGTGCCTGGCTTCAAATACACTTGAAAAAATTAATTTTGTGGAAACTTTGGTACATTTTAAAATGTTAATAATATATGTCCTACTACAGAGAAATACAGAAGCAAGCAATCTATTTTGCTTTTCCTTTATATACTAATAATCTACTCTTTCAGTCCTAACATATTTTCCATGGGGCTGATCATCTTTTGAGTTTTTATGATGATTGATGACTTGAAATTTTTTGGTTAGCTATAAAAAGTTGATAACTTTTGAAAGTTATCAAACTGATTGGAATCTAAATTAGGATGTTATTTTATCAAATCCGTTCGCTGCATTCATGATCTTCTGTATTGTACTGTATATTTGGTATAATTTATCTGCTTCAAATATACTGAAAATAACTAGGAGACATAAATAATAATGGTGCAGAAAACGTTCAGCATTCAACAATATTTATTGAAAGAATGACACAAATATTTCACAATGTTCCACAACAAACATGAAACTCAAGCACCACGGTCTTTAGAGAATATGGCCACGTATATTCCAAATGCTTTTATTGTTAGATTGCCTTCCAAAAGCCCCAGTGAAAGTTTCTGTTCAAGGGCCAAGAAAACAGGGTCATATCTTCTTCTTGAAATTAAAGCCTCATAACCTTTTTTATTCTATTTTATAAAATATTTTATCACATTTTTCATTCTTAAAAGGAAGCTTAGCTATTGAGCCTGCCATAGTAGAGATGACTACACAGAAGCTTACTAATGCAACCATTTTATTAAGTTGGGTATACATTTTACTTGTAGCTTTGGGTTGTGTTTTATTTTTTTTTATAGCTAATAACTCATTTGTGGGCTCATGAGACAACTGTGATAAGCATCTTATTCATAAAGCCAACTAGAATTATTCATTAGCATAAGGGAAAACACCTAAGCTGCAATAAGCTACCACAACATGTTATTATGGGAGTGCTTAAAGTGACAAGGTCAGTAAAATTACTTTCAAATCTCTGGTGATGTTTGCCTTAGCATTGGAAAACCTCAGAGAATATTTATGCTTGTAGACATCCATGCATAAGCTAATAGAGTAATGCACAAAGTATCTGTAGGGGCAGGTTGCAAATAAATCTCATATTTGTCCCCACCTTTAGTTTTTCACCCCCCCAAGTAGCTCACACGTTTGCCATTTTATTATGTCTCTATTATATACTTCCTGCCTTTAATATCATCTCCAGGAATGCATATATACATTACAGTCAGATTTTCATTTAATCAGCAATGTTATCTCAAACCTTTCTCACTGAAATCATTACAGAGATACTGAAAGATTACAGTATATAATTTCAGGTACTCATGTTGGCCTTTAATTTCTTTTTCTTTGTCCCCTGACACCTGATGATTTGTGCAGTCCTCAGCTCTTTCCTCTTGTCGACTGTTTAATGTCCATCCCCAGGGTTCTCTGTTGGGGCTCTACTCCAAAAGGCTTTGTGTGCCATTTTATTCTTCTAAAAAGCCTACTTTCTTTGACACCTGTAGAACTACTACTTCTGGTACTTAATCATAGATATTCCTTATTACTTGAAATTCTTTATCCTTTCATCTTTCACACAGACTAATCCCAGCTGGAGGCAAAATTTCAGAATATCCTTAAGCCAGTGTTCTGCTGGTAATTCTCTGACCTACTGTCATAATACTGATAAAATGTGTGTGGGAATACTGTGTGCTCATACTCAACAGATCTACAGTTACTTCTTAACTGTGCAAATGTGGGCACCCTCTCTCTAACTTTTTTCTCTCTCTTACTCTCCGCTGTGGCTTGAGGAAAGTTTCTTACTCTGTCTTGAGTGACTTCTATCATTTATACAATGGGAATAATGATGCTTCATTGAATGACGATGTGGATTAAACGTTAATATCAGAGAATAGAGAAGGACTATAGCCTTCTTTAACTTAGTTAAGTACATCAGTCAGATGGCAGAGATTGGGTGTATTTGGAGGAGACACAGCAGAAGGAAAACCGTAAAGACAGGAAGCAGGAAAAATTTAAATGCTGCAGGACAGTGATGCAGATCCCTCTGTAGATATTAGGCCCCTCATGCCTCAGTGTATGAAAAGCTCCTGCCATTGGTGGATAATCTCATGCCTATAAATACAAATTTTTCCTTTTTAAAACCTGACCTTTAGTTAAAAAACTGCTACCTAACCTGGGTTGCAACTAAAGAAACAGCATAGAAACAGTTCTAAGACTGAACTACTTAATGGGTTTTCAAATCAGATTTGAGAAGTAAACTCTAATTTGGGACATGAATACATTGCACAGGCCTTAATGTACTGAGTGGCAAATAGGAAATACTCAAGAAAAGTAGTTATTATTATTACTATTAAAATTATTATTATGGTTAATGTATCCAAAAGGGTGTCAATGTTTTTGAATGTTGCTATATTTTGTCTATTCAACCCCATGAGCTAGTTTACAGGATTACTGTTGAACCATGATTATATTTAAAACAAATAATTGACTAAATGTGTGCTATAATGCTATTAGAGAAAAGGGGCATTTAAAAACAGATTTCTAAAGCCACATTAGTCATTCCTTTACCCCATTAGAATTGTGTAGACTATGAGAAATTATCTAAATAGTAACATTTAAAGTTTAGCTCTTTTATAAGTGCCAAACATCTTTACAACTTCTTTGTCTTTAAAGAGATTTGTGTTTTAATATAATTAACCATTTGATGTAGGTAAAAGAGGGCATTGAGCAATAAATGCTTATTTTTTAAAGTAGGGTCATTTTTGTAGCTTCAAATGTTGAAATTTTAGAAGTAAACAAAACTTGATCATTTGACAGGTTTTCTTAACAGAATGAAAAAGAAAGTCTGTTTCAGCTTAGAAAACAACTCAGTAAAATGAGAGGTCTGCTGGAATCTAATTCGGTATTTTACATTATTTTTAAAAAGACCCATGATGCCATGGATTTCCAGCTGTCTGAATGCTTCCCAGCATGCTGCCTTGGCATTGCAATTGGTTTTTAATATTATCAAGCCTTTTATGATTCATAAATGAGCCTTGGAGGACCTCACTACACTTTGCTTTTGCCTCCTGATTGCTCTTTTATTATATGTGAGGAAGGAAATCAAATATTTGTTTTTCAGGGAACTTAAAAAGGCTCCAGGTATTATCACAAAAATGGAAACACTAAATCAAAAAGCAGTTTATTCTAAATGGGAATTGACTTGCACAGCCATAGCTTTGAATTTTGACAGTACATTGTTTAATTTTGCATCCTAGTTGAGGCACTCTGGTACTTCCTGTGAAAATAAACACAAAAGCTAGGCACGGTGATTCACGCCTGTAATCCCAGCACTTTGTGTAGTCAAGGTGAGCAGATCACCTGAGGTTAGGAGTTCGAGACCAGCCTGGCCAACATGGTGAAACCCCGTCTCTACTAAAAACACAAAAAAGTTAGCCAGGCGTGGTGTTGCACGATTGTAATCCCAGCTACTTGGAAGACTGAGGCACAGGAATCACTTGAACCTGGGAGGTGGAGGGTGCGGTGAGCTGAGATCATGCCACTGAACTCCAGCCTGGGCAACACAGTGAGACCCATCTCAAAAAAAAAAAAAAAAAAAAATACAAATTAAAAAAAAATCACAACCACCAACAACAAATGAAGACTGTTGGGGAGTAGAAATACTATTATTATTGTTATTTTTAAAATGTTGGCAAAAATAGCTAAAATCAGAAGTACAAATTTGTAATTTCCTATGACCCAAAATTAACCTATTTATTAACTTTGCTTCAAGTGTCTCTTTATTGTAAAAGTTATAAAATATTACAAATAATGTTGAAGTGCCTTCCTCACCGTAGTTTTTCTCAATTTAGTATTTTCCACATCAATCATAAAATATAAAACTACATTTTCCTCATCCCTCTCCAGGTGTAGCCATTATCTTAAGTTTGGTGTTCTCCTGGCGCATTTTGTATAAATCGTTCAATAGTACTATGTAACAGGATTATATCATTTTTTTTAGTCTTCTACTGATAAACATTCAAAATGCTATAATTGAAGATGCACATCTTATCTTCCATAGCACCTACGCAAAAGCTTTTCCATGATATATGCTTATTTCACATTGCATGCCTGTAGCAAAATCTCATGTACCCCATAAATATATGAAATATATTAACAAGGAATTTTTGATCAGAGTTCATGTGTTTTTTTCCCCAATTCTGTTAGGGACCGCATCTGAAAAACAAATTTCATTAGATATTAAAAAGATTTTTCTCCAAAATATTTTTACTAATCTACATGTCTACCCATAGTTTATAAGAATTTCTATTCCTCTGCAAAATCATTAGTACTTGAGATTAGACTTTGAGACTAGACTATTAGAGTATTTGACTATTTGAATTTGGTCAAATAGTATGGTGAGAAACAGAATCAAACTGCTTTAATTTTCAGATACTCATAATTAGCCATTCTTTTTCTCCATATTTAAATAGGCTTTTTAATTTCCTCGTCTTTGAATTCCCCATTGACTTCATTCCTTCTTATTCATGCATAGTAATTTATTATATTTTCTGAGTGCCTATAATGCAAATATTTCCCCCAGCCAAGACTTTATCTCTTAATTTCATTGTGTGTGTGTGTGTCCATGTGTGTGAATGTATGTGTGTTTACATATGGAAGTTTTAAAGTTTTAGTTTGTCACATTTAGTCATTTTTTAAATGGCTTGTGATGTTTGTGATTTGTTGGAAAAATTCTTTTTTAACTGAAGCTCAAAAAGATATTTTCCTATTTTTTAATATTCTTAATGTTTTTATTTCTCAAATTTAGTTCTTTCATCTAGTTGTAGTTTGTTTATTAAGTCCATACTGATTGGACCTCAACCTAAGTGAAAGCCTGAATTCCTTTCAGCCCGTTTATGAAGCAGTACCCCCGCAACACACCAAATTCTGCTACAACATGTATGCCAGTAATTTTCTCTTCTTTGTAATAAAGAAACTTGAAAAGCAAGTAATTTTTACTTTTAAAGAGACATTCTGTGAATATCATCTGAGATGATAGAGATATTGGGAATTATGAAAAGTATGTGACATTTTTTAAAAGGGCTAATATAGTTATTTTGAAACGTTTTTCTTAACGAGAATTTAAACAGTGAGCTGCCGAAGATATAAACAAACTGGCTCAGCGATGGGGATATTTTGAAATTTAACCCAGAAACATGGGCTATCACAGATCAGTGTACTTCTGATTTATGCTATACTAGGTTATGATTCATTAGAAATTGTCCCAAGATAGAGCCTCAACAACCATTTATTGAATGTATATTCTGAGAAAGACACTGTAACCACAGCAGTAATAATAGTTCTCAAATATAATGACCATCTTTTATTTTAAAAAGTATGTTAAGTGTTTAATTTTTCTTTCAGTGCTAATGTAATAAAGAATATCTTCTCTCTTCATGCAGTTCCACAATTAATATTATGTTTAGAAATATTTATATATATTTTTGAATTTAAAAATTATTTAATTATTATTATTATTTTTGCTGTGATGTATTCTCAGAATACTTAAAAAAAACTTGTTTCCCTAATAACAATCTTCTGGTAATTTGCTATTAATTGCAAAATTATAGCCAAAACCAAAGCTAAAGATTATTTTATTTGGCAATTGTATCATGAATTATTGAATAAATATCCCCAATGTACACTACTAAGTTCCTTCAAATGTAACTTCTGAACTTAAGATACTTAAAATGTCTGTAAAAAATGAGTTGGACATAAATATTCCCAGAAAAAACAAAGCACAAAATCATAATTTGAAGATTGAGAGAAAGTAAATTACTAAATTGATATTATAGAGACTCCTATAAATGGCAACTTCTGTACACTGCTATCCATCCTATTAATATTTTTGCCCCTAAAAAACAGGAAGCAACTAATTTGTTATGCAGTACAGAGCATTGAGACTTTTCCTTAATGTAGTCAGGAAATGCTTCTTAAAAAGAAAAAAAAAAGCCTCAATATCTTCTTAAATAAACAATGGAAAACAGGTTAGAGTAGAAGAGGCGTGAAATTGGAAATTTCATTGCTGAAACAAAATGTTATGTAAAAATGAAAGTAGAAATATAAATTAAGGGTAAGGGAATTCTGTGAGGGAGCATGTCCAAAACTTAGGATTATTTAAAGTCAATAATAAAAATTTTGTATGTAATTTAAATAGTAAATTTACAATGACACTGTTGAAGCAGTGGGCTGAAAAATTTGTTTATCTGTGGTATGTGGAACATCTGTGTGTTATTAAATAATAAATACTGATTTGCCTCTGTTAGTACCATAACAGCAGAATAAATGTAACTGAAAACAGATATAAAAAAAGTAGCTTTTTTAAAGATGACATTTTCCGTAGAGCATAGAGCAAATCTAAACAGAAAGAAAAAAAAAAAAGCCCAACAAAACTTTAAAAAGTTAAAAAAAGGAAAATCATAGCATGAAATTTATTAATGCTATAGAAATTTGTTCAGTGTGATTGGATTTTCCTTTCACGTTAAATTGCATAAAGTTTCTTTTCAAAGTAAATTTGAGCGATAGGAATTTCAGAAAAAAAATGCTAAAATAAGTTATTCTTCATTATATTCCCATGTGGAAAAATAATTCAGTATTGTTCATTTCGCATTGTTGTGCCACTCACATTTTTAGGTACTGAGAAACATATAAATCCTAGGTGAGATGATCATTAAATAAATTTTATATACTTTAGATAGTACAACAATAGAGATATTCTGAAAATATTTTGGGAAGCGTGAGGGGGTATGTCTAATTTTGTCTTGCCTCAAACAAGACATTGACACCTACATAGAGGAGACAAAACATGCACATCAATAGAATATAATGCTTGGGCAAATCCATTTGTGGCATATTCCTGATTATAAGTAGTTTTATACATGGAATTGGACAAACTGGCCTGGGTGGAAAAACAGGATTCATGCAGGGAAAAACAGGGAAAGGGTCAGGGAAGTCTTTAAGCTTGAATTATGAAAAAAAAATGACAGATGCTTTTTCAAATACACTATTTTTAGTGCTGCAGTTCATTTAATTGCAGCATGTATTCTACCTGAGGGATGTTGTCTTATGTAACACCACACATGACCAAAACGGTGTACTTGGTCAGGTTTATTTAAATATTTTGAAAGCCGATTCAATTTAAAATGAACTGATAAGATTCAGACAATTTATGGAGGGAGAATTAAGACAAAGAAAGTTTCTACATTTTTTTCACCTAAGGAGAAAATAGATCTAGTTTTCTCAATTAAGAAGAATTTATTGAAAATGTATTGGTATGCTAATATGTAATTACACTAACATTAACCACTGTTGTTTTGTGCCAAAATCATGTGCCTTCATCCATATAATTTCCTGACCACTTCTAATTGCATTTTAAGGTTTTGTGGCTCTTCTAGGAAATTCAGTTTGCAAAAGATATGGCCACTGAACTGGAGTTTATTTTTTACATGTTTTATTATGATATTCATCTGATCAAGTCTTTTGTATTCTTTAAACATTATCCAATTTTGATCCTTGAAAATCAGAAGTAATGTCTGTGGGAGCTTTATAGAGCAAATAGTCTCACTGTCCAATGTGCACAAAAACACTGGCTGTTGAGGAAAGAAAGAGCTTTATTTGTCTTTTTTCAAATAGGCAAGTAGTCAGCAAGGAGACAGGAGTGGATTCAAATCTGTCTCCTCAATTTAGGGACCCCTTGCTTCTGAAAGAGTTTCAGTATTCCGGTTCCAGTCATGTCCCAGTCTTATTGGTATAGAGGGGAAGATTGATTGGTCTTGGGTGTTGTTAGAGATCAAAGCTTTTTCTATTGTGCATGCCTAGGCTACATGACCTGCAGTTTTTGTTTTTATTATATCTAAAAGGTAACTCAACAGTTTGTTACCAACTAAGCAGGCCCAGTTTGGGCTAGTCTAGTAGATACAGGACTTATTCAAGTACAAATTCAATTATGAATTTATGTGACAATGTTTAGTTTAACATTAAACAGCATTAAACTATCCTTTATGTCCTTGTATTTTCACTTCCATGAAAATGAATGATTTTGATATCTTGTAATCTACTAAACTCTCTTTGTTGACTGTAGACTAAGTTGCTCTTACCAAAATTTAGATTTAAAATATTCTAATTTTACTTTGTGCATTTCAATACATATATCATTAAGGTCCTTTTCTAGTTAGAATATAAGCTGTGGGAGGGCAGTAACTATATCTCTAGGATTTAGCATTATGCTTAATACATAGTAGAAAATGAGTGTTTGTTAAATGCATGAATCCTGTTTTTCCACCCAGGCCAGTTTGTCCAATTCCATGTATAAAACTACTTATAATCAGGAATATGCCACAAATGGATTTGCCCAAGCATTATATTCTATTGATGTGCATGTTTTGTCTCCTCTATGTAGGTGTCAGTGTCTTGTTTGAGGCAAGAATGATTTGATTTTCTTGGTATCTTTCATAGCACTTGCCACAAGGCTTTACACAGAGTCAAGATGGTCAATAAATGTCTATCAAATAAATGGGTAGATATAAATTATCCACCCAGCCATTTTTTCTTTCCACACTAAAGGAGTGCAATTAACTTGACATTGTACGTGTGATTACTTGAAACCATAGCTATAATATTATCACACTTTCCTTCAGAAAAAAAGAAATAGGTAAAGTTGGTAAACTTATTAACAGAATTTTGAAGTAGAGAAATACATCATAGCTATCGAATAATAGATAAAGGCTATCTGAAACACACGATATTTCAAATGTAGACACGTAGAAAAGTCATTTTCAAGTATTTCTTAAGCAGATACTGTCAGATATATTGGACAATGTATGACATGAGATATTTTGAGAGCATGTGTTCTGAAAAACAGGGTAAAGGCACTTGGACAAAGAAGTTTCATCTTTAAATCCTGCAAAATAAACATACACAAAAATCAGAATTTTTACCAATTACATTGGCGTACTTCAAATGAGATTTGATTACCTATACACACTATCAAAAAATAGCATTTCTGTGGGGCAGGAGCAGGATGGAAATACAGTACACACTATAATAAAAGCATCATCAATGTAAAAGTAAAGGTTTTAGCATCAGCATGTTAAGAATGAGTAATCCTGGGCAACACATGCTTTATCTTTTAAACATCTTAAAAAATCTTTTTGGATGGATTATTTCTAGAATGTATTACATGTATTTACTCTTTGAAACTGCAGGGCAGTAATCATAATCCAAACTCTAGTTGAAAATTTCATATCCGTTTTGATGCTTTCATGATCATTCATCCTATTTATTTATTTATAAAAGTATTTCATGCAGTGTCTTCTTTTTCCAATTTTTATTTTAAATTCAGGGTTACGTATGCAGATTTGTTAGATCGCTATGTTGTGTGATGCTTAGGTTTGGAGTGTGGATGATCCCATAACCCAGATAGTGAGTATCACACACAATAGGTAATTTTTCAACATTTGCCCCCTTTCCCCCAACTCTAGTAGTCCCAAGTGTCTATTATTCTCATCTTTATTTCCACGTGTACCCAATGTTTAGCTCCCACTTACAAGTGAGAATGTTTAATATTTGGTTTTCTTTTTTTGCTGTTAGTTCGCTTAGAATAATGGCCTCTGTCTGCGCACTTGTTGCCGCAAAAGACATGATTTTGTCATTTTTTATGGCTACATAGTATTCCATGGTGTATATGTACCACATTTTCTTTACCCAGTCCACAGTTGATGAGCACCTGGGTTGCTTCCTTATCTTTGCTATTGTGAATAGCTCTGCGATGAGCTACAGGTGAATGTATCTTTTTGGTAGAACAATTTATTTTCCTTTGGGCATAAATTCAAAGGATTTGATGAGTCAAATGATAGCTCAACTCAGTTCTTTGAGAAATCTCTAAAATGCTCTCCATAGCAGCTGGACTAACTGGCATTCCCACCAACAGTGTATAAGTGTTCCCTTTTCTTCACAGCCTTGTCAATATCTGTAATTTTTTTTTTTGACTTTTTAACAATGGCCATTCTGACTGGTGTGAGAATTGTGGTTTTCATAATAATTGTATACTTCACATTGCAATCACCCAAATATATAAAGTTAATGTCTACCAAATTTCTTATTCATGGTTTGAGCTTGAAAAGTTGCCAACATTTACCCAGTAACCATTTACTGTATTAGTCCATTTTCACAGTGCTATAAAGAACTGCCTGAGACCTGGTGATTTATAAAGAAAAGAAGTTTAATTGACTCACAGTTCCACATGGCTGAGGAGGCTTCAGGAAACTTACAATCCTGGTGGAGGGAAGCAAACATGTCATTCTTCACATGACAGCAGCAAGGAAAAGTGCTGAGTAAGGCAGGGAAAAGCCCCTTATAAAACCATCAGCTCACTCACTCACTATCATGAGAATAGCATGAGGGTAACCACCCCAGTGATTAAATTACCTCCCACTGGGTCCTACTCACGACACATGGGAATTATAGGAACTAGAATTCAAGATGAGATTTGGGTGGGGATATAGTCAAACCATAGTACCATCACTTTTATTCTTTCACATCTTTGTAGGTTCAAATGAGCACTCATCAATAATTCCCACTTCCCATCCCCTCCGAAGAGCATGTACTGGTATCTTATCTTCTTCATCTTATTTCCTATTATCATTTATTTACTCCATAATTCCTCACATACATTATATGTTTTCTACAAAATATTAAATAGATTAGGTATTTTTATGTTTGTTTTCAATGAGCATTTAAATCTTTGAAAGTCAGCATTTTAAAAGATAGGTTGATAATAAGCTGATTTATGAGCCGAGCATTATGAACTGATGAAAACATTGAACATATTTAAAGCAGAGTTCACTGCTTAGCAGAGTTGCAAATGATAGTGATACCATTGTGAAGAATTCTTGATTCTATTTCTGATCCTTAGTTATAAAGGTTCCCAGTGCTTATTATGCATTTATTTAGGAGGTATTGAAGTAGTTAAACACAAGTGATTTTTAAATTGGACATTAATTTTTGATCTGAGCATAACAAGGATGAGGGCTTCCCATTCCTCTTAATCCTTGTTGAGAGGTGCAATTAGAAGTCAATTTACAAATCAGAGGACAAGAAAACAAGGACAAAACCTGGGTAACAATCTCTTGTACTGTATTTTGGGGGGTATTTCTTTAAGTACTATTGCTAGTCATTTAGATTTAGAGCATCCTTTCTTAGAGATAAAAACTGCACATACTATTTTTTTTCTTTCGTTTTGCTAGGTAGACCATCATATATCTGCTCAGCCAAAATAGAACTATCTCAAATATGTTACAGTACAATTGAGTAAACTATTTTTTTTTGTTTTTTTTTTTCCTACAAAAAAAACTACTTTTCTTAAATTAAGAAAGCAGTAACGCATTAATTATTTATTTCTGATGAAAATTTTATTTCTATTTTCTAAATTTACTTTCTTCTTGTTTTTCTCTTTACTTCTTTTACATTGAATGAGTTTTCTTTTGATTCGTTGTTTTTTTCTCTATTAATTGGAAGTTATAAGCTTCATTTCTCTTTATTATTTAGGGGTTTTTATGGAAATTTTAACCAGCAAAGTTAACAAGATATTGATAACCAATATTTTAGCTTTCTTCCAAACAATACAAGGACCTTAGGAAGCTTAAACTGATCAACCATTCTGCTGACATCTGCTATTATATTAGTTCTAATCTGATTCTTTCATGTTAAGATTGAACATACTTAACACATTTGTTTGCCTTGCTTCCCATTTATTATTTATTTATTATATCATAGTCTTCTGTGGAGTCCTGTTTCCTTCTAGAATTACATATATTTGTGTGTGTGTGTGTGTGTTTGTGTAAAGATCTCTCATCTTGAGATCAGCATTACAGATAAAAACTTAATTTGAGTTACACATAAAATCTGAAGTCTGTATTTAGGAAGAAAAAATTTAAGAAGAAAACGTGTTTAGGTGAGTCTATTAATTATGAAAATAGTAAACTTAGTTTGGAACATGAAATTGTCATTTTTGTAGGCTAAAATGATGTATTAGGCATTTCATATGACCTAACCTGTACATTTTTCCTCCTCATAATGTCTTTAAAATGTTTGCAGAAGCTTTTTTTACCTTGGGACCTAAATATGCAACCTTAAAGATTAATCTAGAAAATAATCTAGATCCTTTTTTATAGATGATAATTGTGATGATAGACTCCTTTCCGATATTTCACAAGTTTTCTTAAGAACCCAGATCTAATTAGAAATGAAAACAAGTCTAAATGATTAAAATATGGTTTCCTTAGAAAACAAAAGCAAACAGACACACACATACACACACATACACAAACCTCATCCCTGCAGCACCATTCAGGGTCCACTTATTCTGAAAGTGCCAGAGGCCTGTCACCATTGTTGAAAGCTTGGCAAAGTTCAAAGAGAGCATATCAATGCACAGTGAGATTTAATGTGCACTACTCATTACCGTGGTGAGACCCTTTGTTAAAACAGTCAATTTCTATGCTGTTTGTAAGGTTGTGCAGTTGTAATTCCTGGATGACTGCCAGAAATAGCCTTAGTAACAAAACACCCAGCATCCTTCTGTTCTCAAATCAATCAGTCATTGTGTAAATAACTTTTTGATTTATGATGAATCTTGTGTCCAGTATTTTTAGGTTATTTCACTACACTAAGTCAACAATATGTTACTTCTAGGTATGTTATTATAAATGGACTCATTCCCATACATCTTTATACATAAACTTTTTATGTTATGGTTTGTCATAACAGTTGAAGTTGAATTTGTTAATTAAAAAAGAGTATGTAATATGCATACAAATAATAATGCTAGCATTCTGATATGCTTTTGTATTCTCTCTATACAAATCATGAGCCACTTAAGAAACAAATGATTTTCATAGTTTTCCTAAAGTAGCTGGTTCAATGTTACAACTAAACACACACACACACACACACACATACATTTATGTTTTTATACTTCATACATAGGCAGAGTATATATGTATATGTGTATATATGCATATAGATGTTTATGAATACATACAGTTGGCCAACTGACCCTCTTTATCCTTGGGTTCCAGATTCAACCAACTGAGAACTGAAAATATTGGGGCTAGGAAAGGATAGTTGCGTCTGTACTGAACATGTACAGACTATTTTTTGCTTTTCATTCCCTAAACAATGCAGTATAACAACTATTTACATAGCATTCACATTAACTTCATTGTTATAAGCAATCTAGAGATGATTTAAACTATACAGGAGAATGTGCATAAATTACATGCAAATACTATATACTTCATATAAAGGATTTGAGCACTGATGAATTTTGGTATCCAACAGGGGCATTGAAACCAATTTCCCCCTGGATATTAACAGATAACTATACAAAGATGGCATATATGTGTGTACATGTATGTTAAAAATAGCTTTAAAATAATAAAAACATCCGAGTACAAAATAAGTATTTGAATAGACTAAGATTCAGTATTTTGTCAAGGACAAAAGCTCACGTTTCAATGTCAATATTAACTTTGATAACTTAGCAAGGACTTGATACATCTTTATTTGCTTTTTTGTTGAACTCTGTTTTTCAATTCATTATTCCTTAATACATTTTCATTCCATGTGGAGAGATAATCAGTCCATCAAATGTATTTTGGTTTTAAAAAGGCTTTGTAACTGTTAACTGTAGAATGACTTGGAAGTCAGCCAGGTTTTCAAATCTCCCCCCAGTCTTTATTTGTAGTGTGATCTTGGGCAACTCGGTTACATTCTCTGAGCCTCACTTCTCTCACTTAAGAAAGGGCATTGATGAAAGCACACACTTCATAGTAACGATTAAATGACCTAAAATGTATGAAGTGCTTAGAATAGTGCCAGATATATTATATTATAAGCACTAAATAAATGTTAGCTGTCATTTGTATTTTTTTTTCTTGATGGAAATAATAGCAAAATTTCTGAAATAAATGAAAACATAAACTCAGGCATCTCACTTCCTCAACCACTTACCCAATTTCCCTTGGAAATTATCAATGGAGTAAACAAATAAGTAAAAGTTTGCATTCTCACTGGAATCTAGGGATGGAGCCTTCAAAATGTCAATTTTTTTTTCTATTTAGTCTAGTACATATAAAATTAGAGTGAAGGAAGAATAGAAGGTTAGTACTTGATCCCCTCATAAAATATCGGTATGTCTGACAATTACATGGGAGGCCAAGAGAAATTGCTGTTTGTATCCCCAGTAGGGTTTTGTTTTAAATATTAAAATGATTCTGTGTTAATCTAAACACAATATACCTCACAAATTTATTACTATTAGATATTTTAAACAATTTTGAGACTCTCTGGTCTATTTAACGCTCTCTGTATTTTTATTTACAAAATACATTGGGATCTGTTGACTTTGCTCTGACTTACCACTCTTTCTCTTACAAGTCATTAGTTATCTTCTCTGAATTCTCACCGTCCTCCATTATGAGTAATCTCCCTTTATTCCTAATCTTTCTTCATTATTTGCTATCTTGGTTCACTGCTCTTCTATTCAAACTGCTCATTCTGTGGCTCCGCCTGTGCTGGCTGCTCTGTCTCTCACACTCCACTTATTTTAAGAGTGTGGTTCAGATTCTTTTGACTACCTAGATCAAGCAGTATGTACTAGATTATTTACTTTTATAAACTAAAAAATCTTAGTAGTTTATACCTACAGAGATTGTTTCTCATTAACACTACTTATAAAGCATAGGTCAGCTGAAGGCTCTGTTTCATATTTTCTCACTCAAGGACTCAGGCTGATGGAGCCACTACCACGTGGTGTGCTTTTACTTCTGGAAAGCGAAATGAGAGAATATGGTGAACTGCATACCGTCTCTCAAAAGTTTCTTTGCAGAAGTGAAAGCACACAATTTCTGCTTACGTTCCTTGACCAAGGTAAATCACATTAATGTGCTCAACTTAAAGGTAAAACAGGAGTACAATATTCCATGTACACAAAGAAAGACAAAGTAGAATGTAGTTAAATAGCCCTAATGCTTAACCTATTTCCCATTGCTGTTTTAATTCATGCTTTCTCTAGAACCCAGAAAAAAATACATCCTTCTTTGAGGCTCATTTCTCTGGATACGCCATTCCTTTCATTCTTATATTATCACCTACTCAGTTTCTGATCACAATTACATATGCACTGCTTATTCTGGCAATGGACTCATAGCCTTTCACTTTAAGAGAACCAATTTCATAATTTTATTTGAATTCAGTGTCCTTACAGAACACTCGTCCATTATCCTGGACTCTATGCTTCTTGGGTTTTTGAAGCTCTCAGCCACTTAGTCCTAAAGTCACATCATAGTCATGATCATAACCTAAAGGACAGCAACAATTAGATCAATAATCTGAAAATTCAAATCATTTCTACTTGCTTATAAATTTGATTGATCTCATTACATTTTTTTTTACCCCATCAAACCCATGAGTTGGGCAACTGGAAGAAGCTGTATAAGCATAAAAATAAGAAGCCCCAGAACTCCAGAAATTGTGTGCCTATATGGCCTGATACTCCTACTTCGGAGTGGATAAACTTGGACCACAGAAGTTCACTTTGAAATGGAAAGTGAGGTCTCACTATTTCAAACAGTGAAACTCAAAAACTCAGCCCGAGAGGCAGCAGTGACATTTTGGCTTTACATGAAATTTGGTAGCTATTCCTTTGGAGGAAATTTTATCCACCAACCCATAGCCTAAAAATGAAACTGCTGACTCAATAGGGCCCTAGATTCCTATGGCTTATTTTAAGTACCTGTGTTTGGTTAACCGACAAGTTGAAACATCATGGTGTCCCTTGGACTACTGTGGCTATCTAGTGTCAGAGCCAACTATACAAAACTAAAACTGACTGTGATCATTTTGGTTAGTAGGCAGAACTCAAAGCCATTCTTATAAGTCTAGCTATGACCCTTGAGTTGTTTCCAGTGACCTGAATATTTGGTTTGCTCATCAGACTGGCAGATTAAATATACCCTTCTTTGGGGTAACCAAAGATAGAAACAAATTGTGGCTGCTAATTGGACAGTTTGGGTCACTAATGAGTTCAGAATCCATGTTTATTAACTGCTATATTGCTCTTTCTCACTCATAATTTATCTCAAACATTCCATAAATCTTCTCCTAACTGCTCCACTGATCTCTTGCTTATATAGTTTATTGTGTTCTTATAGTTTCTCTGGGTATTTCTTGCTTCAAAGAATCATGTGTAAGCTCTGGGAGGGATCATGTTTAAATATCTTGACATTCCTACTCTGCCAAGTCTACCAGTAGATACTGATTGATAGATTCTGTCATATTATTTCACAGTTGAGAAAATAGAAACTTATTGTGTTTTACTCTGAGATATTTTTATATGAACTCTTTTAACTAGTGAAGGGATGATAATTACCTTCTGAAATTAGGGATATTTAACATTTTTATAATTTTGTCTTTGTTCCAAGTCTTATTTTTACATCTAAACAGAACAGTAATCTAATTGATTATTACTTCATGTTATTCCTGGAAAAACTGCACGAACATATGAGAATAATAAGAATTGGTAGCATTCAAACATAGTAGCAAACACTTTCCTGCAACACATTACTTTATATTTGATATCAGAGATTCCATTTGAATTGTTCTAATTAAAATATATTTATAAAAAGGGAGCTTAGTTTTCCTTGTCCTCAAAATATGTAACATATTGTCTTCATTTCAGCAACTAAAAATAAAGCAAAACATTCACTTAACTTTTTACTCATTTCATGTCTTAGTAGTTTATTTTCAGAAAAGAGTTGTATTTGTACTGAACCTACTCTACAAACTTAGGCCAAATAAAACTTTATATATATGCATCTCAATCTTTAAAATCTTAAATTTAATAACCATAAAAAATTTGTGGCCTTTGTTGTTTAAAATTGTGCTTTATTTGATTAATGAAGTTTTTCAAGACAGAATATATGGCCGAGCGTGGTGGCTCAAGCCTGTAATCCCAGCACTTTGGGAGGCTGAGACGGCCGGATCACGAGGTCAGGAGATCGAGACCATCCCGACTAACCCAGTGAAACCCCGTCTCTACTAAAAAAATACAAAAAATTAGCCAGGCGAGGTGGCGGCGCATGTAGTCCCAGCTACTCGGGAGGCTGAGGCAGGAGAATGGCGTGAACCCAGGAGGCGGAGCTTGCAGTGAGCTGAGATCCAGCCACTGCACTCCAGGCTGGGTGACAGAGCCAGACTCCGTCTCAAAAAAAAAAAAAAGATAGAATATATGAATTTAAAAGGCATGTATTGTGTTTTTATTGAAATAGAGAATATATTTTCATTGCTAAAATTGTGCAATATAGAAATATATGAAAGAACAACCACAATTCTAGTAACCATAGATAAATACTATTAGCATTGCTTGATGTCTTTCCATTATTTATTCTACACTTTTCAAACACACTGTAGAAATTTTCAAACCTGTGCAAATAAAAAAGTAAAGTGAAATTCCATGCACCCATCACCAAGCTTCCAGCATAATAAAACCATTGGCAATCTCATTTCATCTTTTCTCCCACCAATTTCCTCCTTACTTGCACTATTTTGAAGTAAATCCAAGACCATGTTGTGGGACTAAAAAGAAAGGGACTTAAACACACACACACACACACGATCATTATCAGAATTTTTAAAATTTCAATTCCTAATGACATCAAGTTTCAAGAAATGGTATTTATGTACCTTTTTCTGATTGTCTTATAATAGTTAATTATTAATTTTTTATAATTTACTTGTTTAAATTGGAATCTAAACCCTCTTTCATTTATGATTGGTTGATATATTTCAAGAATTATTTAATCTACATGTTTCCCATCTTACTATGTTTATATTTAGTCGAGTTAGTGTTTATTATTGCATGTTTTGGTATTTATCATCATTATCAGTGTCCATTACATTTCACTGGAAGCATTATAAATTGCTGCTTAACAGTGAATGGTAATTTTTTCTTGTCGTATTCTGTTTGATTTAGCCATTCCTTTTTGGGGCATAGTTCCAGATTACAGATGATCTTGGAAAAACACTTTTGTATATCAACTTGTTTATGAGCTTTATTTCTCAAAAATTCTAGGTGTGACCTATTGGAGTTAAGTAATATGGATATATTAATACTCTGGCAGGCTGGAATAGTAAGTGGTCCACTTTTATTTAATAGAAAAAGTACTTTGTTTCTGATCTTTTTCTTAGATCCTTCTACATCTGCTATTAGACATTTAATTTTATATTTTTTTAGTTAAAAAATTATCTGTGGTTAAAAGAAAGAAAGGAAGGACGAATAAAAAGGGAAGGGAAGACCCAGGCACAGTGGCTTGCACTTTTAATGCCAGCACTTTGGGAAGCTGAAGCGAGAAAATCACTTGAGGACAGAGTTCCAGAGCAGCTGGAGCAACATGATAAGACTCCATCGCAAAAACAAAACAAAGCCAGGCAGGGCAGTCATGGTGGTGCATGCCCTGGCTACTCAGGAGGCTGAGGCATTGGGAACCCTTGAGCCCAGGTGTTCAAGGTTACAGTGAGTTTTGAAAAGGTTCAGTCATAACTATGTTATTCAATATTTGTTAGGAGGCACGATTTTAAGTTCCCTCATACCTCAAAAAGTCTAACAAATATTGATAACATAGTTATGTTTAAACCTTAACAAAACTTAAAGGTGCAGATTCAGGGAATCTTACTGGTCATGAGAACCCGATAAAACATGTTATAGAATATTTTTTGGTATATAATTAATTGTAAAGATATCTACGTGTAACACTAATAATGACTAGCATATATATATATTTTTTATCACATGGAGTTACTTCTTTTTTTTTTTTTTTGAGACAGAGTCTTACTCTGTCGCCTAGGCTGGAGTGCAGTGGAGCGATCTCGGCTCACTGCAAGCTCCGCCTTCCGGGTTCACACCATTCTCCTGCCTCAGCCTGCCGAGTAGCTGGGACTACAGGCGCCGCCACCACGCCCATCTAATTTTTGTGTTTTTAGTAGAGATGGGGGTTTCACTGTGTTAGCCAGGATGGTCTCGGCCACCTCGACCTCCCAAAGTGCTGGGATTACAGGCATGAGCCACCGCGCCTGGCCTCATGGAGTTACTTCTTTTGGTGTGTAAATTTATATTTTACATTTGACCCATTCAAAGATAGGTTTGCTTAGTAAGTCAACATATGGTATGAATGAATTTAAGAAGCAAGTTCTGGGCAAGGTAGATTCTATGTAGTAAAAAGTTACCTGGTTTTTTACTTGGAAGAGATACTAAAAATCCCGTTACAATTTATTTGCTACAGTACTTAGTTCAGCTTAATATATGCTTTCAGGTACTAATAATAAGACTACACTGGAAAGCTCTCTAATGTTTATTTTTATTTAGCTGGAAAAGAGAACAGGAGGGAGGAGCCACAAGTGCCTTCTAGTTGACTTACATGGCTTGCAAGTGTTAACCTCTCTTCAACTCTTCTTATTTCTGTTGAAGAATGAACCACTCTAAAGCCTGTTTTAATTTATAAACTTATCATCACAGTTTTTTTTTAAAAAAAAATTCAGAAATTAGCAGTAGGTTAACAGGACCTGTGAGTTGGGTTACAATACTTGTCACTTTTCCCTCTTGAGTCCATTGCACTTTCATTAATGCTCACTTTGTGCATGGGCCCCATTTCAACTCCAGGATTTGCAGAATTAATACAAATTTTACTAATACATGTATGTTTCTATTAACTAATTAGAGCAATAATTGAGCAAGTCAATAAAGTTGTAGCACAACTATTTTTATACATACTTCAGCCAAAGTACTTAATTGACATTTCTGATTATTAGTTTCCATCTTAATCTTTCCTATGCTGCTATGAGCACCTGGGAAATGAGACAGTTATGAAAACCTTTGAATTCTATATGTGGCTCCAGGCCTGGTGCATAGTTGAATTTCAATAATCTTTTGTCAATGAATGTTTGTTATTGTAAAATGTATTTTAAATAGATAAAAGCTAATGTGCAGTTTTAAAGTAATATGATCATAACAGAAAATTTTATAGCATTGATTATCTACAACCATTATCATTTACCTATTGTTTGAAGTAGACCCTGGGAATGCAATGTGCTTAATCCATTACACACTAAAGAAAGGTTTACTAGAGCCGATTTATAAGTTCAAGATTCCATTAAGTAGGTTCCATGTAGCTCACAGTCATCCATTTTAGTGCTAGTAGTTGTTTCTTGGTCCACTGATTGTGGTCCTATTGCATTTGAATAGGGAAATTTAAAAGGGTTTAGCAGAAAAAATATAGGTGAAATAGTATCTTAAATTCATTAACAAGAAATTATATGAACGTTTTAGAGGTTTGAGAAGTAACCTGAGATTTTTAGTAACATTTTGAGTTATTTATAATTTTCTATTTTGAAAGTTTGCATATAAGTTTATTTCAAAGAAACCACTTATTTTTTTCTTTCCAAGTACATGTTTGATAAATATATAGTGACATTACATTTTAAGTAATAGCCTTGTTTTCGTTTTATATATGTTTAAATATAATAATTACAGAATGTTGCACAATATTTTATATATAGGTAATTGTATGAATAACTTTTTTCACTTAAACTATGATTTCAAAAGATGCTAATTATTTCACAATCAAGAAACCAGTAATATCTAAATCAGAAACAGGAAATATTAGAAACATTGTTTAATGCAGTGCTATGATCATGAACAATAAAATAATAAGAGACATAGTAATATCTATAATAATAATAGAAATAATACATGTTTGGAATATTGATATGAAAGATCTCAGATTATTTTTAAATAAAAGTTTAGTCTTTTAGGAATTACCACTGTGAAGAAAACAGAAAATTTCTGCACACAGATATTTTTCTAGGAAACAAAACTAACCTGTCAGGTATATTAATCATAAATTCCAGTCAGCCTGGGAAACATTACCAGAACACATCTCTAAAAAAATAAATAAATAAAATAAAAATAGAAAAATTGGCCAGGTGTGGTGGTGCATGGCTGTAGTCTGAGCTTCTCAAGAGGTTGAGGTGGGAGGAGGATCCCTTGAACCCAGGATTTTGAGGCTGCTGATAAAGAGTGCCTGAGACTGGGTAATTTATAAAAGAAAAGAAGTTTAATGGATTCAGTTTGATGTGGCTGGGGAGGCCTCACTGTCATGGGGGAAGGCAAAAGGCACATCTTACATGGTGGCAGCCAAGAGACAATGAGAGCCAAGCAAAAGGGGAAACCCCTTATAAAATCATCAGATCTCATGAGACTTACTACTGTGAGGACAGTATGGGGGAACTACCCACATGATTCAATTATCTCCCACTGGGTCCTTCCCACAATACCTGAATATTATGGGAGCTACAATTCAAGAAGAGATTTGGGTGGGGACACAACCAAACCATATCAACATTTATTCCATGGAAATATTGTAATAATTTTAGTATAGAGGAATATCAATATTTATGAATCACACAATTGAGAGTACACAACCAAATCCGATTCGGGTGGGGAATAAAACAAAACTAAACTAAAACAATTAATCTCCTCCCCCAAAACTCTAGAAACATTTTAGAGCCATAGTTGTTCTGAAGATATCAGTTAAGAAGTTCATTTTTCATTGTCATTAATGGCAAATTTGGTAGATTTACTCAATATTATTTGAAATTATCATCAGGCTTACTTCACCATTAGCAAGAAGCAGGTGCTTAAGCAGCAGCTAAATCTACTGGGTTTTGTTTTGTTTTGTTTTGTTTTTTTCGAATTATTTTCTATCCATACCCTACAAGTATGAGAGAAATCTCTGAATCCTATAACTCAATTGCCCACTTTACTTTCTGTTGGTCACTGTGTGGTAACTACTTGGTTTGGTGAAAATGAACTAAATTCATATTTCTGAAACATAAGTTTATATTTTTGTAAACTGCAAATACATATTAGATTTCGTATAGTATGGAAAATATACAATTTATACAAGTCTATTTTTTTTCATATTTTAAACTTATGTAACTTTAATCTCATCAGTTTTTTCTTGAACAACACCTAGTGAGTGCTGACAAAATCATATGCGGTAACTTGTTTATGGTAATAACTAAAACAGTTAATCACAGAGATATTTATGAAACATTTTTGTAGTTATTTACTATTATTTATCATAGCAAAATTTAAAAATCAAGCACATAAAAAAATCTCATTGTTTTAAAATTCATTTTTACCCTTTTATATGATTCCAGTATTAACCATGTCATCCAGCATTTCTCATTCATACTGCCAGAGATGGAGAACTCAACAGAAACAGTGGGCTGAAGTTGTTGGGGAAATGGAAGGGATGAAGTACAAGGACGCTTTTAATAAATGTCCCTACCTTTACTACAATGTGGTCTTTACAACAAAAATGACGCAACAGTTAATCTAAAAGAAGTCTTTGGGGGAAAAAAAAAAAAAAAAACAGTGAAAATACAAACCTCAAGAGTATTCTCTTTGGCAAAGTAATAATAATAATAATAAGGGGGGTCCTGAGTATGGAATTACCATGTGCAATAGTGATAGTTTTATTCATTCAAAAAATAATTATTTAGTGACTACTCTGTGCCAGTCACTGTACTAGACACTGAAGTTACAGAATTGGGCAAAATAGTGAAACTCCTTACTCAAAAGGAACTTACATCCTAATAGAAAAAGACTGACAAGTGACAATGTCTGTTTATGGCACATTTCATGAAGAAAATGAAAGTACTGTATGGGGATAAAGAGTGATAGAATGAGTGTTCAAGAAAGACCCCTTTGAGTAATTGTCAGGCGAATGATAGCCACTATGCTATGGAAACCCCATTGCAAAAGTGAAATCACAACAAGCACACAAATGAAATGAGAGAATAAGTCATCTGTGTGTATCAGGGACAAACTTTCCAGGGAGAGGGAACAGCAAATGTAAGGCCTGGAAAAAGGAATTTGTACACTCATTTTAGGATTAGCAAGGCAGACAGAGTTGTTGAAACAACAGTGAGAAAGACTGGAAGAGTGATGGAACTAACGTTGATAAAGCCATATCTTGTAGTGCTTTGTAGGCAAACATGTTCTAGAAGTCATTGGAGGATACTGAGCAGAAAATGGTAATCTGGTATGTGTTTTAGAAAGAACCTTCTGGAGTTTGGATGGGAAAGAGATTCTATTTGGGCGAGAATGAAAATAGGGGACGAGTTGGAGGCCATTGTAAGAGTTTAGGAAATGTGACCAGGTTGGTAGTGGCAGAGGTGGTGTACCATATGTACAGAAGGTGAACTGTGTTTTCTTTCAAGTGCACACAGAGACAAATTATTTGTTCCCATTATGCATTGTGGAGAGTTTAGGAATGTGTGGTATTACTTACATGTGACATTACGTTGAATATGAATAAGGAACTAGCTTAAGTCTTAGTCAGAATAAATGTTTCCAATTTATTCATATGAACTTACTACTTTAATTATTTTACCCATTTTATTAAACATTTAACCACATCATGGAAAAGAAAACAAGGTTAGAACTGGTTTTCCAGTGTTAAATTGCAAGAACCTTTAGAAGTATACATGTTTCACTGACGAGATCATGTATTATAAAAATAAGATCATTATGTTCTTTGACTTCAGAAACTTCATAAAGAAGAAAGCTTCACAACATACTGAAATTTGGAGTCATTGTGCCATTCATGAAGATATGCTTTGTTATCTAATTTTTGGTCTAAGTTTCCAGAAATTAGATCAATAATTTTTACCATTGCTTTATAAGATATAATTGGTAGTTTGCTATTAGTTATGTAACTGTAAAAGGAATTAATCTGCTCTATCTAGATGGTTAGTTCAATTGGAATTATATTATTGTACAAATAAATTTTATTTCTATAGTAAGACTAGAAAAAAGTTTCATTTAAAAGTTCTCTGAGTGGTTGTCTTTGAAAATTTTAGTAAGTTAAATTGAAACTGTATTCGGCAGACATTTACTAAGCAGTTCCTTGGTGTCAAATTTTATCCAATGCCGTAGGGATGTTAGGTTCATTATGATCATAAAGATGAATAAGACAATTTGGAAGAGTTTCACATAGAATGGTAGAATATTAAATTAATGCTTATTAATTTATTAAGATGGCTGCTGTGTAGGTGTCTTTGTTAGATTTCCAGGGAGGGAAATGTTACCATTCCCTCAGTTTAGAGTTACATGCTTTGATCGAAGGGTATGCCTGCAGGCTTTCAAGTGTTTTCACTCTCATAGGAACTGAGACAATACAGTTACAATAATATGTGCATTCAGATCTCTCATATCATATTGGTTGACTTATGTGTGAAATAACCAGAAATAACACAACATAAAATATTGCTGCCTGTTAAATTACATGATTCTATTTATAAATTATATACAAATTCACTGAAGAGAAATTCATGTGGATAGAGTATTCAGGAGAAAAAGAACCAGAGACGTGTCTTACAAAATTCAAATACTAGAGAAAAAAGAATATCATTTTGGGCAGGGAAATAACAAAACCGGTAGAACAACAGAAATGGATGAGATATATTTGAATGGTTGTACAGAAAAATAGTGGGAAATGGGCCTCATTAAGTCATCTTTGGAGCCATACTTTCCTTAATATCTCAGGTTTCGGGTTGGCTATTCTGTTTTTGTTTTTCATTTGTAAAAAGGAAATCACACTACAAATTTTGTAGGGCTGTAGTGAGTACCAACAGAGGTGAAAATCTTCCAAATAATATAGCACATTTTTGCCTCGTAATAGACACATTAATGCTAGCTATTACTATGACATTCATTTTTCTTTCCCCTTCCACCTTCCCAATCTAGCGCTGCAAACACAAGCAAAATTGTTTTAACACAATATACCTACTAACTGAGGATGTGGTAAAGACAACATATTGTTATTTAAAAATATATAATTTATTTTTTAGAGAAATTTTAGGTTTACAGATGAATTGTGCAGAAAGCAGACTTTCCTGGACCCTCTCCCTTTCCATTTCCATACACATTTTCCCCTGTTATTAACAACTTCCATTACTGTAGTACATTTGTTATAGTTGATGATTTATTATTGATACATTTATGATTAAAGTCCATAGTTACATTAGAATTATCTCTTTTTATTGTACAATGAGTTTTGATAAATGCGTATCATGTATCCACCATTATAGCATCCTACAGAATAGTTTCACCACCCTAAAATCATTCTGTGCTCTGCATATTCAACACTATCTCAATTCTTTTGAATCCTTGGCAACCACTGATCTTTTACTGTCTCTATAATTTTGCCTTTTCCTGGATGTCATATAATTGAAATCATAAAGTGCGTAGCCTTTTCAGAGGCTCTGAACTTGACCCTCTAAATTCTCTGGTGTCTTTCACTTAGCAATATGCATACAAGTTTCCTCCATGCTTTTTCATGGCTTGAAAGCTCATTTATTTTTATAACTGAATAATAATATTCCATTGTATGGATGTAATACAGTCTGTTTGTACATTAAACTTTTTATGAAATGTCTGAATATGTCTATTTGTATCCTTTGTTTTAAATGGCTAATATCTTTCATAATTAAAAATATTATAGAATTACATAATTTCTATTTTTCTCTTTCATATTTGGAATATAATTTTTATTTTAAGCGATGCTAAATAAATTTTAAAAATTAATATATGACTATTCAGTCCTATTAATATATTCCTATATTACAACATTTTTGGAATAATGTAGCTGTGTTCTTTTAATATGTGTTATTTGAATTTTTTTCTAACTTTTTTGTTGTATATGAATTAGACATGTTTTACCATTTTTCAAGAATGCAATATATTATTACCTATAATAATCATTTTATACAATAGATCTCTTGAACCTCTTTCTCTGTCTAACTGAAATTTTATTTCCTTTGGCTAGCATCTTGACAACCTTTCCCGCTACCCCTATAATCAGCCCATCCCCTAGTAACCACCATTCTTCGCTCTACTTCCTTTTTTTTTTTTTTTTGAGATGGAGTCTCACTCTGTCACCAGGCTGGAGTGCAGTGGTGCAATCTCAGCTCACTGCAACCTCTGCCTCCTGGGTTCAAGTGATTCCCCTGCTTCAGCCTCCCAAGTAGCTGGGACTACAGACGTGTGTCATCACACCCGGCTTTTTTTTTTTTTTTTTTTTGGTATTTTAGTAGAGATGGGGTTTCACCATGTTGGCCAGGATGGTCTCGATCTCTTGACTTCATGTTCCACCCACCTCAGCCTCCCAAAGTGTTGGGATTACAGGTGTGAGCCACCATGCCCGGCCTCTTCTCTCTACTTCTATGAAATTAACTTTTTAATATTCTATATAAGAAGAGAGTGGATGTAGTATTTTTACCATAAAAATGATAACTGTGTGAGTTAATGCATATGTTCATTAGCTAGACTAGTCATTTCACAATGTATATGTACTTCAAAACATGTTGTATATACATAACATTTTATCTGTCAATTAAAAAATAAAAAGTTACCACTTTATAGCATATTTGCTTATATGGTTTATATGTGATAAAATTTTGCTTTTCACGTGCCTAAGAGAAAGGAGGTACAGAATAAAGTAACATATGTATAAATTGTGCTGTGTAGTCAACCCTCCAAACAGGGACAAACTACTACTTTATGTTATTCACTTTTTACCTGAAGTCTATATTTCTTAAACTACCACTGCATTGGTCCATTCTCACACCGCTATAAAGAACTACCTGAGACTGGGTAATTTATAAAAAAAAGAGGTTCAATTGACTTACAGTTCTGTAGGTGTATAGGAAGCATGGCTATGGAAGCCTCAGGAAACTTATAATCCTGGAGGAAGGGAGAGGGGAAGCAAGCACCCTCCTCACATGGCAGAGCATGGGGGAGGGGAAAGGAGGAAGTGGGAAGTACTACACGTTTTTAAACAACCATGTCTCCTGAGAACTCTATCAGGAGACAGCAGTAGAGGACTGGTGCTAAACCATCAGAAACCACCTCCATGATCCAATCACCTCCCACCAGGCCCCACCTTCAACACGTGTGGATTAAAATTCAATGTGAGATTTGGGCGAGGACATAGAGCCAAACCATATCAACTACTTTATTTCTGTTAACAAAGTTGTTCACTTTTTCAAACAATTTTTAGTTTCTTCCTTATGTCTTAGAGGAAGTACTGTCTCCTTCCTGGAGAAAATACTCTCTCTGCCTGCACTCTACACCTGAACCTCTAAATTCTGAAAGACTGTAATATTTCAATCGCTAGAGTTGTTTCTATACATTTCCCTTTCCATCTGTACAAATGAATGAATGAATGAATGAATGAATGACTCTTCCATGATTCCATTGTTGGTTTTTGAGATGCACGTCATGGTTACACTCTAGGTGTAGACTCCCACAGGTTGACTTTATACCCTGGTTCCAATGATTAATTAACTCTATGAAAATGAATACGTTTTCTAACTTCTCAAGGTTTCATTTTCCTTATCTGAAACAGGAAATAATAGTAGGATTATGTAAGTTTTATGGAGAATGTGACAATTTCTGTGAAGTTCTTAACATAGTGCCTGTTTTATAGCTACCTAAAGAATATTAGCAATTATTATTTTAAATTGATATTTTCTTTGATTTATGAATATGAAATATGATGATGCTCTCCCCCAGAATTTTTAAAACCCTTTTTAAAGGTTTTTTAAAAAACCTCCTGGTTTTTAGAGAAATGTCTTTCTCTGTAGCTCCTCTCAAAGATATTCTTTCCAAGCATTTCAGTGTTCTTTCCCTGCACGCCACCAACACACAAATGCACAAAAACACACACAGAGAATAATATTGTCAACAAAGTTAGAAAAGTTTCTTTGTTAAGTCCTTTGATTTTGCCTGAGACAAGAAAACATGGAGGAATAATTTCATGTTTTTATGTCTTTCTCTAACTCTTGACAGTGAACATTTTGTTCTTTTCTCTTTGAAAATTTTTATATTTTTTAATAATAAAATGTAGCAATATAGTTTCTCATCATAGATGCTTTCGTTATTTTAAAATATTATAATTATTTCTTACAATATATTAGAGCTTAAGTTCATCTTTGACAGATGATTATAACCTGATGAGTGAAAAGCATTACTAATTCAACATGTTTAAGCTACCATGGAAAATTAGCAACTTTGTGAAAATGGAAAAACTCATTTCCTAATGCAATTTAGGCAAGGCTGCAAGGATTTTCATTAAATAATATAAAACAAATTAGAGGTAGTAAACAGATTCACACTGAGAGATGTTTCAAACAATAGTTTAACTATTTAATGACTAAAACCTTTTAACTGTATTCTACAGTTTTAAAATCAGAATGTCTCTTAATTCTCAGCTATGTAATTTGATGTAGTTTTTATTGCTATTATAATTTGATCAATGTATTAAGAAAATGATAGTTAATATTAAATAGATTTTTAAAGTTTAAAATAAAAGCAATTACGAGAAGGTTGGTAGCATAATTCATGTACTGTGTACAATAGTTGCTTCAGTTTTTTTATTCTATGAAGTGTTTTTCTCTATGTACTTCCAATAAACGCTGATTTGTTAATCCAGAAGAACATAGAAATGATTAGTGCAGTAAATCAGATTCTTTACTTCAGAGTAATGCTTTAATTTTTAACATAATCATTACTGAGACAATTAAGTGTGAAACCTTTGTTTTATTTAATTTGATTACTGATTTTTTCTTGTGACTGGAAACCAATTTTTTCTTTCTTTTTTTTTTTTTGTTTCCGTCTACAGAAAGCTGACCTTGCAGTTGCTCCACTGGCTATTACCTATGTTCGAGAGAAGGTCATCGACTTTTCCAAGCCCTTTATGACACTTGGAATAAGTATTTTGTACCGCAAGCCCAATGGTACAAACCCAGGCGTCTTCTCCTTCCTGAATCCTCTCTCCCCTGATATCTGGATGTATATTCTGCTGGCTTACTTGGGTGTCAGTTGTGTGCTCTTTGTCATAGCCAGGTAACATGCTCACTTTTGTGATTTTTTTGGCAATTGTTACCTCCTTTATCTAACTAATAATTGTCAAAAGTCACAATCAATTTTACTTTTTCTGTTCTTTATTTTCCACGGGGTGCTGAGAAATAATGAAGTTTTAAGAATCACATTCATTTATCAAAATGTACTGTCCTGTCTTTGTGGGCAGAGAGCATGCTGGTTGTGTCAGTAAGCTATAAGTGTTTTAGGGATTACCAGAATATAAAAGCTTTTAAAATCTATATGATAAATGAATCATTGCCTCACTTCAAAGATTTCTGATGCACCAAAACCAAAATAACATGTTTTACTAACTTGAGTTAATAATTCAGTTACAAGAAAAACCAAAGTACTAAAATTTAAAAGGAGGCCTTTTTTAAGGAACCAAGAAATTTATAATAAACGTTCTAACTATAAAAGGACTACCCTAGTATTCTACATAATGTATGGTTTTTTCTTGTTTTTTTTTTTTTTTTTTTTTCCACAGAATAAATGCCACTACAAAAAGTACCTTATTGTCATTGACATGTAGGGTATGTTTCAAGTCATAGGATCAGAAGGTAAAATACCAGGCCAGGCATGGCGGCTCATGCCTATAATCCAAATACTTTGGGAGGCCAAGATAGGAAGATTTCCTTGAGGTCAGAGGTTTAAGAACAGCCTGGTCAACATAGGGAGACCCGATCTCTATGAAAAATAAAAATTAAGAAAAACAGAAAAATGCCTAAATGAAAAATATATAAATTTTATTTTTCAATAATGGCCTTTAAAATCTGTGATACAGATCAATCTATGTTGATGGTATTACTTTATTTTACTCTCAGAGGTGGAAATCGTAATCATGTTTATTTATGCTTCCCTCACTATCAGACTTTCAACTGATAGATTATTTCAATATGATTTAATTTACTTTTGCTTTAATTAAGAAGATTAGTATTGTGCCTCAGGATTCACGACTCTATTAACATGGAGTTAAGCCACATACTCATTACATTCTTTGAATTTTTATATTTTTTAAATATCAAAAAGATAACTCTTAAAAATCAATTAGAATTCTACATATAATTTTTCATGGTGATAAAAATACCTATAAAGTATAAATATATATGTTTTGTGCTGTATAATCAAAATTAAATATGCAGTGTCTTTTCAATTATGTTACATAGATTCTTTTGATAAATTTATCAGTAAGGGTATTTGTAAAGAATTGAACTTATTTTTCAATAAGGAATTAAACTTTTTTTTCCAATGAAGTAATATGTATATATTTTTTTCTAGTCATAAAAATCTTTAGTTCATTAAGTTAAAAAATGACTAAAATCAATTAGAAGTAGCATAATATTGGCTGGGTGTGGTGGCTCATGCCTATAATCCCAATACTTTGGGAGGCCAAGGTGGACGGATCATAAAGTCAGGAGATTGAGATCATCCTGGCCAAAATGGTGAAATCCTGTCTTTACTAAAAATACAAAAATTAACTGGGCATGGTGGTGTGCGCCTGTAGTCCCAGTTACTCAGGAGACTGAGGCAGGAGAATTGCTTGAAGCTGGGGGAGGTTGCAGTGAGCCGAGATCCTGCCACTGCACTCCAGCCTGGGAGACAGAGCAGGACTCCATCTCAAAAAAAAAAAAAAAAAAAAAAAAAAAAAAAAAGTAGCATAATATTTTTATATATTTTATATATTTGCCCACAGATAATTTTTTACTTATTTATATGTAATTATTTTGCAAATGCATTATTTTTACCTAATTAGTTAAATATTAAGAATTGTGTTCTATCATGAGGTCAGGAGATCGAGACCATCCTGGCTAACATGGTGAAATCCCGTTTCTACTAAAAATACAAAAAATTATTCAGGCATAGTGGTGGGCGCCTGTAGTCCCAGCTACTGGGGAGGCTGAGGCAGGAGAATGGCGTGAACCCGGGAGGTAGAGCTTGCAGTGAGCCAAGCTCGTGCCATTGCACTCCAGTCTGGGCGACAGAGTGAGACTCCATCTCAAGAAAAAAAAAAAAAAAAAAGAATTGTGTTCTTTAGATAATTATTGTTCGCATTTGCCCAAAACTACGTATTGGAAGCATATTGCCCTATAGCATTTGAAGCTGTACGTTAGAGCCTATTAAAATTTTATGTGACTTTTGGGGTTCTCCCCACAGTAATGAGAATTTGGAGTATGAAGTTCCTAAACTTTTAGCTCCAGCTTTTTCCACCTTCTGTGAGAATAAAACAACCTTCACATTTTTGATCATCTTTGGACCAGTTACATCTTTTTTATAGTGACAGACGCAGCCACTCTAGTTTATGTGTTCAGAGAAATAAGCCAAGAGTTTCAGATTAAGCAATTCAATGACTAGAAAACTCTTCCGCCAGCCCACAGGCCAAACAGAAAGCTAAATACTCCAAAATATAGAAAAAGGCTTCCTTTATGTCTGCATGTACCCTTGTTTTTTCTTAAATTAACAAATTTCCCAGGAGGATAGAAATAAAGCCTAGAGGAAAATGTCATGAGACAACTTCGAGGCAACTGTGTGGGCATTAATCAAGCTGAATTAGGTCTAACGGTACTTTTCTGGAGATCTTAAACACAGAGTTTTGAGTTACTTCAAATTTGTATTAGGAATTTTAGTTATTCCTAATTTGCCAAGCCCACGGCTTTTGAAGTTAGAGTCAAAGCAAATACTGAAGCATCTGGTTTCCTTTCCAGCTTACAAAAAGTACATTTGCAAATAGAGGCATATGGATGGATATGCACTTATCTAACTTTTCAAAATATTTCTATAACTCACTTGATAAACCATCATAGACAGCATCTGTGTAATTACGGTAATCGGTACTGATTTTACATGAAAGAAATTCAAGTACGTCATCCTATTTGAGAACATAAAGTCAGCCAATGTACCATTTTTTTATACTGCTACTGCTTTTGTATTTTGAAATGTTACTGTTATATTTTGTCATTAGTTATTAAGTGAACAGATAGGAAAATGATACTATTTCAGCTTTTTATTCAACAATTTCAAAACAAATTGCCTCATTAAAAAAATAAGTTTAAAATCTTCATTTGTGGGCAAATTAATAGATATCCCATTAAGTAATAATGTTAGACAAATTGTATTAAGTCATATATTATATTAGAGATTCTTGGTAAAGTAATAACACAAGAATAAGTATTTTCTGGATTTTCTCAGAATATTTTTTTCAATTTTCAATCTTAAAATCTTGTTTAAAATATTTCTAAATTTGAAAAAATAAAATTGAAAAATCAGATTAAAAGCAAAGTCTGAATATGGTCAATTTAAATTTTAAATTCTGAACATCCCAAATCAAATGAATTTGTTTAATTAAAATCTACTCTGACATAGTATTGAACTTTTACTATAAAAGAAGTTTGTGATGGGCAAAGACAAATAAAATGCTCAAGTTTAAATTGCATAATTTAATTGCCTTTGTAATTTAAATGGAATCACTACCTGTTAGAATTTAAAATACATTTATTTTCATGCTTCCTTTAGCATTCTTATTTTACCTATCAAAAAATTATGTCTTATATAGAGGTCACTGATACACTCATTGACATCATTGTTGATGTCATAATTAATGTGGTATTTTATCTTTAAGTGTATTCTTTCTCTCCATAACAATTATAGAGAAAAAGATCATGTTTCAAAAAATTCTTATGTATTTTATTTTCATTGAAAGTCACAGAAACAAAGGCATAAAATAACTACCACTTTAATAACAGATTTCATATTTATTATTAGAATTTACATAATATTAACTATTAGGGAATTATGTAATACTTTGCAATAAAAACGCTCTCAAAACTAAATTATAATGAGTGATTTAAATATTGTCAAAATTTCTCAACATTATTAATTTTACTTTTGTTTTGGTCATCATCTTATATCGTTCCTGTTATTATTATTACAATTTACCTAGCATATTTTCTTAGGTACCAAACTACTCCTTGGATTGGTTTTCTGTTTCCTCTTTTGTTTAATTATTCTATCAACTGCTCACTCAATTAGTCAAATATTTGTTGAGCCTCTAGTAAGCACTAATTAGATCCCATAAAATATTAAAAATTAATTTCTCATTTATTCGTTTGTTTATTCAACAATATCTATTGGCTACCCATAAGTACTAAGAGTTGTACCAAATGCTTTAATCCCAGAATGAACCCAACTGAATGTGTTATTTTCTGAATAACTCACAATCAGTGCATATATCTGGCAATAAATATCTGTTAACCTTGAACAAAGTTATAATAATATTTAAATTATCCTAAATTCTGTATGAATGCCATGTATTTTAAATACGTTTTTCTAAAAAATATCTTGTAATATATATTTTGCTGGAGAGAAACATACACCTAGAAAGGAAACAGGGCATGAGTAAGATTGTTAAGTTGTCATTAGACTAATAGATTAGAAGCTTATTGAATATCTGCTATCCTATCATATTAATATTAATTTTATGACAAATTAAGATCTAATAATAATTGCTAGAATTTAAGTTTTTCAAATTGAATTTAAAAGTAGATTATTTTGTGAATGCCTTTTAAAAATTTCCCCTCTTATGTTAAGAAAAATCATCTAATAATACTTAATAAATGTTTTAAATGTATTTAACCAATATTAAGAAGGAGATGCATGGTGTTAGTTTTTGTCTCCATATAGTTTTATATTTGATGATCTCCTGTAAGCAGTTGTATTATTATTTATAGCATAATGACATAATCAGCATGCTTATCCGAATTAGCTCTGAATGCTTATTTAAGAGTAAGGATTAGCCTGGGATAGTGCTTTCTAGACATAGAATGACCTTATCCCAAGATTCTAACAGTAGCTCTTTGCTGACAGAGGATTAGGAAGAAATCTTGTCCATGATGGGTTCATACTTAGATTTTCCCCTAAATGTTTTCCCCTCCTTTTTCTTTCTCTTTTCTTTCACCTAGGCATATGATTATAGAGATGGCAGTTAGTCATATAAAAAGTCTGGTTAGGGCACCCACCCCTTACACTGATAATTAAATATATTTTTCACCTTGCTTCAAATATTTATTTTATTAAACTAAAGCTACTATTGATATTGATATAATAGATAATGTTTATAAAATGAGTCAATTAAAATTCCCATATAAGTTAGATTTTTTTTCCTGTTAACCATATGTATCTCCAAGAAAGTTGAGCTGTTCTGAAATTCAGTGTGTAAATCTTGGTCTAGGGTTCTTAGAAGCTTGATGTACAGAGATGAATAACTGAAGTCCAAACCTAAAAGAAAGGAATAATGGTACACTCATATCTCTCCAACAGGATTGATGTAACCTTAATAATTATTCACTAAGTCTTTAATAGTGCATATTTTATTCTGAAATTGGCATTTAAAAATACAAATAAACTTTGGAGAATAAATTGCTATACCAAATTTTGCAGTATGAATACTATTACATAAAAATGCATTAGGCTATTTAAATGAACAAATGATTAGGGTCAAATAGAGGAGAAAGTGTAAAGGAAGCCAAACAATATTAACTAACCTGAACTTCTTAGGTAGAAGAGCAAATCAAAGAATATTCAATATGCTACATGCATAACATTTTTCTAAGTTAAGAGAATATAGGAATTTTTTGTGCATTTCTGTATATAATTGCCTTGAAATATTTTTAGAGTATCAGAATATTATTTATTATATTAGTGGGTTAGGCAGCAGGGGATGGACTCCCCAGAATCTGCTCAATGGTTTATTATTTGCAGTGACCACCAAGACTGTCTTAACATTATATTTTGGCTTTAACATGATCTGTGGTCACAAGGTGACAAGGCTATTGCATTACTGAAAGTCCTTATACTTTAAAAAATATTCTGTATTTCTCTTGGAGCTCAGAGGTAAAGATGTTCTAAACATAGTGTTTTTGATGGTTTAACTGACTTTAGAAAACCATATCCAAAGTGCTTGCATTAACAGCTTTGATCTCAGCTATGGACTAGCGTGCAATAACTTTCATATTTTTGTCACAGTGATGGGTGACATTTAACATACGATGAAGGACAACAATGAATTATTATGCACTTAAAAATAGATAACTGTTTTGGTGGGATGTTCAGTGTTACACTAGTCCGCTGTCAAAACGACTCTTGTCACATTAAAATGAAATGCCAATTTTGTTGTTTATCTTTGCCACCAACTTGCCAACTTTTACTAAAAAAAAAAAAAACTATTTCAATTTTACCTTAACAGAACTTTAGATATATTTTATTTTTAATGTCCTATTTTTTACTTAAATAAATTGCAGAAAAGCCTATTTGTTATTCTTCTTCCCACTTATTCTGCTTCCCAATTCTTAGCCATTTTCCTAAAATTTGCTGAACATTTGGTTTTAAATAAGTGCTGTTCTGTGAATATGCCTATCACATATGAAAGTGATTGTTAAAATTGATTAAATATTAACAAATATTTATCTAAATTATGGACCCAAAAGTAAACATTGATGAAAATTATATACATTTTCAAACTGTGGATTAAAATATTTCCATAGTAGATGAGGCTACTTCTGCATTAAATAATATTTTTAAAATTATTATTTTATGTTATAATGTACCTCTTTATTTTTAGTGGTTCCAATGATGTTTATAGTTGCAAGTATATGTGGAATCACCAACCCAGAAAATATTCTTAGTTTGTATGTTTTGTAGAACCAAACCAATTGAAACTAAGTTGAATCAATGACTTCTTTTCAGTTGTGATAAATATGATATCAAGGTAATTGAGGCAGTAGAGATCTGGACTGAAAGTATCCATCTAGGACAAAGAAGAAAATTTAATCTTCAGAGGAGAAATCAAACATATTTTCCACCTCTCAATTTTTAAATGATGGCAAACATTTACAGGCATAAAAGATTTGAGAAAAAATTGAGTAAGACAAAGGCAATTTAAAATTAATGTGCTTTTTCTGTAATTTTCTGTAATTAAATGCTAGTTATTATTTTTAAAGGACAAATAAAGGATAAATGTGCTTATTTATTTTTTAGACGTCTCTACATCAATCTATAATTATTTTTTACATAAATACAATTTACTATTGTTAGGTCAAAATTAAGTATAAACACAAAAGCAGAAATTTGATAGCATATGCTTATTTTTCAAATTCTATGGATAAATTATTGGCCTCTGTATCCTTCTTTGCCTCCATCACCAGAATTGAATTGAAAGACTCCTGGAAACAAAAAGACTTCCTCTTTGTGGTCATTTTAAGTGTTTCCACTCAAAAATATCTTGGCCAATGAACTTCTGAGAACTATGGTCATCTGTGATGATTTGTTTCCATTTAGAAATTTCATGATGTCTAGCTCAGTAAATCGCAAAATTAATTATAATAAGTTACAGTTTATGGGGTGACATGAAGAAACTCAGAGTGCTAAAACTTGAAGTTCAATGCTTATTAAATTATTATATTTGCTATCAAAAATGGCACCTCTGTTTATAATCCTTTATGGAACATGTAATTGTATTTTACACACAAACACACATCTGATAAGAGCAACACACCCCTAAAAAATTAATGGTTTTTTTTTTTTGAAGATTTGGACAATAGGGTGTAGTAGGTTCTTTGGCAGTTACTGCTGTGTCTTTTATACATTTCTCACTAGCTAATTCAAGCTGAGAAGCTAATAGGACAAGACTAATACTGGTTTATCTTTCACTTTTTTCTTTTTTTTTTCCTTTCTTCCTTTTTTTTGGACCAGAATAAATAATTTTTCTGAGGTGTCTTTTAAGAACCAACAAGATAAGGAAAAACAAACATTTTTTACCAAGTGATACACTTATTCTTTTATGTTTTGTTGTTTCTAGATAGCAACATTTTTCATAGCTGCAGAGTACTGTGTATTGCTTGTAAGAATACACCTCAGGAGACTGGTCTGTCTGTGGTAATTCTCAAAACAAAATTTCACTACTGTTTTCCATAGCCACTGGAAAAATGCTGCCCTTGGTCTTTTTGGAAGGGTTCTCAGTCAACCTAAGAAAGGTCTTCTCAATCTGAAACAACGATTCCAGCAAAATCAGTGGTTTTAACAAAAATGTCAATTTTTTAAATGAAATATTTTAATCTGCAATGTCTAGTAAAGACAGGCGACAGCTTTTATATGAACATATACCTTGAAACAGTGCATTCTGTGCAGGAAGCCAGTGACATAAAGATCATGAAGAAAGAAAGAATTGTTTACTAGGTTTTTAAATTTTTTCTTTCTGTATGTCTTAATGATTAAGAGTACTGTGCTCATAAAAGGTAATTTTGTCTTGAGAAATGTAGACAAATAGGTCAGTTTTTTTTCTTTAATATCAAACATGACACTTAAATTTGTTACAATTTTACTTGGATAAAGCTGTCCTTCTGTTGTAAATTATTTGGGTTAGAGTCCTTTCAAATGGATGGTTCTCTATATAGTCTTGTACTAGAGTGCTGGGTCAGGGAGGGAAACTATTCAGAGAAAAAAGAAGAAAACTAATACATATTGCGTGTCAACAATAGCTAGGTTATATTTGAGAACTATAAAGAGATTCAGTTATTATCTTTTTTAAAAATTAGCGACTGTGTGTTTTTATGATTTGATGTAAGGAATAAATACGTATATATATCAGCCCCCAGCCCCTCACCCTCACCACAAATGAGATTAGAGATGTTTTCTTTTTGTTTAATGCTGTTATTGTAACACTTTTTAACATATTATGGGGAGGAATGTGGCACTAAAGAAAAAATAAATTTAGAAGAAAATAGAAAACATATTCAAAAAGGCATTTTTATCGCTTAATTTGTTTTGCCTATCGTATTAACTTTACCTTCTCGTTTTTCTTTTCAAAATTCTAGAAAAAAGAACTTGGCTGTTTTTTTAAAAAAATAAGTATGCTCTATTAAATGTTTTTACTACTTGTTAGTAGTACCTGGTTTTACAGTAACAGGTAATTCCTTGAAAAAAATTCCTTAGTTAGCTGTACTTAAGAAGTATGTCTTTTTCTTTAAACTGCAAATAAGAAAGCTTAAAAACTATTTCCAGTCAACTGGGCACCTAGACAGGAGACATTAGCAATCAAATGTGTAGATTTGCTTTATAAAACTAGTCTCTGGAAATGCTAACACTTTTTCCCTGAAAATTATTAGCTACATGTATTAAAAGAATAAAACAACATTGTGAGTTTTTCTGAAGACTCAAGTGGTATTAGTATTGTTTTGATTTTTTCGTAATTCATGAATATGAGAGAAATATCAATATTAAATAAAAATGTTCAGACAAAATTTTAGTGATAATTCATAACTTCCTGTATACTAAGTAAAATAATACACTCTATCCAAATAATTAATGAGTAGGAGATATAGTGTCATCAACCAGTGTAACTTCATTCATTAGAGCATGTCACAACACCTTAATTGCTATCATTTTTTACATTCCATTACATAATTACATCATTCAAGTTAAACTTTTCATATCAATCCTGTTGGGTATACAGATATAGAAAGAGAGAGGTTCTTTTTTTTTTTTTGAAAAAATATCGTGGCTGTCCTAAATAGTAATGGGAATTTGAATATCTTTGGATAGAAATAGCTTGGTTGATCTATTTTGTATATAAATATAATTCATAAAACAAATGACAATGCAAACTATTCCATTAACTTTTAATATGTGTAGTTTTTCTAGTTAGCTCTTGCATGATAAAGGTGACTACAAAAATATAAAGTTATCTCTTTAAGAAACGTGTTGATTTTATACGCATTTTTGAAATTTTGTTTGGAAGCCCAGAAATTCACCTTTCATTCCTAATGACAGAAAATCATATTAATGAAGTTATTATATATATTTGCATTTCAAGCCTGTAGTTATTATTTCTATTTTATTTAATGAGCATTGATTGAAACAGACTTTCAGTTTTAGTACCTTTAACCTTTATAAAGGGTGATTTTCCTCTTTTCCTGCCTGGATATAACATAGTTTCCTGCTATTCTTTATGAGAAATGTTATATCCTAAATTAATTAATTAGTTTTAACATTTCGCTTTCTCATGGGCTTCTGACTACACCTTAGATGATAAAATGAGATGAATGCATTTGCAGTAAATTTTCCTATTAAATGGATAAACTTAATATTTGAAGCAAAGGTGAAATTGTAGGTTTTGAATGTTACTGGCATGATAAACATTATAAACAGAATAGGGCTACAACTGTCATCTAAGTTGGTTCAGAATATGCACCTGCATATTATTTTAACATAATAAAATTAGGTAAGTGTTTCCCTGCTTCCCTTATTATTATTGGTATTGAGAATGGGGGGTACTGGGAGGTGTATTTCAGTATAAGTTTAGCAATTCACTAGACTGAAGATATGTTTTGGAAACCGGTAATAATCTAGTGATTTTATGAAACAAGAAACATTAAAAATAGAGAAAATTTTGCTGTAGATGGACATGCAAAAATGAGATTCATACTTAGAGAAATGTGTGTTTATTTTAAAATGTTGATATTACTACTTCAATTTTCAATTAGAGCTTCAATATTTAAAATTAGGAAGATATTAAAAATAATGTTTTACATCATCCACCTAAGAATTTAAAAATATTTATTTTGGGGCCAGGCGCTGTGGCTCACACCTGTAATCCCAGCACTTTGGGAGGCCGAGGTGGGCAGATCACCTGAGGTCAGGAGTTCGAGACCAGCCTGACCAACATGGAGAAACCCCGTCTCTATAAAAATACAAAATTAGCCGGGCATGGTGGCACACGCCTGTAATCCCAGCTACTAGGGAGGCTGAGGCAGGAGAACCACTTGAACCTGGGAGGTGGAGGTTGCGGTGAGCCGAGATCATGCCACTGCACTCCAACCTGGGCAACAGCAAAAACAACAACAACAATAACAACAACAAATATATATAATATTTATTTAGATATTTTAGTTGAAAACAAAATTAATAAATGATTTCCAAACATATTTCAGCTGTTTTAGGTAGTCAACTGTATATAGAATGCATATATATAATTTTAAAATATTTTATTGATTTGTTTGATACAATAGAGTGTCTATATTTTCTAAAGACATTTCCAATTTATTTAGTGGGAATATAGAAAACCCACAAGTCATTCAGCTTTGTGAAAGATGTTATAAAAATTATTTTTGTAGGTAAAATTTCTAGTAAAATAGAAAACCTTATGTGCTTTATATCTTGATGGTAGCTGTTGCTATTTTTGTGTCATCCAGATAATTGCATATTAGTTTAAATCAATTTAAATGGCCAGATGATTTTAGCCTTTCCAATGCTAGTTTCAAGTCCTTGTTGATAATGTCATTTACTTACTGAGTGTCCTTGTTTTGTTTTTTTTTTTTCTCTTAAAAAAGCATAGTTTGTTTTATTTTTTATTATTAGAAACCACTTGAACCTTCTGACTGATCTGAGGACAGTCTGCCTGGAGCCTTTTAATTCTGGACTTACTGCTATTAAAATCCTTAGCAAGTTTATACTGCAAGCTAAACATTTGCTTTTGACCTGTGATTGTTTCAAATGTAAATCACTCTCATAGTCCTTTTAAGATAACTACTTTTTAAGTTTGGTATTTTATTTGCAAATAAATAGCTATATTGGTAAGAAATAATTTTTTACAAGACAAACCTATCTTTTCTTATGTAATATTATATGTGAGCCATTTTCCTTACTATTCTCAATTTAAAGCCACTCTTAATTTGATTGGACAATTGGGTGTTTTAGAAAAAAAAATGGTATTGATAGCCAGCAAATGGAACTACATGATAGCCATTGTATATTAAAAAATAGACTCCAGTTTTGAATGTATAATTATAGTTTTTATTTTACTTTGACATTTGTAAAATTGCCTGAATTTATGGCCACCAATATTATGACTTTTCTTCAGAAATGTTATTATAAAATGATCAATAGATGATTATAATAATAATTTGTAATCCCATAACAGTCTCATAAAATAATAATCTCATAACCCAATAAGGAATAATCTCAGCTACATTAAATAAACTAAAATACAGTATACCATTATAACTTTATTTAAATAATAAGAATAGGTCATAAGATCTGTAATCTGCTTATTGCTGGAGTTAATTTCCTATAACAAATATAAATTTTAAGTGGAAGTTAGAAGTCATAAATTCTAAAGATGATCATTATTTTATTGTTTTTAGTTAACCATTTAGGACTAAATCCTATTTACTTTTCATTAAGATTGTATATTTTAAAAAATAGACCACAATTTAAATTTGTTATCACTAACATATTACAAATCAGTAGAACTGATCATTGTTATCAGTTCTCTAAGCCTTTCCAGTTCATTTGGATCTACTAAATAATACATTTGATAGCATATTATTACAATGTTATGTACAAAAATCCTTCTGCTTCACCGTGTACATCTGGTAACTTTCCGGTACTGACACTACCAATTAAATTGTGTCAAGAGTAATTCATGAATCATCTATAAAATTGGCTTAAAACTTTAACATAAATGATATTTATTCTTCAGTGATGTGATGAGAATTGTTTAATAATTGGCTATGGCAGTGAAAGAGGCTTTCCTTTGTAGCATTTGCCAATTTTCATGGTTTAAATATTCCCACTATAAGAAATATAAAACTACCAATGGGGAGAGTCACCAAATGCAGATTTGGTGAAAAGAGATGCAAAATTAGTTATTGCAAGCCAGAATGAGCAGGCCCTAAGATACGACTAATATGTAATATGTTCAAGAGAAGGGAAAACCAATAAGCTGAAAAAGTTAATAGCAGGTAGTTCAGGTGGAATGTATTGACATACAAATATGCACAATGTATGAAGAGGGATATGTGGAAGATAATGACAAGGTTGTAGAGCTTTGAAAGCAAAAGTAAAAAGTTAGGTTGTTATTAAGACAATTAGAACCTCGGAAGCAATTCTAAACTTAAAGTAAATGTCACTTTATCCTCTTGCTCATGAAAATAAGTTTATACCTAAACAATTAGCATAACAGTTTTGAGTTAACCGCACATGGACATATCTATAGGCAAGAGAAATTACACCAGGAAGACTTTAGCTATATGATGTTTTCAGGGAATGAGTCATTGTGAATATTGATGTTTTCTTAATTATTGAGTTTTCAATACTAAATTATAAAAATTTAACTCTTTACATGGAAAATGTTTCAACTACAACGTATTATTTCCTGCTTATAATTTTTAATTAAAAATTCTAAAAGGAATAAAACTGATTAAGATCATTTAGTAGCAATATTATAAACATCAATTATTTTTATCTGAAAGTCAGTAATACCTTCAGAGCCTGTATTAGAAGAAATAGCTTCCCTTGTGGGTAATAGGAAACTTGACCATATTGTTTGAATTAATAGGGGATGATTGTGTTCATAGTCTCAAATTAGACAAGACAAAATTGAAACAGCAGCTGAAAGGTAATATCAAGAAACATTGCACCTCTATCTACCTGCTACATCATTCTTAGAGACTTTTATCCTCATGGTTACAAGATATCCATTGAAATGTCAGGCATTTTTTCCGTATCCCAGACTGGGAAGAAGGGATAAAAGAGAAAGAGCAACCTACAAAAGTCTCCACTTTTTTATTCAGAAAGGAGATGCTTCCTCTCCATATATCTTATTAAGTAGAATTATTTTGCTTAGATAGCCCTAGCTGCAAGAGAGGTTGCAGAAATGGCTTTCTTTTATCTGAGCATACTGCCACTTCAGTTGTTTTGTTAGAAAAGTGATATTATTGGGTATGTAATTGGCAGTGGCTGCCATAGAGATTTATTGACTAGTGAATTAAGGATTCATCACTCATGCAGTTCTCTCCAAATTTTTATTTCAAGTGCTCATTTCTGAAATTTTATTTTTCCTTCGTTGTCATCAGTTGTCAGAATGCCTGTCTCTAAGCGGTATGACTACTCCCTTCTTGTTATTTTAAACCATCATTTTCTTTAAAACAAGTTAATGAAACATTAACAATGTATGAATAGTAGGTGCAAATATTTCACGTCTTAGAGTTCTGTTGTACTTTCTTTCTGGTTCTGGCTTATATTGTTGAAATATGAATTTGCCAAACTAGTTTTGTGTAAGAAACATGAATCATTACTCTAATATTTTAAGTGATGCTATCCAAATGTAAATTTTTAATGTTGTAGAAAATAACTCTGATTTATTTCGATGTGGGATATTCCAATACATAAATGTTTTTCCCAACTTCTCTATAGCCATGAAGAAGTTGGAGCAAAAAAAAAAAGTTGGCAAAATGATACCCTTCATAGTGCCAATATAATGTAAATGCATCATAGCATATTTTAGGAGAGCTTTTACAAATCATCAGATACTAAGCTGTTTCTACAGAGAAAATATATCTCATCAAATAAGGTCAGGAGAACTACGTAGTGGAGTTTTCTTTTAGGAATTCACTATTAACAAATTAAAGACTCTGAAAATTCTTGCAGTAAAGAAATCTGATTAGGTTTGTTTAACTAGCATGGCCCAACACTTAGCCATGGGGCCCTTTTTTTTTATTCCCCTGTTAATCTATTATCTCTAATTTTATATTCTCTGTTGGTTAACCTTCTGAATCAAAGATGTGAAGGATTGCTTTAGCATATAAGTTCATTTCAATTTTTTATCTTCATCATATACATTCTAAATTGATTAAATCACTTGTAACAAGACTAAGCATCTATTCTCCTGATTCCTAATGGAATTATTATCAGTGCTCATTTTGCTGATGTACATGGAAACATAAAATTGTGTCACATCTATTGAAGTGGCAGTTTATGACTTCATAGAACTTGTATATAGATAAAAATTTAAAGTTTTTTTTTTAAAAATTATGGAAACAACATCATTGCCTCAATTTTTAATATCTTCTAAGAAAGTATATACAATAAATGTGTAAATTTACATTTAATTATGAACTTTAAGACATTTAATTTTTAAATAAAATGACTGGTCTTAGGACAACCTGCTATTATTTATTTGTGAACTTGGTCAGAAATTCAAGTTTTGTTATTAATCAAAAAGATAATCATTGGATACTTAAGAATACATTTTCTAAATGCATTAAAATTTATGAAATAATTAGAAAGTTGGAAAAAATCCTCACAACCTAGCAAACAAACTCTTTTTTAATACTGTCAAATCATAATTTGGAAGCAAGCATGTGATTAATGTAAATTCCAATTTTATTAATATTATTACCTTCTGTGTTAAAGGAGAATAGAAAACAGTTGATAATTTATTTTGTGTTTATGGCAAGAATGAAATTAGTTATCTATTCTTTATAAATGATCAATACTCAAGGTGGATTAATTATGTAGATTTTAATTTCATCCACAGTTGTGAAACTATACATTTTTTAAGGTTGTAATCTTTTTGTTAGAGTCTTATTAGTCTAGCTTATGACAAACACTGTACAAGCAGAACTGAAAGGAGGTCATTGCATTTTAAATCTCATTTACATGTTAGACAAGAAATGATAATTATTAACGTTCTACTTTGGAATGCAAGTACATAGTACAAAAAGCTAAACGGGAAGTAGTGAATTCAGTTCATATTTGAGTCTAGAGTGTTTAAAACTTGACTGTAGTGATATTAAAATGGTCTGTTTGGAGACAACTAGCAATTTTTATCTACATGCTTCTAGTTTGCTCATCTTGTGTAGGTTGGACAGGTAGCAATTTTGAATGGCTCATCTTAAAATGAATGTAATTATCAAAGGATTATATGGTCCATCCTGTGAGGCATTCACTTATTTTAATCTTTCATTTGCAGCTTTCTGACTCCTCTTATACAATCTTGTTTATAGTTAATGGGAAGTGTAACAGCTTAGTTTTAGCTTAGTCCAAATAAAATATGTCATTAGACAAAAGCTTCATAAATAGGAGTTATTCTTTCTCAAATTTGACGAAGTGTTGTTTGTTTCTTAAAGTTAATAAAGATATATGATTTATTTAGTTTGTGATAACACACAAAACAGCATGTATCCAAAATACTAAACTGATTATCATAATTTATAGCTAGATCGAGATTGTGTAAATTCATATTCCATCCTAAACATTAATACACTTGTTTTTTTATTTAGCGATCTTTTCATCACCTGAAAATTATTGCTACTACATCTATCAATCATCTACCTACCTATTTCTATTCATCCATGCATCAATTTGTCAATGAGTATTAGCATATAAATCACACTGTGCAAAATTTATTTTTTTATGTCTCTCTCATTCATAATTTCTAATATGTATTTATTTGGAATAACCTGCCAGTCACTATACCTACTCTTTCAGAAATTAACAAAATGGAATTTTTATTTGATGTTTGATTAAATGGAATAGTACTACATGAGGCAATGATGATTTTATGGATAAATATTCTGGATAATAAAAGTAGTTTTTACTAGAGCAACTAAAGAAAATATGCTGTAGTTTAATACAACAACTAAAAATAGTTTGATTTTCTTAACTCAAATATTAAAGTGCATTTAAATATTTTATTGTATAATAAATCATATATAAAATATTATTTCAAAAATTCCACTCATTGAAAGAAATTAATTATTAATGTTCTACTTCTTTTGGAATACAGGTAGCATAGTACAAAAAGCTAAGAAATAACTAGTGAATTCAACTCCTATGTGAGCCTAGAGTGTTTAAAGCTTGACTGTAGTGATATTAAAATTGTCTGTCTAGAGACAATTAGCAATTTCTCTTTTCATTTTTGACCCAGGCAATTTGAAGGACTTTTGTGTGAAAGAATTTCCTGCAGATTATTAAGCTTTTTTGAATCATAAGTATAAAACAAGATCTGTGTGTGTGTGTGTGTGTGTGTGTGTGTGTGTGTTTTTAAACCTTGGGAAAAAGACTATAAACTCCAGAGACTTAAAACCATTTACTCCGAAATTTTTGAGTATGCTCTCACTAAGAAATGTGGAGAAATGCAAATGTAATGCATGTTCTGTCTAAGTGGAGGGATTTAAAATTTAATATTGGGAAAGGACAAATGTACATGGGAAGTCACCAGATACTATTAAATTAGTTCACCTGAAGATAGCCCTGTAAAAGGCATAAAAAGCAGGCTCAAGAAGTAGTTAATAACAATGGATGGCATTTTAGTGTTGAGAATTGCCTTCAGAGGATGTAATCCTAATGGTATATTTGTCTATAATGTATCTAAAAGCAATATACCAGAGTACAACAAGTGGTAATTTTATTTGTAGTTTCTGCCTCTATTAACCACCTGTTGTCTACCTGAGATTTGATTTACTGACCTCATAAATACTAGTCTGCACTAGAGTGTAGTAGCACAGCAAAGAACAATGAATTGTTGTTGATTGCTATTTTTTCCCATGTGTTATTTTACAAACTTTTCACTTGCTGCATAGTTGTCAACTTATGCATAAAGGCAAGGAGCATTATGAATAACATGGTAAAATGACTACAATCTTAAAGATTTTTGCTAACAATTTCTCAGAGATTTGCAGTATAAAGCTAATGAAACTTCTGAATGTAATTCTGAAAATCTTCTGGATGTGGTATTTTGAAAGCAGAGATATAAAGAAGTGTGTCAACTATACAACATGTTAAGGAATATATATATATTAGATATATAACATTTAAATAAGACATTGGGACATAGGTATCTTATTTTCTAATACAGAGTCTTAAGTTCTTGCAAAACTTTTAAATAGACCAAATTAGGTTAGTGGAATTACAAGAATAGTTTATAAACATCATCTGAATGCTGTAAGACATGTAAGGAAACTTAATTATGTGTTTAAACATGATAAAAGTGCATATAGCATTTCAAATAAACCTATGGAGTTCTAGGCCCCTGTCCGATTAAAAAAAAAAACAAAAACAAAAAACAAAACTGTGCGTATCATTATTGGAACCTCATACTTAAATGAAGAAACTGAAATTTAAAGAAATAAAGTGACCTAACAAGAATTCATATTTAATCGTAGAACTGGAGCCAGAGTGGTGAGAGCGTGCAGTGTGCCACAGCATGAAGGCAACATTTAGACACCCATTGACAGAACTTGACTTTCACAACTAGAAGTAAAGTTCAACGTTTAAGTCTTGAGCATACAGGACTTGAACACTCATAGTTAACATTGTGTTTTTCAGTTTTTAAAAGGAATGTGTTTCTTCATAATATTTAATATTACTTTGAGTATTAGGTTATTCTTTTTTATCTTTTTTTCTTTCTTCTTTTAGAAGATCTTAAATGGTTTCAATGTATAAAATATGACTACAGCATAAACTTTAGAATTCTATCAGCTATTTAGTAATATGCTACATTTTAGTTTTTCACTTATTTCCTCATTTATCCTTTAAGACATTAAGTAGATGCTAATCTTTGTGCATTCACTCACTGTTTTTCAGGGTCTTTGGAATTTTCTTCCTCCTCTCCCCTTTTACCTTCCTCCTCCTTCTTCATCTTCTGTAAGAATGGAGGGCACATTTCCGAATTTCCACTTTCTTTCTCTTCCTAGTGTTTCAGTAGTTACTGATAGGAGCTTTTCAGCGTGATTTGGCCACTGGTTTTTCAGTCCTTCATCGTTCTGTCTGAGCTGTCATTTGGTACAGATTACATTTAGAAGAAAATGTTATTCATTATATTGCATTTGGTGGATTTAAAATATAAATAAAAATTTGAAGCTAGTCTATATTTAATAAGAAATTGCTGAGTCACTTTATTATGTGCAGCTATTAAGTTTGTGCAAAAATAATTATGGTTTTGCCAAAAGTACATTAAAATTAATGACAAAAACCACAATTACTTTTGCACTAGCCCAATATTTTTACATACGAGTTTTTATTGAACTTGTTCCTTATTATCCTTCATGCAGTTCAGATAATATATGCATGTTTATATGTAAGCTAATTTAAAGGAGGCAAGATTTTTGTTCTAGTCAATTTACCTATACTTTGATTATTATATCTTTTTAGTACATTCCAGATAAATATATTTACCTATAATGCTATATTTATATAAAAATTTTAGGACCTATAAGTTAATGTTACCATGAAAAAGATTCAGGGAAGAGAAAGAGAGTAAATAGATATTAGAACTTACAAGAAATAGTAAATAAGTATATAAAATAATGTAGGCTAATTTATTAAACTTGCTGTCTTTCAATTAATAAATGTGCAAAGTGTAGTATGTTTAACAAATTAGTACATACATTCAAGTAAAAATATTTCTGTGAAAAGACAGATAAGATGGGAAGAATAAAAATGGAGATATAATGTTCACAGAAAGCACATTCAGACAAAGGCAAATGAAATATCAATCATATTGAGAGCATTATAAAATTCTTTTGGAAAGACAAGGTGTTTTTATACCCCTCCCTTGTTTTATACATAAGATAACTGAGGCATTGAATGGTTGAAAGACATACTAGAGATCACACAGTCAAAGGTATGAAAGGACTGGATATAGGGCTCTCAACTAGTATAGAAATTAAATGATTCTCTTAAAAAAATAATTTTAAACAGTGTTTGAAATTATTAGCAAAACCAAACTTCAAAGTAAAAATCACAAAGGTTATTCTGTAACTTTTATTAAGGTATTACCAGCTGTTACACAGGGATAAAATATTACTAATAAGAATAATTCATTGACCCCCATAATCAGTATAAAAGAGATTTTGATGGTAAATATTTGGACAGATTTTCCTGAAGTAAACCAAATAAGAAAACATATATAAACATATTATTGTTATAATGTCCTATAAATCTGTATAAATAGGGACAGGAATGAATAATTTAAATGTCTTAAATACATACAATGAGGGTTTCAGAGTAAGTAAAACATTTTTGGATGCTGAAGGAAGATAGTTGTTTTTTTGTTTGTTTGTGTTTCTTTTTTATAAAAAAGGATCATTTGCGATTTAGGGAAAATAAAATATCTACTGCTTTAAGAAGTTGGAACAGTTCTGTTTGTTTAGTGAAGTAGATAGTCAAGCTTCAGATGAAAAAATATTTTGAGAAATTAAAGAACTGATAGCTCAGAGAAATGAATAGTCACAGATGGACTTCTTGGCCTTCTTTCACGAGCACATTTCCTATTCTATTGGCTTTGGATAACTAAAGCTCTTCAAATGAATTAAAAATGCGGAAGAAAAAAGCATCCTTGGGAAAAGTATAAAATATGTTAATTGCCTTTTTGAAAAAAATAATGATGTGTGTATATGTGTGTGTGTCTATATATCTTTGTATATGTAAATACATATAGATATATACACATTGTATAATAGAGAACACAATGAATATATAGATATAGATTAATTCTCATTAACCAGAATTCATAAACAATTCTCAAAGGCATTAAGAAATAATGCAATTTTTAACATCTACATTGTAGAGAATAAAAAATTTTAATTACATAAACTAATATAAAGCAGCATTGACAGAAATAAAAATCTAATAAAGTCAGAAATGTTATGAGTTTTGAGAACAGATAAACTGATAGAAGTGTAATGTGTAAAAGCTCTTATTTAGTAATTGTTTTAAAAATGATGTATTCTTAAAACTCTTATTATATGTAGTTGTAGAATTTGAGTATTAAAGAGAATCACTTAAATATTTGAAATATTTTATAAAGAATCAGAGAGAAACATTTAATAAATTTTGGCAGTGGTATATGTTTCTACATTAAAAATAGAATTATAATCAAATGCAGAAACATGCTGTATATGCTAAACAGTGTAGTCAGTTTTTGCACTAAAAACTATTATCTACAAGTTAAAATATTATAATTAAACAGTCATTTTTATGACTATTGAGCAATATGGCCCATGTGATTAGGGGATTTTCTTTGGTTTTTTAAATCTTGATTTTTAAATTTGAGTCAATTGTTACTAATTTACTGTTAGTATCCTCCCTACTACTTCTACTATCTACTAATTTACTTTTATCTCATACATGTGCCACTCTTTGAGTCTTCTACTTTTCTGCATTTATGTTAATCTAAATAAATGTTAATTTTTTTCCAAATTTATTTACTATTTCTCTATAAAGTTATATATCATAATTTTCAGGTTATTTATATTGATTGACTAAAATGAAAATTCTGGGATTATTTAAAATGTTCCTTTGAATATATACTTTCTTGGTTAGAAATAACTGTACTCTATTTTGCCTTCCTGATCTCAGATTTCCAATTTGGCCTACATAATTTGGGAAATTGAGGCTATTTTTTTTTTTTTTTTACTCACAAAATAAATTATATGTAGCATATATGGCCACAGAGTCAGTGTTGGCATTATACAAGAGCCTTCTAATTATATATCATTGTATTTTCAATAATATATTTCAAAGAACAAACATTGCATGGATAAAGATGCGGAGTGAAGAAAAATATAGTAGAATCAATACAAACATTGAAGAATAGAAATAGACATAGGTAGTTGCATTCTTAGAGTACATTTGAAAAAGAGGAGGTTTTAGAGAAAAAGGCTTGACAGTCCTGGTTTTAATAAAATGTTCAAGGTATGGTTTTTGCCAAACAAAACATATTTGCAACCTGAATTTATGGCTTCTGTTTACAAACCTTGGCAAATCATTAAAAATCATTAAAATAACTGCATATTCAGTTTTGAACGGATTAGAAATATAGTATTAGGTTGTTGCAAGAATAATTGCAGTTCAATGGCAAAAGCTGCAATTACTTTTGCAGCAACCTAATAGAATCTCATATATGATCTTCCAAATTGACTTAGCTTATTATACATTCTAAAATGGGATGTAAGTCTTGGGGAGTAGATAGGTTGAGTGATGAGAAGGGCTTCAGGGTAAATATTTAAATGCTCATAAAAACCTATTTATTAGTGATGAGATTCATGATATATTTGTTAAAATAATTAGATGATCTTCTTTATAAATACATATCAAATTTATAAAGTACCTGCATCCAGACAGTAGAATATTATCATATTCTAAAAATTGTTCTAACATTAATAAAGTAATTTGTCAATAATTTATTTTCTGATATTGAGAAAATATGCCAGATGCTATTATACTTCTTGATAGTTAAACTACATAAGAAGTAAAAACATTAACAAGGTTTTTATTTTTTTTATTTTTTATTTTTTTTAAATCAGTAATTAAGATGGGTTTATTGGAAACAAGCATATAAACCTCATTACTTCTAGGAACCTGTGTTTGATTACTTGATAAAGGAATACTAAATTATTTGCCTTTTTCTATAGAGGTTTGAAGTCTCATTTAAATGACAGTATTTGCTGTAGTAATTAGCAAATATATTTAAAACATGAATTTACTTTCTTTTTTTTTTTTTTTTTTTTTTTTTACATATGTATACTTGTGCCTTGTTGGTGTGCTGCACCCATCAACTCGTCATTTACATCAGGTATAACTCCCAATGCAATCCCTCCCCCCTCCCCCCTCCCCCCTCCCCATGATAGGCCCCGGTGTGTGATGTTCCCCTTCCTGAGTCCGAGTGATCTCATTGTTCAGTTCCCACCTATGAGTGAGAACATGCGGTGTTTGGTTTTCTGTTCTTGTGATAGTTTGCTAAGAATGATGGTTTCCAGCTGCATCCATGTCCCTACAAAGGACACAAACTCATCCTTTTTGATGGCTGCATAGTATTCCATGGTGTATATGTGCCACATTTTCTTAATCCAATCTGTCACTGATGGACATTTGGGTTGATTCCAAGTCTTTGCTATTGTGAATAGTGCCGCAATAAACATACGTGTGCATGTGTCTTTATAGCAGCATGATTTATAATCCTTTGGGTATATCCCCAGTAATGGGATGGCTGGGTCATATGGTACATCTAGTTCTAGATCCTTGAAGAATCGCCATACTGTTTTCCATAATGGTTGAACTAGTTTACAATCCCACCAACAGTGTAAAAGTGTTCCTATTTCTCCACATCCTCTCCAGCACCTGTTGTTTCCTGACTTTTTAATGATCGCCATTCTAACTGGTGTGAGATGGTATCTCATTGTGGTTTTGATTTGCATTTCTCTGATGGCCAGTGATGATGAGCATTTTTTCATGTGTCTGTTGGCTGTATGAATGTCTTCTTTTGAGAAATGTCTGTTCATATCCTTTGCCCACTTTTTGATGGGGTTGTTTGTTTTTTTCTTGTAAATTTGTTTGAGTTCTTTGTAGGTTCTGGATATTAGCCCTTTGTCAGATGAGTAGATTGCAAAAATTTTCTCCCATTCTGTAGGTTGCCTGTTCACTCTGATGGTAGTTTCTTTTGCTGTGCAGAAGCTCTTTAGTTTAATGAGATCCCATTTGTCAATTTTGGCTTTTGCTGCCGTTGCTTTTGGTGTTTTAGACATGAAGTCTTTGCCCATGCCTATGTCCTGAATGGTACTACCTAGGTTTTCCTCTAGGATTTTTATGGTATTAGGTCTAACATTTAAGTCTCTAATCCATCTTGAATTAATTTTCGTATAAGGAGTAAGGAAAGGATCCAGTTTCAGCTTTCTACTTACGGCTAGCCAATTTTCCCAGCACCATTTATTAAATAGGGAATCCTTTCCCCATTTCTTGTTTCTCTCAGGTTTGTCAAAGATCAGATGGCTGTAGATGTGTGGTATTATTTCTGAGGACTCTGTTCTGTTCCATTGGTCTATATCTCTGTTTTGGTACCAGTACCATGCTGTTTTGGTTACTGTAGCTTTGTAGTATAGTTTGAAGTCAGGTAGCGTGATGCCTCCAGCTTTGTTCTTTTGACTTAGGATTGTCTTGGATATGCGGGCTCTTTTTTGGTTCCATATGAACTTTAAAGCAGTTTTTTCCAATTCTGTGAAGAAACTCGTTGGTAGCTTGATGGGGATGGCATTGAATCTATAAATTACCTTGGGCAGTATGGCCATTTTCACGATATTGATTCTTCCTATCCATGAGCATGGTATGTTCTTCCATTTGTTTGTGTCCTCTTTGATTTCACTGAGCAGTGGTTTGTAGTTCTCCTTGAAGAGGTCCTTTACATCCCTTGTAAGTTGGATTCCTAGGTATTTTATTCTCTTTGAAGCAATTGTGAATGGAAGTTCATTCATGATTTGGCTCTCTGTTTGTCTGTTACTGGTGTATAAGAATGCTTGTGATTTTTGCACATTAATTTTGTATCCTGAGACTTTGCTGAAGTTGCTTATCAGCTTAAGGAGATTTTGGGCTGAGACAATGGGGTTTTCTAAATATACAATCATGTCATCTGCAAACAGGGACAATTTGACTTCTTCTTTTCCTAACTGAATACCCTTGATTTCTTTCTCTTGCCTGATTGCCCTAGCCAGAACTTCCAACACTATGTTGAATAGGAGTGGTGAGAGAGGGCATCCCTGTCTTGTGCCAGTTTTCAAAGGGAATTTTTCCAGTTTTTGCCCATTCAGTATGATATTGGCTGTGGGTTTGTCATAGATAGCTCTTATTATTTTGAGGTACGTTCCATCAATACCGAATTTATTGAGCGTTTTTAGCATGAAAGGCTGTTGAATTTTGTCAAAAGCCTTTTCTGCATCTATTGAGATAATCATGTGGTTCTTGTCTTTGGTTCTGTTTATATGCTGGATTATGTTTATTGATTTGTGAATGTTGAACCAGCCTTGCATCCCAGGGATGAAGCCCACTTGATCATGGTGGATAAGCTTTTTGATGTGTTGCTGAGCCCGGTTTGCCAGTATTTTATTGAGGATTTTTGCATCGATGTTCATCAGGGATATTGGTCTAAAATTCTCTTTTTTTGTTGTGTCTCTGCCAGGCTTTGGTATCAGAATGATGTTGGCCTCATAAAATGAGTTAGGGAGGATTCCCTCTTTTTCTATTGATTGGAATAGTTTCAGAAGGAATGGTACCAACTCCTCCTTGTACCTATGGTAGAATTCAGCTGTGAATCCATCTGGTCCTGGATTTTTTTGGTTGGTAGGCTATTAATTATTGCCTCAATTTCAGAGCCTACTATTGGTCTATTCAGGGATTCAACTTCTTCCTGGTTTAGTCTTGGAAGAGTGTAAGTGTCCAGGAAATTATCCATTTCTTCTAGATTTTCCAGTTTATTTGCGTAGAGGTGTTTATAGTATTCTCTGATGGTAGTTTGTATTTCTGTGGGGTCGGTGGTGATATCCCCTTTATCATTTTTAATTGCGTAGATTTGATTCTTCTCTCTTTTCTTCTTTATTAGTCTGGCTAGTGGTCTGTCAATTTTGTTGATCTTTTCAAAAAACCAACTCCTAGATTCATTGATTTTTTGGAGTGTTTTTTGTGTCTCTATCTCCTTCAGTTCTGCTCTGATCTTAGTTATTTCTTGCCTTCTGCTAGCTTTCGAATGTGTTTGCTCTTGCTTCTCTAGCTCTTTTAATTGCGATGTTAGAGTGTCAATTTTAGATCTTTCCTGCTTTCTCTTGTGGGCATTTAGTGCTATAAATTTCCCTCTACACACTGCTTTAAATGTGTCCCAGAGATTCTGGTATGTTGTATCTTTGTTCTCATTGGTTTCAAAGAACATCTTTATTTCTGCCTTCATTTCGTTATGTACCCAGTAGTCATTCAGGAGCAGGTTGTTCAGTTTCCATGTAGTTGAGCGGTTTTGATTGAGTTTCTTAGTCCTGAGTTCTAGTTTGATTGCACTGTGGTCTGAGAGACAGTTTGTTATAATTTCTGTTCTTGTACATTTGCTGAGGAGTGCTTTACTTCCAATTACGTGGTCAATTTTGGAGTAAGTACGATGTGGTGCTGAGAAGAATGTATATTCTGTTGATTTGGGGTGGAGAGTTCTGTAGATGTCTATTAGGTCTGCTTGCTGCAGAGATGAGTTCAATTCCTGGATATCCTTGTTAACTTTCTGTCTCGTTGATCTGTCTAATGTTGACAGTGGAGTGTTGAAGTCTCCCATTATTATTGTATGGGAGTCTAAGTCTCTTTGTAAGTCTCTAAGCACTTGCTTGATGAATCTGGGTGCTCCTGTATTGGGTGCATATATATTTAGGATAGTTAGCTCTTCCTGTTGAATTGATCCCTTTACCATTATGTAATGGCCTTCTTTGTCTCTTTTGATCTTTGATGGTTTAAAGTCTGTTTTATCAGAGACTAGTATTGCAACCCCCGCTTTTTTTTGTTCTCCATTTGCTTGGTAAATCTTCCTCCATCCCTTTATTTTGAGCCTATGTATGTCTCTGCGTGTGAGATGGGTCTCCTGAATACAGCCGACTGATGGGTCTTGACTCTTTATCCAGTTTGCCAGTCTGTGTCTTTTAATTGGAGCATTTAGTCCATTTACATTTAAGGTTAAGATTGTTATGTGTGAACTTGATCCTGCCATTATGATATTAACTGGTTATTTTGCTCGTTAGTTGATGCAGTTTCTTCCTAGCCTCGATGGTCTTTACATTTTGGCATGTTTTTGCAATGGCTGGTACCGGTTGTTCCTTTCCATGTTTAGTGCTTCCTTCAGGATCTCTTGTAAGGCAGGCCTAGTGGTGACAAAATCTCTAAGCATTTGCTTATCTGTAAAGGATTTTATTTCTCCTTCACTCATGAAACTTAGTTTGGCTGGATATGAAATTCTGGGTTTAAAATTCTTTTCTTTAAGAATGTTGAATATTGGCCCCCACTCTCTTCTGGCTTGGAGAGTTTCTGCCGAGAGATCTGCTGTTAGTCTGATGGGCTTCCCTTTGTGGGTAACCCGACCTTTCTCTTTGGCTGCCCTTAAGTTTTTTTCCTTCATTTCAACTTTGGTGAATCTGGCAATTATGTGTCTTGGAGTTGCTCTTCTCGAGGAGTATCTTTGTGGCGTTCTCTGTATTTCCTGGATTTGAATGTTGGCCTGCCCTACTAGGTTGGGGAAGTTCTCCTGGATGATATCCTGAAGAGTGTTTTCCAACTTGGTTCCATTTTCCCCCTCACTTTCAGGCACCCCAATCAGACGTAGATTTGGTCTTTTTACATAATCCCATACTTCTTGCAGGCTTTGTTCATTTCTTTTTCTTCTTTTTTTTTTTTTGGTTTCTCTTCTCGCTTCATTTCATTCATTTGATCCTCAATAGCTGATACTCTTTCTTCCAGTTGATCGAGTCGGTTACTGAAGCTTGTGCATTTGTCACGTATTTCTCGTGTCATGGTTTTCATCTCTTTCATTTCGTTTATGACCTTCTCTGCATTAATTACTCTAGCCATCAATTCTTCCACTTTTTTTTCAAGATTTTTAGTTTCTTTGCGCTGGGTACGTAATTCCTCCTTTAGCTCTGAGAAATTTGATGGACTGAAGCCTTCTTCTCTCATCTCGTCAAAGTCATTCTCCGTCCAGCTTTGATCCGTTGCTGGCGATGAGCTGCGCTCCTTTGCCGGGGGAGATGCGCTCTTATTTTTTGAATTTCCAGCTTTTCTGCCCTGCTTTTTCCCCATCTTTGTGGTTTTATCTGCCTCTGGTCTTTGATGATGGTGATGTACTGATGGGGTTTTGGTGTAGGTGTCCTTCATGTTTGATAGTTTTCCTTCTAACAGTCAGGACCCTCTGCTGTAGGTCTGTTGGAGATTGCTTGAGGTCCACTCCAGACCCTGTTTGCCTGGGTATCAGCAGCAGAGGCTGCAGAAGATAGAATATTTCTGAACAGCGAGTGTACCTGTCTGATTCTTGCTTTGGAAGCTTCCTCTCAGGGGTGTACTCCACCCTGTGAGGTGTGGGGTATCAGACTGCCCCTAGTGGGGGATGTCTCCCAGTTAGGCTGCTCAGGGGTCAGGGACCCACTTGAGCAGGGAGTCTGTCCCTTCTCAGATCTCAACCTCCGTGTTGGGAGATCCACTGCTCTCTTCAAAGCTGTCAGACAGAGTCGTTTGTGTCTGCAGAGTTTTCTACTGCTTTTGTTGTTGTATAGTTGTGCCCTGTCCCCAGAGGTGGAGTCTACAGAGACAGGCAGGTTTCCTTGAGCTGCTGTGAGCTCCACCCAGTTCGAGCTTCCCAGCCGCTATGTTTACCTACTTAAGCCTCGGCAATGGCGGGCGCCCCTCCCCCAGCCTCGCTGCTGCCTTGCCGGTAGATCACAGACTGCTGTGCTAGCAATGAGGGAGGCTCCGTGGGTGTGGGACCCTCCCGGCCAGGCGTGGGATATGATCTCCTGGTGTGCCTGTTTGCTTAAAGCGCAGTATTGGGGTGGGAGTTACCCGATTTTCCAGGTGTTGTGTGTCTCAGTTCCCCTGGCTAGGAAAAGGGATTCCCTTCCCCCTTGCGCTTCCCAGGTGAGGCAATGCCTCGCCCTGCTTCAGCTCTCGCTGGTCGGGCTGCAGCAGCTGACCAGCACCGATCGTCCGGCACTCCCCAGTGAGATGAACCCAGTACCTCAGTTGAAAATGCAGAAATCACCGGTCTTCTGTGTCGCTCGCGCTGGGAGTTGGAGACTGGAGCCGTTCCTATTCGGCCATCTTGCTCCGCCCCAACAAGGTTTTTAAACCACCATTTTTATACAAATCTGTTATTACTTTATCCCTTCTTAAAAGGTATTCAGTTAATCTTTGAGTTTCTATATAACAATAGTGGCTTTGATCAATATGTTGTGTACTTCAAGTACTATGTTCATAGCTCACTTTGTTTTAATGTAAGGAATTTTTGACTCATATTGGCCAAAAAAAAAAAAAAAAGAATTAATTGAATCAAAGCCAACCTGTTTTGCAGTAAAATAAAAGCTATAAATGCTCTAAACATATTAGTGATTTGTACATTGAAGCATAAAATAATTTAGGTATAAAATCCAAATTAATGTTTGCTTTGGCCATAAGTAATAACATAAGAAAAAAATATATTCTTCCATTCTTAAATTGAAAGGAGATAGAAGCCAAATAGTTAAAAAGAATGTCATCGGTTCAAATCAAGTGGAAGCAATGTGTAATTTTGTGAGGTTTTTCACTGGTAAATATGTAGTATGTATTTATAAGGAATGAACATAGATCTAATCATATTGTATGGATTTAGATGTACAACATGCTCAATGTACATTGTACATAACATATTGATTCAAAGTACATAACATATTGATTCAAAGCCACTATTGTTATATAGAAACTGAAAGATTGTGTGGATTTAGATGTACATTGAGCATGTTGTACATCTAAATCATATGGCTTTCAGGTGCATTCTCTATTTTTTATTTTATATAATTAATAGTGACTGGTTAGGTCTGACTTTTAAATAATAGATCTGACCATTTATCTTGAAATTAAAACAAAGAAGATCATTAGAGTGCTAAAGAATGCTGTAGAAATTACAGGAAAAGAATTAGGGGACTGTAACTAAAGGGAGTCACAGTAAAATAATACCAACATACCACACACACACACACACACACACACACGCCCATATGCACACATGCACAAGCATTGGCTAATAATTTTTCAAGTACCTTTAAGATGAATAATTTTTCAAGTATCTTTAAGAAAATTTTTGTTTTACCCTTCAGTGGATTTACTTTATATATATGTATAGTGGCCCCTTAAAGAGAGGCAGTCAAATACACACTGCATTTGTATTATTGCTTTCTTATTTCTACCATATAAAGGTAAGGGCTGTTTTGTCTTCTGATGGGGATACAGTAAACAAGGAAGTAACAAGCTGGTAAGGAGAGGATAAACTACATCTGGAAAAGTCAGAGCTAGTTTGAGATGGGTAAGCATGTAAAGAGAGAGAGGAAGAAAGAAGGAATGATGAATGTCAATCAGGAAGTTGGGGCTACTGCCAAGAATTTTCCCTGCAGCCTCCCCAGCAGTATGAGGTGCCTGTCACAATCACAAAACCATTTGCCTCATTACATGAAGGGGTCAAATGATCAGACCAAATTGGTATTGTATTTCATCAATAGATTCTTGATTTTTACTTATTGATTATATACATATAATTGAATAAACAAAGGGAAATTACTACACTTTGGTCATAATAAAAAAATTGTAAACTAAACTGGTTTCCCAGTCTTCTCAGTAGTAAGTAATAAATGACAAACTTGCATTCAATTATACTCTGAAAGTGAAAAGGTTTTCAAACCTCTTATCAAAGGCAAATTTATGCAACTATTTTCTTTTTTTTTCTATCCTAATTTAAGTATGTAATTTGAAAATGATGAGCTTTAATTGCATTATTTTTACAAAGGTTTTACAAAATCCTGTCCTGCTTCAGTAATTACATGTAATATTTACCCTTGTGAGTGAATAGATAATAAGTAAGGATGTATTTTCAAAAATAAACTCTTGGGTTATCAATTCTAGAAAGAAGCTTTAGTGATCACCAGGGGCAACCTCCTCCCTCTACCAGATAAGAAACCGAGGACAAGAGAGAGAAAATCAGATAGTGGATAATGACAACATTAATATTAACAACTCAGGAATTTTCTCTCAGGTCGCTATTTGTTCAACAGTGTCAACACTCATATATATGAGAAATATATTTTAATTTAGAAAAATTTACATATCAGAACTTACAAATTAAAGAACATCCATTGTCTTTTTCATATTTGATGGACAAATACTTGAAGATGATGAAATTAAATGCAAAGTGACAAATTAATTGTTACATTTTAAAAATGTTTGCTTAAATCTGTAGCATTTCTTTAAAGTTACTGAGGATGATAAAGAATAATGAATTCTGATTCTCTGAGGGGTTAATATACATAAAGTTTTATACCAGGGTCTTATAAATATTTCAGCAAATACTTTAATGTAGTATAGAGATGCACCAGCTAGATTAAATAAAAATCTACAAAAATACATAAAATATTATTTATACTTTTATAACATTCAGGAAAATATGTATCCACTCCTGTAAATGTAATAAAAATTATTTGGGTAGCTTTACTGTATCTGCTACTGGTTCAGAATGTTTTATTTTGGGAGATGCTGACGTAAAGATTGTCCTAGATAGCCTTTAAACTTAAAGGTAATCATTTGTAACACTTTGATTTACTTTTAGTTAATCAACTATTTTAAGATTGCCGTTTCTTTGCCTCATATTGAATCTTAACTTAGTGGAAGCCCCTATTCTCAAAAAATTTGCCTTTAATACTATTCAAATAATGGTCCCATCCAAAGTTCTCACAAAACATTCTTTGTTTTCTATGTAAAACAACATTCAGAGAGTAAAAGTAACTTGAGTACATTTAGTCCAACATGATCGTTTTTCAGGAAGGAAAAGTGAGGTGAAGTGACTCATCTTATTACACAATCACACACACACATAATTTATGTAAGTTGAAAATGATGAGCTTTAATTGCATTATTTTTACGAAGGTTTTACAAAGTTCTGTCCTGCTTAAGTAATTACCCTTGTAATATCTACCCTGGTGAGTGAATAGATAATAACTAAGGATATATTTTCAAAAAGATAAACTCTTGGGTTATCAATTCTAGAAAGAAGCTTTAGTGATTACCAGGGGCAACACACACACACACACAGACCAATAGAGACTAAACAGCACTATAGACAAGACTATGTAATCTGTTGTATCAAGACAATTATCAATTGTATTTTTTGTTGAGCATCCGGCTAACTTGCACAGACATCCTAAAACATTATTTTAAAAAATGTTTGGCAAATAGAACAAGAAAATAAACTTATACTAGTAATCAGAGGAAGAGTAGAACTTTCAAACAAATCATTTTCAGGGCCACAAAAAAACTCTAACAGACTCTCTTAAGAAGCGTTTTAGCTCCCACTACTTAGCATTACTAAGTGTGAAAGGGATTCCCAGTCTCAGGCCTACATCCCTGTCAGCTCTTAGTATTTACGTGCACCTCCTTAATTCATGCTCAAGGATTATGTTATCAACAATGATTACCAGTGGTGGGAAAGCCGGGCTTGAAAAGGCTGAATAATGGCCAAGACTCGCTTCTCTTCGTGCACATTTAAAAGCAGTGCTTTCATTGATAGCCAAAATCCTGCTAACAGGGGTGGGTATTATTGTGCCTACTCCTCAGTTTCATGAAGAGATCTGTTGTTTCTTAGAATTTCCACGCCACCTCATCTAGTTTCATGTTGTTTTTCCTTGTGTCATTAAAAAATACCTTGTTCCCACTTTTTCTGCGTGCTGTTTCCACTGAGGCTGTCCATCCAGCAGTGGCCTGAGGTTCTTAATATTTCTCTCCCTTTTTTTTTTAAAGGAAATACATCTTATGAGGTAGTGTTTACAAACCAGTCATATTTTAGATCCCACCACTCATTGTGTTGAAGAAACTTGCACTGAAGATGAGAGTAATACAAAGCTCATTTTAAAATTCTTTATCTTTATAGGTTAATAATCATTCTGATATTTTATTTTTTCAGAGAAATATTTTGCTCGATAAAATATAGAAACTGTATGATTCTGGATATATTTTATTTTTGAATTTAAAGCAGTAAGAATGATTCCATCAGTAGTTTAAATACAAAATAAATCTGCTCAAGAAGTAGATAGCAAAAAAGAAAAGACAGGCAGACTGGGTAAAGAAGGAATTAATACAAATACTTTTTGTCCAAAGTGTCCAATATTTACTAGCTATCAATATTACTACATTGCACTCACTTAATAAAATACACACTGAAGAACAGATGCATTTTAGTGATTGTTTTATTAACTCTATAGTACTTCTATTATGCCCAAGGGACCCCTGTGTGCAATTTATTGAAAAGCATTACTCTGATAATTATTCATTGAAAGAGCAACTCTGCTCTGAATCTTCTACATCCACTGGCATCTACATTCTAAATAACACTGAACAAAGTGCTAAAAATTTCATTTTTCTGTGTATACGGACCCAATGAAACAATAGTATTTTTGAGCACTTACGCTATTTTCAGTATCGTTCTAATGGTGTAAGAGATGTAAAATTAAAATGGCATACTTTATTCATTTAATCTATTAGTAAGTGAATTAAGGTTTTAACATATGAAAACGCTATCAAATGGACAATAATGAAGTGAGCATTTTAGGTGGAGGAGGCTAAAATAAATGTGTAATAGCATATTTACCTGTCAAGGAGTGTATCATTCAATAAGTAAATTATGCTTTAAAATATAAGTAGAATATTAACAAGCTGTAATAAAGGAAGATTTTTCCTGGAAGGAAGAACATTAACAAAGCATGGAGATCTTAATATGAATGCTATGTAAGGTGTTATATGAGTGTCATGTATGAGATATTTATTTGTCTATTTAAATAAACCATAAGACTTGTTAGAGCATAGTAGAAAAAATGATATGACTCAACTTTCTAAAGCCTTGAATATTGGGCAGAAGAGGTCCGAGTTTATTGAAAAGAAATATTGGTTTCTTGCAGATTCTTGATCAATGAATAAAAAGTATTAAAGTTTGAGAATATTTACTTAATAGTCATAAATAGAAAAGAGAAAAGAGATGTAGGTGAGAGAATCAAAAGATAGGGAGATCTGTTGGTTTGGAAGTAATTAGAGCCCACCCAAAATTGTAGTAATAAAGGGAATGTGAAATAAAAATGGAAAGGCAAATTCAAGAATTATTTTGCAAAAAAATAGGCAATAAACTTTGTTGATATACTAGATGCAGAAATTTAAGGAAAAGAAAGATAGATGATTTTAAGAATTCTCATCTGGATTGTGGGACAATGCTTGGATTACCTGCCACATTGGTTGAATATAGACAGCTTGTCAGTTTGGTATGGAGAGCGTGATCAATTTGATATTGGTCATGCTGAGTATGAAGTATAACATTATACCCGGTTACATCTATCTATGGTCAGATGTAATATGGAATGGGAACACTGGTGATATACCAGTGGATTCAGCTATATAGATATTCTAGCTAATCCAATATCAGCAAGGGGCTATTCCAGGAAAAGAAGAAATAGACTAACTATATTTAGTATGGATGATAATGACTATATTAATAATCTGTCAACATTATAGTCCTTGCAATGTGGGAGTTACTTTGGTAACTATTATTTTCAAAAAGATAAACTCTTGGTACTGATTCTGATGATGTGTAGTCCCGCCCCCCGCAACACCCAAGTGTTAGAGTAACTTTCTATTTGGAAACCTTTTGGCATAGTGCTAACTAGCTAATATATTGCATTAACTTTTATTTACTCTTATCAAATGGGATTATGAGAGTATGATGATCAGGTTTCTTGAGCTTTCAGTTATATTCAATTGAACCAAATATATTTATATTCACTTGTGTTTATTTTATTTAAAACCATCTTCCTAAATTGTAAACCTGTATATTATTTCTAAATTGTAAACCTGTATATTATTTCTTAACTTACATAAAAGTGTTTCTAAATGTTTTGTTACTTTCATTCCTTTCTTAACCATAGTTTAACTTCATCCAACTTCAAAACATCACCATATCATTTTACATTATGAAGACTTTTATATCTAAGTATAGAGAACACAATATAGCCTTAACTAACATCCTACTCATTAATGATTTGGAAGGTAACTGAAATTAATTATAGCTAATAAAATATTTTCCTTAGAAATTAACTCTTAAAGTACTTAAATATGTACAATTAAAGATGATGCAGGCTGTGTGACTCAAAACCAATGCACACACAGTTACTTTTTAAGTAATACATTTAATTTATTGAACAATAAAAAATATTTTGGGATATATGTTATTCATAACTAACAAAAGAAGATGTAAATAACAACTGATAACAGAATAACAACCATTCGTGTTTAAAGAAATAGCCATGTAGGTTACATAAACTATGTATTTGAAATGATGACAATAAAAATTTTCAGGCTAAGAAGATTGATTATTATTCATCAAGAAAGTAAAAAATTAAAAAACAAGCAAACAAATAATAAAACCTAAAAGTGTAGTGATACTTGCTGAATATAAGAAGATCACATGGTTTCACAGGATAATATGATGTGTTTGCAGATCATGCCACTGAAAAGAAACCTTTATTTTATTTACTATGGAACAAAATAGTGTTTTAGGAAATTATCTCTATTTCTTAGTCTTGTAATAACATCATACAAGATAACTGCACAGACTAAACTTCAGGGTCGCAAGGATATATTTAGAGAAGATTCTTGTAGTGAATCCTTGAGTTTCATATGGATATTATAAAAGAATTTAACGCCAGTGTGTTTGATACGGTGCCTTCCCCAAAGTTATATGACATTATATTTGATAATTGTTTCCAGTAGACACATACAATGTTTTAAGGTTACTTCTTAATATTTTATTTTCTGAAATCAATGTCAATTAAAAATTAATGGTTTTGAAAAATAAGCAGTCTATCCTGGAAGGTATTGTTTCCCCTTTTCTTCTAATATGTTTAGTTAAATTCCTTTAATTTGATTTATTTCAGTTGAGATATACTGTGATGTTTCAGAAAAATTGCTGAGGCTCTTGCTTTTAGTATTCCTTCATGGATTTAAAGAGATAACTTTTTCTAACAGTGTAAAAAATAGCAATATTCTATTCCATATGAAAAATAATCAACACAGTTGGCAATGGTAAAATACAGTATAAACATAATACTGTAAAGTTTAGGCTTCAGATGAATTTGAACATCCCTTAAGGATTTCATATCTATGCATGTATTATTTAATTTTAACATTTGAAATATTATTAGGCTTTGTATGGGAGTAAATAAAAAATAACATTTATTCCATAATATTTTTAATAGAAATTAGTTAATGCACTTATTAAGTAACGCATGATCTTTTCTTGAGCATTCGTGAATTTTTTTGTATTCTGATGATATCACAGACGTTGTGAGCAAATCTTAATTGTTGAGTACTCCCAGTGTGTATGATTTGGTTCTACATAGTGAAGGATATAAATATGCTAAAAAGTGATGAAGCAAGGAGTCTTCTATTCTGAGTGAAAATTACGGAATTACTCCATCATTGGAATGTAGGAAAAACTAGAAATAGTATTATTCTATAATTGGGAATAAATTAGATCATAGGAATTCCCTTCTCTTGTTTTATGGGAAATGATAAAGATTGAAATGCTGACTGGAATGGATTGCAATAAGAGAGTAGGAACATTTTCACAGGCGATCTCCATTACAGACCTGGCTCAATCCTTCTGTGCACTTCAGAGATACCTGACTTATACAAAACTGAATTTTATACTTATGATAATAGTGTTCTTAAGTCATTTGTTACAGCTCAAAATGAAATAATATAGCTAAGTTTGTTTGATAATTGGCAAGTGTGACACAAACATCAAGTGATGTTATTATTAATTATATGTATCATTTTCAATAGTTTATTATTTAAATTTGCCATCTCCGGAATGCTTCACCTTATTCTTTCATGCCTTGTTTTAAACTATTTTAGTTGCAGGTAAGTCTGCTTTTCAAAGGCTTGAGATGTTCCCATTTTATGCCTGATTCCACTAGAGATGTCATGAAAATGGCATAATTTCAATAGATTGTACTTAACAGATATATGGTAAGGTTGTCTATTATCTGATAAGCCTGTAGAGTCCTCATTTTCTTTCTTGCTGACATTTAATCTAATTTTCTGCCAAGTATGATAGTTGTTAAAACTGGCCCTCTTCAGGCTATTTCTGGGTTAAACTAATAGTAATTTCATACCCTATAAGTAGAGTTACCCTAGCAACTCTCAGTCCATCTAGATCCAATTTCTAAAAATACTCTCTCATTTCTGGCTATTTTCTTTCATTCTGGAGACACAACTCTGAAGACCATTTCCATGTTCTGCTTCTCAAGAAAATAACAAACACACCAGTGGATCCATGCTCACTTGTGTTGGCACCAAACTGGCCTGATCACCTATGTTGAAAAAGCACGCAGCTCATTTAAATAATGTTGAAAAGTTGAGCAAAGATGAAGTGTAGGATGATTTTTACAAATCCAGAATTGAGCTGGAAAACATGTCTTATAGTCATTCTGCAAAAGTTTTTCATGTATATAGGTTTTTAGTGTAGCAATTGCCTGTTTTCCATTTCTCTCCTAAATAACCAAGTTAGCATTACCTTGTCACTTGCCTTTTTTTTTTAAGTTTGGATGATATAACTTCTCTTGTTAAGAATGACAACTGTGTTTTCTTTTGAGAATTTTATATTTTTATTCAACAAAATGTACCACTCCTTAGCAAATAGTTATCATCCTTCAAAATATTCTTTTTTTCCACTAATACAGAAGTAACAATTGAAAATTTGAAAATCAAATTTTGAATTTTTAAATTACTTTGGAAATTAAATTAAAAAATAATAAGAGATCACATCTTCACATTATTAGTTTAATCATATGCCCATGGAAAGAAAAACAAAGTCACAGTAAATATGAAAATAAAAAAAAAAACTTTGTATTTCTCATACTAGAATGTTTGTTTACACTTGGTTTTGGAAATGATAGTGTCTAATTTGTTTAGACAAATTAATTTGAAAAGCTACTTATTTTTCCTATTCCAATCAATTTACTGCCACCTATAAAATGAGGTGGGGAATTAATATATCAACTAAGTAATTAAGTAGAGCAAATAAAACAGAGTATTACAGTTACTGCTGTTAAATTTTTAAACAAGATTTGCTTTGAATTTTTCATAATGCACGTGAAAGTTGAGGATTGTTATGTAATAATAATGATGATGAAAAAATAAAATCATATTGAATTTAAATTCTTACATATAAATAGGACACATTCTAGAAAGGCCATTCCAGCTTCAGGAAAAAATGTGTTCACATGAGTAAAATATATCACTAATTGAGTTAAAATTATGTATGTTATAAAAATCATTTTTGCATTCTTCATTAGTTGTAATGTAGTTTGCCCATGATATGACAAAGTGTTCAAATTAATGTTGAATTAGCTTTTTTTCAAAAAATGGTAATGTATTCCCTCAATGAGTAGTAGATTATTTTATATGTTTCCTAAATTATTTATTTGTTCTAAAGGTCTAGCGTAAGAAATCTTTAAACAAGGATTATATACTTTCAGCTAACATTTATGTAGCAATATACAGTTTGAAAATGGCTTTGCATATATTATCTCTCATGCTGAGTTTTTCCCCCTCCTCTTTAGAAATAAATATTCAACTCAGAGAGATTTAGTGATCTGTCACCACATACAAAGTATGTATTTGGCTGGAATTCAAACCTTCTGGTCTCAAAACTTGTCATTTTATTATGCCTCTTTTAGGCACTGAAATAATGCAAGTACTAATAATAATGAGGAGGAGGAGAATGATTTTTAAAAGTCCATCTCTCAAAGGCCTCATAAAACTCTGGACATACAAAATTGATACATGAAATCCCATTAGTATAGCAAAAGACAGTGAGTAATAAATAGATATTTGAAATAGATCAACTTATGGGCAAAAACAAACACTATGGAATTTCAGAAACGAGTAGGATAGAAGCTAGTTGGGTGTATTAACTGAAGAGGAAGAGGACTTTTCACTTAGTAGAAACAGCATAAACAAAGGCATAATGAGACAATGGGCCAGTCTACATAATAGTTTGAATAAAATTAAAAGTATTGAGTCATATTATATTGAACCTCGAAATTCAGAGGCAGAGAAAGTTAAACCTAATTCAGTAGTTAATAGATATTGATTCTACACAAGGGGAGTTTCATGATGCATAGCTTAATATGAGGATAGTTTTGCAAGACAAAATGGAGAAAAGGAGAATCAAGTAGAAACTGTTTTAGAAAGTCCGTGATTAAGAATGGAAAGAAAAGTGCAATGAAGTTCGTAAGATGAATCAAAAGGGCATTTTTAAAAAATTGATGTGTGTTAAGCATAGTTTGTATTTAAGTAAAAATAGTAAAAGAAGACAAACTTTAAGTCTAAAGAGCTCAGAGAAGTAACACATCAATTTTGAAAAGGAGAAATTGGGAAACAGAGATAATATGGGAGAAGTTATTTGATTTAATTTTAAACATTTTAAGCATGAGGTAATGGTGAGCGGCCTAGGTAGGAAGTTACAGAGATGGGTGGAAATCCATTGAGGGAGAATCTATGGCTGTAAATTAAGGGAGTTTTGTAATCATCAGCATAGAAGTTAAAGTCATGAGTGTGTTAAGTGATTAAGGAGGAAGGAAAGTTTTGAGAGCTGAAACTGAGCCATGACAGATTATCCGTTAGTGGGGTAGAGAGTGAGAAACAAGGGTGCATGTCAGAAGTTCAAAGAGAAGACATCATTCAATAATAATGTTATCAGAAGTTCAAAAATGGTTAAAAAGTAGACTTGAGGAACAAGATAATGGATTTAAAAGCAAGATTTTAAAGCAGTGGAAGTTTAGGATTCAGGAGAAATTAGGTGTAAAGTTATAGGAGAATAATCATTTTAGATGTTTGACCAAAAATTGAAAAAGAAAGAGAGAAGTAAAAGGAACATACAAATAATTCAAATATGTTTCAAACGCTCATTTGTTTTAAACCTTGTGCTAAAAATTTGAGGAGACGAAAAGATAAATAAGGAAATGTATTGGGATGTATTCAATTACAATATAATGGGAAGGGGAAAAGATGTACATTAATTTACAGCAAAGAAATCAAGCTATGATAAGTATGACTTGACGCTCTTCATTTTATATATATGAAGAAAAGAAAGATATACTTGGGTTACACAAGTAGTGGTTAAGCATCTCTAATAAAGATAGCCCAAAATAAAATAGCTTGAATTAGTGGACATTTATTTCTCTCTCATCCCCAATCCAGAGAACAGTCCAACTCTGGTGGGACAGCTCTGTTTTCCTCAATGAGGGGCCTCTAATTCTTCTCCATTTAGCACCATTTCCTAAAACGAGGAAGATTCCAGGGCAAATGTCTTTAATGAGAATTTTCAGAAAGTTGTGCTTCCGATCATATGTCAGTGGTTCAAATTGGGTTGAATAAGAAGAGTGGGTGAAAAGTATAGTTTTAGTAGGGCATCAATGTTACTAGTAAAACCCAGGGAGGAAAACAAATACTGAGAGATAGTCATCAGTCTCTATTATAGATATCCTCCATGAAGACAGAATGAGGAAAGTTACTGAATGGTAGTACGGGGTAGTATTGAAGGATGGGTGTAGGATTTGAATATCTATGGAGTGAAGGATAGGAAATTACAGGGTAAATGACAGTATGAGCAAAGAAATGAATAAGAATAAATACAGGGCTTTTATTTATTTATTTATTTTTTTTTTTTGGAAAGTGGCTAATTATCCATCTGGTCAGAGATCACATTTGCTAAGAAAAGTGGATCATAATCTTGAAATGTTTTTGAAGGAAAGTTTGAAGAATCTTGAATTCCATATTTAAAGTCTGGATATTTTATATATGGACAATGGACATTATTAAAGATTTTTAAAATATAGATGTGATATTATGGGAATTATTCCACATTAAAATCAACTGGGAAGTAGTATATAGGGATTATAAATTTGAATAAAAAATGGAAAGTCCAGTTAGGAAACTACTGCTACAGATATGACAGCCTGAACTAGCATAGTGCCAATGGGAATAAACAGAAAAGGGGAAGAGCAAGAAATGAAAAAGACATTCTAGAAGTATACTGACATAATTTGACAACTGCTGGAGTTTTGGGTTGTGAGGCAAAGAAATATAAAGAATGGAAGTTGATTCAAAGGATGTTAAGTCTAAGTGATTTAAGGGCTAGTGGCAGGGCCACTGCAATTGTTCATTGAAGGATGATGGCAGGTGATGCTATTAACAGAGATAAGAAATGTAATAAAAGAAGAAGAATTAGGAGGAAAAATTATAAATTAATATAGGACATTGAGGTATTGGAGAGTCTACTGTCAGGACAGTGGAAATTCACTTTAGGTCATGGGAGTGATTAGATTTAATATATAGATTTGGGGAAACAAATAATTTTATGAGCAGAAAAATATTAATTTGGAAGCCAATTGAATTTTAAAAAGTGAATCCGAAAGAGTTGGAAGGTGAGGACAGATACTGAAGCAAGATCTGGAAACAGGAAAGAGAGAATTAAGTGGAACAGTCAATCATAGAGAGGTGAGATGATTTACCTTAAAAAAATAAATAATGGAGCTACAGTAAGAGCTGTGTTCACATTAATGTGAGAGAGATAAGACAGATCAGACATAGCAATACAAGGCCAATGAGTAAGAGTGTGTGTGTGCTGGGAGATACTGCTTGAAAGTGAAGATCGGAGATAAAAAGAATTGTCTTACCTTACCTCACTATTAGAGGAATGGTAATGAATCAAATTGAGAAAGAGGAAAAGCTTCCCAAGTATTGCCATAAAGAGCAAATTGAAAATTCAAGTTGGAGACCATTTTTCTGGCCTATATTTGTATCTTTTGCAAGCTTTATCTTTTGGATATCTTCAGATTAAGAAAGAAAGCAGAGAAAGTGTGAGGTAAAATATATATTTTAATTTAAATATCAATTTACCAAACATTTATTTTTCTCTCTTTTGAATAAATTATTACAAGAGACCTCCTTGAAACCAGTGCCAGTGTTCCCAGATTCTTCCTTCCTACCTTTCTCCATTTCTTTCCTTCCTTCCTTCCTTCCTTCCTTCCTTCCTTCCTTCCTTCCTTCCTTCCTTCCTTCCTTCCCGTGCCTCCCTCCCCCACTCCCTCCCTCCCTCCCTCCCTCCTGCCTTCCATTCTTTCCTTCCTCCTCAGATTATATAGTCTGAGAAAAGAGAAAATAAATTTTTCAAATGTATATATATAAAGTTGGATGTCTCCCCAACCCTACAACCATGTCTCATTCCTCTCATTTCCCATGGAATCCCTTGAAACATCTATATAATACTTCAGGACTTAAGGAACTCTATGAAAAAATTGGTGATCTCAGTCAAACAAATTACACAGTCTCACTGTCTTTAGCTATGTTTCTAGGAGTTGTCATATGGGAA